>NC_091119.1:38822891-39170391 GCF_040183065.1 Periplaneta americana | reverse complement strand
ACTGTGAGCAATCAAAATTAACGTCATGTCACTGGCCCTTTTATCCTGCTGTGATAGGTAATAAGGCCCACAATAAAGAATATAAGTAATGAACACAATTTAGGCATATAAACATTCTTTAAAATATCTGGAATACAATTTTGATATTGGCTTTCATCACTCTTAGAGAATTACATTTTAAGAAAGAATTTATTTAGAGGTACTTTTATAGAAATTTTGAGGCATGACTTTCAAATGAAACAAAATTATTCTAGGTTTAATTTGTAATTCAGTAAATATAAAATATTCTTTGTTTTTCTATGATAAATTATCTAGCTTTAATTAGTGAGGTAATCTTTTCGTACTTTGATTTTTATTGTAATTGTAATTGTAAATTTAATACTAATTGTAATTGTAAATTTAATACTAATTGTAATTGTATTCTTCATATTATAGTGGAATCTCCTGGTAGAGGGGCAGAGAAGGCCTGACGGCCTTATCTCTACCAGGTTAAATAAATAAATAATAAATAAATAAATAAATAAATAAATAAATAAATAAATAAATAAATAAATAAATAAATAAATAAATAAATAAATAAATAAATGAATAAATGAGTAAATGAATAAATGAATAAATGAATAAACGAATAAATAAATAAATAAATAAATAAATATATAAATAAATAAATAAATAAATAAATAAATAAATAAATAAATAAATAAATAAATAAATACTAACAAATTTATATTCCAGAGAAAAGTTTCGCAATAGCGCAAAGAATGCGTGTACCAAATATTATGCACGTACGTTTCGAAGGTATATTTTTTGTTGTATTGAATAAACTAAAAAAAAATGAAGTTACGGGAATTTTTTTTCTTTTTTTCAATTTTCAATTTATTTATTTATTTCAAATATAGGCCTACAGAATAAAGAAATATAATTACAAAACAAACAAAGAGAAATACAAATAAAATAATACAAGCAATATAAAAAGAAGATACAGTAGTATTAACAAAATTTGAGACCGAATGAGCAGCACTCGTGCTCGGTCGCAGTTCAGATATAATATTAAAATAAAAAATAATTATATAAATAAATTGCAATCAAAGTTTAGTGTTATTTAAAACTTTGTACATCAGAGTTTTAAAAATGACGTCACAGCAGCTGACAAGACCATAAATGGACATTGCATTTTATGTAATGTGTTTTTCACATCTCAAATACTATTTTAAAGGATTTTTTTTAATTCACCGGTTTTTCACCATATTTAACTATCTTCTACGCTTAATTTAACTATGTGAACCTCAGATTTTTCTGGTATCAGGTTGGGAAGAATTATTTTATTACAAAAGGACTGATACTCCATTTCGGACAGATTGTGTAATATTTTCTATGAATAATGTTGCTGTGGGAAAGGTTTCTCTCAGACTAGTTCAGCTTCTCACGCCATTTTCATTCCGCCATTACTCCGTCATTGTCTTGCCTTCAACAGTGAATATCCTCCCAGTTTAAAAGGTTCTTTACATAAAGAATTGCTATTATCATAACTTGCTTGAAGTATGTGCGCTGTTATCGAACGCTGTTAAATTGAAATGTAACTAGGACAGTTATGGTATCTCGCAGCCTGGTGCGTTGTGCCCTTTGACCTGAACGCGATTCAAGAACCGTAAAACAAAGCCTTACCCCCTGCTTTTGCGCAGGGGGCCGCGTATAATAAATATGAAGCCAGTTTCAATATTAATAAAAACAACATTTCTACTTTCACCTCTGTGGCACGAAATATATTGTTTCTTCTCCACAAGTCGTGCCCCGCGCAGGTGACGAGGCGGCGGCCCACTAATTGAGCAACACCAGCTGTATTACTTTTGGGGTGCCACGGAGCAAGCAACGCCATTAACCATAATATCACAGTCTAGTATATATAGTCGCGAAGCTCAATACGTAGTAAATATGCAAACATTAGATAGTTGCTCACCACTAGGATCGCTAATATCGCCTCATTACAGGCAATGCAAAATAGTACCGCCACAGTCTATTGTTTCTAGCACCCTCAAAACTCAAGCTTCGTGACTGTATATAGTAGACTGTGATAATATGTGCTTGTAATGCAGTCTCCAAATGATACTCAAAAATATTTTAATTTCGTTTTAAGGGGTTAGGTACAGCTTAAAGGAGTAACATTTTGGAAATATTCAACATTTTTTTTCCCTCCATTAATCTACCTTGTACAATAATGAAAATTAGTATGTGTAAAACACTGTCCTTCTGCTATATGATAAACATATTTTTACGATTTAAAAAAATTATTATTATTATTATTTTTTTTTCAAAATTCAAAGTTCACTCTGCAGTGATGAAGCGTTTCCCTCATAAGTCCAAAAGTATCCAACATTCTGTTATGAAATTTTTTTGTATGTATTTATGCATGTCATATCTACAATATGATGCAAAATCACTTCTCTACCTTAGATAGATTGATAAAAAATAAATTCATTTTAAAAAATGGTCAAATATCTAACACAAAATAAAAGAAAATATTGTTTATAAAGGAATGTAGTTCAAAGAGCACGATATTTTAAACATGAGTTTCAGCAATAAAATAAAAGAGATAGAACATGAAAAAGTTAACAAGTTTGTGAATTATGAGGGAAACGCCTCATTACTGCACAGTGAATTTTGAATTTAAAAAAATATATATATAAATATTGTTTTAAATCGTATATTTTTTTCATATAGCAGAAGGATAGTGTTTTACACATACCAATTTTCATTATTGTACAAGATACAATAATGGAGGAAAAAAATGTTGAATATTTCCAAAAAGTTTACTGCTGTAAGCTGTACCTAACCCCTTAAATACTCTTAAATACTTTGTACGCTTTGTTTTCAAGTGGTCTGGCCTTCAATACTGAAGGCTAAATAATCTTGCTGATTTTCTTTTACGACTTTCCTCAGTCTTCATAAATTGATAATACGCGGGCTCAGAATGACAAGGTTCTATCACAGTCTAGTATATACAGTCGCGAAGCTCAATACGTAGTAAATATGCAAACATTAGATAGTTGCTCACCATTAGGATCGCTAATATCGCCTCATTACAGGCAATGCAAAATAGTACCGTCACAGTCTATTGTTTCTAGCACCCCCAAAACTCAAGCTTCGTGACTGTATATAGTAGACTGTGGTTCTATCTGACAATTTTTAACAAAATTGAGATTTTTGTTGCATTGAATTCTACTACTTTGCAGCTATCTACCATATAAATTATATGTTGATATCTCAATTATTTTTCATGATAAAATTAATTTGAAAAGGTTCTTATCTGCATTGATTTTATTAACAACCAAATTTTAAAATGCTTATCTGTAAAATTTACTAAACACTACATAGTACCTTGTCATTCTGAGCCCTCGAATAGTTTCGTACAAGTAAGTGCTCATGGATTTTAAGGAGGTTCATTGCCGCCCTCGCATAAGCTCGCTATCCGTCCCTATCCTGAGCAAGATTAATCTAGTCTCTATAATCACATCCCACCTCCCTCAAATCCATTTTAATATTATCCTCCCATCTACGTCTCGGCCTCCCCAAAGGTCTTTTTCCCTCCGGTCTCCCAACTAACACTCTATATGCATTTCTGGATTCACCCATACGTGCTACATGCCCTGCCCATCTCAAACGTCTGGATTTAATGTTCCTAATTATGTCAGGTGAAGAATACAATGCCTGAAGTTCTGCGTTGTGTAACTTTCTTCATTCTCCTGTAACTTCATCCCTCTTAGCCGTAAATATTTTCCTAAGATCTTTATGCAAAACGTGGAAATTCTAGTTGAAGCAAGTAGAGCGATAGGGTTGGAAGTAAATCCCGGAAAGACTAAGTATATGATTATGTCTCGTGACCAGAATATTGTACGAAATGGAACTATAAAAATTGGAGATTTATCTTTCGAAGAGGTGGAGAAATTCAAATATCTTGGAGCAACAGTAACAAATATAACTGACACTCGGGAGGAGGTTAAACGCAGAATAAATATGGGAAATGCGTGTTATTATTCGGTTGAGAAGCTTTTGTCATCTAGTCTTCTGTCAAAAAATCTGAAAGTTAGAATTTATAAAACAGTTATATTACCGGTTGTTCTGTATGGTTTGTGAAACTTGGACTCTCACTTTGAGAGAGGAACAGAGATTAAGGGTGTTTGAGAATAAGGTTCTTAGGAAAATAGTTGGGGCTAAGGGGGATGAAGTTACAGGAGAATGGAGAAAGTTACACAACGCAGAGCTGCACGCATTGTATTCGTCATCTGACATAATTAGGAACATAAAATCCAGACGTTTGAGATGGGCAGGACATGTAGCACGTATGGGCGAATCCAGAAATTCATATAGAGTGTTAGTTGGGAGGCCGGAGGGAAAAAGACCTTTGGGGAGGCCGAGACGTAGGTGGGAAGATAATATTAAAATGGATTTGAGGGAGGTGGGATATGATGGTAGAGACTGGATTAATCTTGCTCAGGATAGGGACCATTGGCGGGCTTATGTGAGGGCGGCAATGAACCTCCGGGTTCCTTAAAAGCCAGTAAGTAAGTAAGAACCTTATGCTCAAACACCCTTAACATCTGTTCCTCTCTCAAAGTGAGAATCCAAGTTTCACAACCATACAGAAAATATAGTATTTGTACTACATACTATAGAATTTACTTGTAATGTACAGCACTACACCTTTGTGGAATAGACTACTGATGTCTGATTGATGTAATGTGTCACTAGTTGGCGATGTATGCAATAGAGGGGGAAAGGAAGTGGCCATTCGATCAGTTGCCCCATGAGTGATGCCTTATTGGTGCCACTTAAGAGGTTCAAACCTGTCTTCGGACAGTTGACTAAACAACAGTAATATAATTCGCGTCACGGTAAAATATCTGAATTGTTACAAAAGGCGTAAAACATACTGAACTCCAACCATGAGAAAGTCTCCAGGGAATGAAACGAAGGGGGGTGATGCTGTGAATGAATGTTGATGTCATAAGGTCACACACGTGGGTACTCGTATATCTATTGGCTATCTCTCAAAGCACAAACCATAACACTGATATAAACATTTTTATACTTCCCTAGTTACAAAATTAGATCACTGTTAATCTCCTGGTCTTTTAATCCCTCCATAAAGGAAATGACATATGTAGAAGAGCACATGATTTTTGAACTGACGTTATAACTCTAATATTATCTATCTGCTTCGCTCCAATAGATGACGCAATAGTAAGCACATTCCTTTCACGGTTTATCTCCTGGTTGGAGAACAGTAATGAAAATGTGTGTGTGTCCACTTCGCGACACACATTTTTTGTGTGTTGACGTAAGCGTGAATATTGTGACACAGTACAGATTCTGTTGTCCAAACTCCGAAGTACATGAAAGTGTGAATGCGAAATATTTTAATCATGAGTGCGAATTTTCCGTAGCGAGCACGTGGCGGTTTGTTACCTTGTGGTTGCGTGACAAGTACCACGGTGGCCAGCGAGCGCGTTGTGCAAACACAAGGCTCAGCCTTGCCTCGTATAATGACATTTGCGGATCCAAGATTAGCCCGTCCTTGGTGCCGTACTAGAAACGCGAAGATTCGCGGGAATAGAGAGCGTGGGATGCCTCAGACATTTTGAACACTACGTCGTCGCACATTCCAACACCCTTCCTTCAATTTGACTCGTTGATAAGATGCGGACAGTTTGCCAACAAAAGGTGCAGTGTGAATTATGCATACAACAGCTATTAAGGCATACAATTTTCGAAAATTTGAGATTTTTGTATAGTACGCGAAATATAAGGTTTTGTTTTTTACAAAAAAGTGGAAAAGCGGTCTAATTTTCAGAGAGAATGTAGCTTAGATTGGAAAAAAATTCGTATAGGTCGTCACTTGACTTGAAAACATATAAGAAAATAGCTGAAAATTGGAAACAATAGATCGGTGTAGGTAACCTAAAAGTGATTAACTTAACACGTAAAATAAAGAGAGAAAACACTTCAAAATGAACACAAAATGCACATTTCACTTCACTTAGTATAGTATGTAAGGCATACCAAAAGCCTAAACTAAGCGAACCTGTCACAGATTCATATAATTATGCAAGGTATACGCCTAACCTAACCTAATCTAACCTGACTTTATCTAACCTAACCTAACCTAACCCGACCTAACCTGTCATAGATTCTCGCACCGTAGAACTTAGAAAAATGCAAGCTGAAAGTTTTAGTATCGCGTGCTATAGAAAAGCCAAAATCTGTAATACTCTAGCAAGCAAATGTACAGTAGTGGCAAAAAAAAAAAAAAAAAAAAAAAAAAAAAAAACCGGACGACCCTTGTAGCTGATTTCAGAGCCTTGTTCACTCCAGAGCACGATAGACTGGTAACTAAGACTTTCGTGGTTCGAATCCTGCCTGGGAAGGAAACTTTTTTTTGACCCTTATTCAAATTTATTCCCAATACTTTTCGATACCGCAGCGATATTTTACTACTTAATTAACTTATTATTCCCAGAACATGAATTTTACCAGCAATCGAAAAGTATTGGGAATAAATTTGAATAAAGAGGAAAAAAAAGTTTTCTTCCCAGGCAGGATTCGAACCACGAAAGTTTTAGTTACCAGTCTATCGTGCTCTGGAGTAAACAAGACTCTGAAATCAACTACAAGAGTCGGTCCGTTTTTTCTTGCCACTACTGTAGTTAAATTTAAATACCGCATTCCATCGGTTGTTTTTTGGTCACCGTACTGACCAGTGCATCCAAGGTTCGCGAGTTGAAACCCGACCGAGGACGATATATTTCAAGGGCGATAAAATTCTAGAATAGTAAAGAAGTCAATCCCGTGTCGTAGATTTACGACCCACATTAAATTTCGACGCTGAAAGCCTCTGCAATAGAAAAGTAAATAAAATACAACTTCTACTGCTACTACTACTGCTGCTGCTGCTACTGCTATTACCAATAATAATAATAATAATAATAATAATAATAATAATAATAACAATAATATTCAGATATAGTTAAATCAATACGACAGTAACGTGTGTTAAGCACATGAACCCTGAAATCTGATTACTGTAATATGTAGCTAGTCGACGATGTATGCAACAGAGGGGGAAAGGAAATGGCCATCTATTCCATTATCTCTGGCTTAGTTGCCTCATGAGTGGTGCCTTCTTGGTATTACTTGTGTCTTCAATCAGTTGACTAAAAAAAAAAAAATCCCCCATGAGTCGTTGCAACTGGCTTGCGAAACCGGATTTCGCTACTCACGGCCATGACGCCTTCAATCTCTCAGTTAAGCCCAAGGCATTTTCGGTACCAGGGAAACTAAAAACTGTGAAATATCGATGGTATTCGGATAAAGACGAGTTAAGTCATTTTTTGTGCACATGTAGTTTTGTTCCCCATGGGAATACACAAGTTAAATTCTAAAAGTGGGTGTGCAAAAATCGAAGGAATACTAGTATTATGTGTTTTATTTGCTGCGTAGAAAATTATTTGAAATAAGGGTCCATGTTTAATTTTCATTTAACTCAAAACACATTTTTGTGACTTTACCCGAATACCATCGAATATCCGTAAAAGCGTCGAAATCAATTTTGCTGCGCCACTGTACTTTCCTTCCTTTCTAAACTTTTTATATCGACGAAATAAGAATTAGAAACTATTTACTTGAGGAAAGGCTAATGTTAAAATACTCCAATTAGTAATTATTTTTAAACTAAAGGTGATACTGACATGTACGAATGAGTCAAGAAATAATGTTACAAAAAAGCTTGTTAAATAAAGTGATGGGGAAAAGGAATACGAAGTAACGTAAGAAAGAGGGTTACAGTAACATTGATGAATGCAGAGAACTGCTTGGCTGTTAGAAATCGTACTGTAAGATGTTAATGGACGGCACTTTAAGCAGCATTTGTGATACATTAAGATCAGAATGGAATGTGAAAGATGATATGCTCAACTTAAAAGACTGCATTAGTCGAAACCAGGCTAATGCAGACTAAGTTGAGCACGACATTTGTTTCTTTATAAGTGTAATTTATTAAGCAATTCGATCTAGTTAAATTGTTCTTACGTATCCAAAAAAGTCAGGTAGAGTTAAACTGAACTATGTGCCCTAGAAACCTGATCTAATTAAATTGCTTTTTGGATATTCTGTACCATAGAAATCTGATCTAGTTAAAAATTGTTTTTATGTATTCTAATATCCTGTGCAGTTGAACTGTCTGTACCATAGCAACCTTATCTAGTTAAAAATTGTTTTTATGTGTTCTAACAATCGTGTACAGTTGAATTGTCTCTCTTTCCCTTAGCAACCCGATGTTAGTTAAAATTGTTTTTATGTATTCTAACATCGTGTGCAGTTGAACTATCTGTACCATTGCACCCTGATGTAGTTAACAATTATTTTTTAAGTATTCTAACACTCAAATACAGTTGAACTCTTTCCCTTAGCAACCTGACACAGTTAAAAATTATTGTTATGTATTATAACATTGTGTGCAGTTGAATTGTCTGTACCCTAGCAACCCGATGTTAGTTAAAATTGTTTTTATGTATTCTAACATCGTGTGCAGTTGAACTGTCTGTACCATAGCAACCTGATGTAGTTAAAAATTATTTTTTTTACGTATTCTAACACGCACATACAGTGAACTCTTTCCCTTAGCAACCTGATACAGTTAAAAATTGTTTTTATGTATTATAACATTGTGTGCAGTTGAATTGTCTGTACCATAGCAACCAGATGTAGCTAGTTAAAAATTGCTTTTATGTATTATAACATTGTGTGCAGTTGAATTGTCTGTACCATAGCAACCTGACGTAGCTAGTTAAAAATTGCTTTTATGTATTATAACATTGTGTGCAGTTGAATTGTCTGTACCATAGCAACCTGACGTAGCTAGTTAAAAATTGCTTTTATGTATTATAACATTGTGTGCAGTTGAATTGTCTGTACCATAGCAACCTGATGAAGCTAGTTAAAACTTGCTTTTATGTATTATAACATTGTGTGCAGTTGAACTGTCTGTACCATAGCAACCTTATCTAGTTAAAAATTGTTTTTATGTATTCTAACAAACACATACAGTTGAACTATTACTCTTACTTAGTTAAAAATTGTTTTTATATATTATAACATTGTGTGCAGTTGAACTGTCTGTACCCTAGGAACCTGATCCAATTAAACTGTTATTATGTATCCTAACAACGAGATAATTGTTACGAATTTAGAGCCGGGAGAAATATCTGCACCCCCAGAGTAAAAAAAAATCCTCAATGATTTCAAGTCCTTATAACTAACTTAATTTAATTTTAATCTATTTGTAACAAATGTAAATAAAAAGTTATGACTAAAAATTAAAGAATCCCTTAGTGATAATGATAATATGGAAGTAAGAAGCATTTTCAAATGAAAATATCCTTCGGCTTTTCCAGTTCATTCATTCCAGTTCCATATAATTCCTGTCTAAGGAAAATTGAATACCATTACTGGTAGGTAGTTCCGTTGTTGCTCTTTATCCTCACAACCAGATTCAAGAGATCTGTTATTCAGAATTGTAACAACGAGATTGAAACTGTTACTTTGTATTCTAGCAACTAAATCAAGTCTAATCATACTTGTTACTATGTGTGATACAAGAGTTTAATTGTGATTTAATTTCATGACTACCATTTCCTAATGAGTGATTTTGTTTCCTAACAACTAAATCCAGAAAGATTAAAACGTTGATAGCTTCTATATGCAATTATGAATCTGTTTAAAATTTGGTGAGTGAAATCGTTCTCACATGTATATTTCATGGGGTGAGGTACGATTTCCCGTAGAGGAGTAGAGCTTTACAATAGTGACTGGGTATGTGTTCTTTGTCTTGTGTTTGTACTGCAGTCGTGGCGAAAATGCGACTCACGAGCACATTGTGACTCGCAATGATAGCTGTGTATTTCTCTTGCTTCCTAATTCCCCCAACCCCCACTCACTGCAGTCAAACTCCGTTCCATTTGTATTTGTCTCTGACCTGCGAGTGGCGTATCGTCGCAATGTCTCTCTCGAAACCATGTACCTCTACAAAAACGAAAGTTTCAAGTAGGATTTGAGGACGCATTTTTTTTTTTTTTTTTTTGCTGCCATTATGGTGAGAATATTAAATGTATAATTTGTTCACAAGTAGGCCTATTACGAGAAAAACGGTTGTATAACATAAAACGGCATTATACTACATGTCACTCATGAAACATTAAAAGGTTAAATGTTTTTATTATTATTATTATTATTATTATTATTATTATTATTATTATTATTACTATTATTATTATTATTATTATTATTATCATTATTTCGATCCTTTTTCAGCATATGTACGAATAATGCGGTTAGGTCTTCAATTTAAACTCACAGATTTACAATGAGCCCTAAAGTTACAATGAAAGCTAGATATAGGGACTTGACAAATGTTGAATTTTTCAAATCTCTGCCAAAAAATAAATATCAGAAGCTTTCGCTTGCTCTGTTGAAGTCATGTTCGCTACATGTACGTTTGTGAAAAATTAATTTTCAAGAACGAAAATGGTAAAAACCTAATTTAGCTTACGACTGATAGACAAATACCTTCGTGATCAACTACAACTTGCTGTAAGTGACATAATTCCTGATTTTGAAACTCTGTCACAGAGACATTCTGAAGACAGTTAATTTTAGGTTGTGATAATGTGTCCTGTGTTTTCTTGTTCATTTCTTTCTTCGTTACATGTACTAAACATTAATTTGTAACCTTATACTCTGTAAAATTATATTTAAGTGCTTGACATAAGGAAAATGAAAATCCGTTAATAAGTCAGACAGTTACTTCACTTCCCCTTCGGGTGTCCGCCTCCCTCCATAGGTGCTATGCACGTTGCAGGTTACACAGTGGCTCTGCGCACGATTACATTTTCGTCACGGCTGTTGTACTGTATTGTCTCAAGCGGTGGGCTGGTGTCATTCGGACAACATGACTAGGAACTGGATATCTGATGTTGGTTCGAAATCTTCAGTAAATTAGGGTACAGTGAACCAAATCAGCCAGTTCTTAAAGTTATATTAAGTCCTTGACAAAAAAAATGGAGAGCGTGGGACTCCTAAGACATTTCAAAGACGTCTAACACGCTGGATGTCGTACTTTTGAATTTGACTTATTGATAAGATACGAAATGTTTGTTACTGTAATGCGGTGTGGATTGTACGTATTGTTTTTTGGACGTCCATCTCTTTTCCAGAAACTGGCTTTCTTGCTCTTTTCACACAAATTAAGCGATAACATTTCATTATACAGTACTGTTGCTCCCTTTGTCTCTAAAGAGTTTTTGGCTTAAAAGTTAAATTAAAAGAAGCGTTACTAATTATATTTAAATTTATGCATCAGCGCTACATTGTTACCCACTTCGAATTATCTGGCTCTGTTCAAAGTGGCTGTTAAATAAAGATGTACATTAAGAAATGCTGTCAATATATGCAGATGTTTCAAAGCGGTTGTGATCGGCTTGGCAGCATGCTTGCTACTGTGCGAGGCAGGTGTTTATTAGGGAACCATTTGGAATGTACTGAAACCGGTCCTCATGTTTTTAGTCGTTAAATCTAATTTCAGCAGAAAAAGAAGTTGACAGTCGTCACGATCAGAATTGGCTTACTCTAAGCATGGCTGCAATCTCCCGAGTCATTCAGAATCCATTAGCAGAACTCCTATCAGCTCTACTATTAACCTTGAAAAGTTAACTTCTCCACGAGTAGGCGTGTCCACGGTTCTCCACAGGTTCTGTGGTTTGCTAGAATGTGCAACGAAAAATTGTGCAAAACGATGTTCAATACTTATCAATTACCAAAGCATAGCCAGTAATATTATGAAGTTAATAAATCAGTCGGACAGTCAGTCTGTCAGTATGATTAATTCAGTCAGTCTCCAGCCAGTCATTCTGGTCGATCAGAAGATCACTCTGGTTGCCGTCATATTGATTTCAGTCACTCTTTTCGTCCAGACATTCACTCTAATACTCCGGCCAATCACTCTGGTCGTCCAGTCACTCACTCTGATCGTCTAGACAGTCACTCTTGTCCAGAGTCACTCTGGTCGTTCAGACAGTCACTCTGGTTGTCCACCCACTCACTCTGGTTGTCCAGTCACTCTGGTGGTCCAGACGGTCATTCTGGTCCTCCAGTCACTATGGTTATCCGGCCAGTCATTCTGATCGCCCAATCAGTCATTCTAGTCGTCCAGCTAGTCATTCTGGTCCTCCAGTCACACTGGTCGTCCAGCTAGTCATTCTGGTCCTCCAGTCACACTGGTCGTCCAGCCAGTCATTCTGGTCCTCCAGTCACACTGGTCGTCCAGCCAGTCATTCTAGTCCTCCAGTCACACTGGTCGTCCAGCCAGTCATTCTGGTCCTCCAGTCACACTGGTCGTCCAGCCAGTCATTCTGGTCCTCCAGTCACACTGGTCGTCCGGCCAGTCATTCTGGTCCTCCAGTCACTCTGGTTATC
This sequence comes from Periplaneta americana, assembly GCF_040183065.1. NCBI lineage: Eukaryota > Metazoa > Arthropoda > Insecta > Blattodea > Blattidae > Periplaneta > Periplaneta americana. The sequence goes on along the minus strand of NC_091119.1, from coordinate 39,157,869 downwards.
CGGCCAGTCATTCTGATCGCCCAATCAGTCATTCTAGTCGTCCAGCCAGTCATTCTGGTCCTCCAGTCACACTGGTCGTCCAGCCAGTCATTCTGGTCCTCCAGTCACACTGGTCGTCCAGCCAGTCATTCTGGTCCTCCAGTCACACTGGTCGTCCGGCCAGTCATTCTGGTCCTCCAGTCACTCTGGTCCTCCAGTCACTCTGGTTGTCCGGCCAGTCATTCTGATCGCCCAATCAGTCATTCTAGTCGTCCAGCTAGTCATTCTGGTCCTCCAGTCACACTGGTCGTCCAGCTAGTCATTCTGGTAGTCACTGTGATCGTCCAGCCAATCACTTTAGTCTTTCAGACAGACACTCTTCGTCCAACTAGTCACTCTGGTCGTCTAGCTAGTCAATCTGGTCATCCAGCCAGTTACTCTGGTCGTCCAGTCAGTCACTCTGGTCGTCCAGTCAGTCACTCTGGTCGTGAAACCAGTCAGTGAATCTAGTCGTTCGTTCATTGATTGATTCATTTATTCATTCATTCATTCATTCATGGTAGCAGTTAGAAAGAACAATTCATTCACTTAAGGAAGGAGCTTCTTTATTTTTGTAATTTTAAAGAGTTATAATATAATTACTCCCCTCTTCTATGACGGACATTTGGGAACTAATGCTTTTTGAAACAGAGATTTCACTAATCTGCTTCATTCATTGGTAGAAACCCTACCTGTTGAGACAGCGGCTGATCTGTATATTTCACTTCCTGTGTTAAAATAATATGTGGTATAGTTCCGATCGCTTTCCGGGGATTTTGCAAGATTTCCGACTGGGCTGTCCATTGTCAGTTGTTTCCCTCGAGCATGCAATCCATTCACTCTCTCTCTACTTCTGGTTCGCTCTCTAAATTACCGTAACAGTGGAAAGTCTGACAATGCATTAATTTGTAGTTCGCGGTTCAGTGCCTGCCTTGGAATTAATGAACAGTGAAGTATTGTTTATGAATCTCGGGTACAAAACACAATTCAGTCGTTGCTGCACTTCTTAGAATATTACACAATAAAAACGATGGATATTTACAGAAGCACTTTCTCACGTTTTCTTCTAGTAGTGTTTATACAGTATATTTATTCATCCGTGTTTGTAGCTTAACATTTAACAAGAAACGACTCTACTTTCAATTGAATATTGTAAACTATAAATCTGTGCCTAGGAATACACGCTGGTTCGAATCTCCATGGGGAAAGACATTTTCTCATGAAATTTCGGCCAGTGTATGGGACCGATGTCCATCCAGCATCGTGACGCGCTTGGGGAGCTACAATAGACAGCGAAATCTGGTTACGAAAACTAGCTGTAAGGGCTGGTAGGATCATCATGCTAACCATACAATATCTCCATTCTGGTTGGATGATCGTCTACCTCTTCTTCGGCATATGGGCGTGAGGCCAACAACCGGCTGGTCGGTCTGGGCCCTTAAAGGGCTGTAGGGTCACGGATTATTATATTACTTTAAATCTGTGGTTTGCTCCACAAAATTATCACCATCGTCATAGTAATCATCATCATCATCATCATCATCATCATCATAATCACCATCACCTCGTCTCGTCTGAAATTGATCTTATTCTATATTTCGGTATACAATGAAACTTATGAAAATAGTTGGTTCTTACAAGGAAACCCTTACTGAGGTCAAGTGGAAACCTTCTCTCGATCTCTACAGCCGATAAACAAATACGGAAATTAGCTGCCCATATTAACTATACAGGGTGATTCACAAGGATTTACCTCCACTTACGGAGCTTATTTCCGAAGATGTTCTGAGAAAAAAAAAATGTTTCATAAGTTAAACATGTGCCCTAATCTCAATATTTTCAGAATTACACCAATTTGAAGTTGTTAGTAAAATACCTTTTTTCTTTAGTTTTAAGGGTAAAAGAATATTACAAATAGAATATGAACTATTCAGAAGCATAATTTCTTTAATTGACCAGTATTCTAAAGCTAAAATGTGTTGTGAATTGCTTTGTACAGATTTTATTTTTCAATTTTTAACTAAAAATTGCATTATTCTTACGCAGTTATCACAAAAATGTTTACAAATCAAACGACTTTAGGAACTTGATTCTTTAAAGTTTAATTATGCATCTTAAAGTACCTATAGTCTTAAAGAATGACAAGGGTGGCATGATTTGTAACAATTGTTGTATTAAATGCGTAAGAAAAATATAATTTTGTAGTTAAAAATCGAAAAAAAAAATTGTACGAAGTAACTATAGAATTCACAACACTTTATAGCTTCACAATACTAGTTAATTAAATAAATGATACTCCTGAATAGTTCATTGTTGATCTTTAATATTCTTTACCATTAAACTTAAGAATAATGGTATTTTACAAACAATTTCAAATTAATATAACTCTGAAAATATTGAGATTAGGGCACACATTTATATGACATCTTTTGCTCAGAATGTCTTCGGAAATAAGTTCCGTATGTGACGGTAAATCCTCGTGAATCGCCCTGTATAAGTAGTACAAAAAGCTTCATGCATAAGGAAAACGTAAGCGCTACCTTAAGAACATAAACATTGTCGTAAAATTAAAAAGTCATACCACCATTCAAGATGGGAACAAAAACATAAGCCTAAAGATATTTGGTAACCATGAAAACGTAAGGAACAATGTCATGAAAACTGGGAGTTTGCAGACTTTCGTGTTGACGTCGTATGCTTAAGTTTAGGTTTACGTACAATAAGTAATTTACTGTGAATACTTACGTAAAATAATATAGGTACAAAATGTTGTGTTTATATATTATGTTTATGTTTATTTTCATTAAGAATGAGGCATGATTGGATAGCTGCATTAAGAAATAACAGTGTGTATTATGAGAGAATAGTTCAGATACCATCCTATCATGTGATATGCGAAATATGCTCGTGTATTCAACGCTCTGCGCCAGCTGAGTGAGCATTTCCTATTCAAGGTCGGGGCTATTCAATTCCTTCATAATATTTATTGAAGCTTTAATTTCCCAACCTTACAGTTAATACGACGAGCTATTTTTTTTCTATTTGTCTCTCTACTGTGGAAAACTTAACAATGTGAGGAGTGTGAGAGGAGGTTTCGACATGAGTTCACAAACAATTCCCTTGTCAGTAATTTGAGTCTATACCAGTGAAACTTCTTTCGATTCCATTCTTTTATAGAATGTAAATGAATGAGTTGTACAAAATGTGAAGGATTGTGGAGATTGTAATGGACACATTTCCATTAATGGAAATACGGACTGAATGAAATGCTCAAATAAATTACACTTACGAAGAAACAAATGTCGTGCATTAGCCAAAAATCAGGTTAATGTAATATTTTAAGTTGAGCATATCATCTTTCACATTTCTTTCTGATCGTAATGTATCACAAATGCTGCTGAAAGTGCCGTTCACAATCGTCATTAACACCTTAATAGCCAAGCAGTTCTCTGCATTCATGGATATTATTGTAGCCCTCTTTCTTTCATTACTTCATATTCCTTTTCCCCATCACTTTATTTAATGAGTTTTTTTTTGTAATATTTCTTGGATCTAGGAATTCTCGTCACGGGAGATGTCATTATACTTCCTTGTCACCGATTAGATTTTAGTCACCGGCTTTCTGGCCACTAATTATATTTTAGTCACTGGCATTTTATCAACGATTACATTTAATAATTCATTAATGTGTTACTGGAAAAATTTAGGATTTAGATAGAAGAATTAGTAGGATCATAGAACGATACCCTGATGATAAAGAAGATGATGCTCTTACGTACAGCTGGCGCCAGCGTTTTTGGCGTGTGTCCTAGAGTATAGTGTCCAGTTTGTGAGCATGTTGCTAGTGCAGCTGAGAATGTAACCACTTCCTAAACACATCACATCAGCCATTTGCCAAACACAGTTGTCACGACTGACTGCGGAAAATGTAAAACACTCGCACTTAACGTTCCCATTACTTATTTCACACGCCAAAAACGATGACGCGGACTGTGCTTCAGAGCCATCGGACACAATTTGTGTGGCAATTTTTAAATACAAAATCATGTAAAATTTTATGTAGTGTGGCAATTTTGAAACATTAATCATATAACATCTTATACAGTGTACCTATGGATATTTTACTTGTTAAAATAAATTATTATTTTTTAAGAAAATGTGTACTGGTGACTAAAATATCGGGTGAAAGCCTCATCCGTTGTTATACCATTTCCTAGGATTATTGCGAGGTGAAGCTAGAAGGATTCACGAACATGTCGAGCGGGTAGAAGAAGGTCACTTCCCACCCCGTAAAAAGAAGAAAGTGGAGGATTTAGACAGGTATAAACAACTGTGGTAATTTAAGGCTGCTTGGCGTTCGGGACTTCGGGAGTAATCAATCTCCGCGTCTCGAAACACTCACAAGCAGTCAACGACGCGACGTATAGGACTTGTCGTGCGGGTTTTCGGCTTTGCGGGCGCTGTTAGTCTTGCTTTCTCGATCGTTGTTCATCTCTAATGTACAAAAACGATTCTCTGGTACATAGATTATTAATATAGTTGTGCCTCCAATTGCAAACATCTTTACATAAAGATATTAGATTTTAAAGATATCTATACCAATAAATTTTCAAAATGGACGTATTTCTACCCGTTATGTAAAGAGAGCAAAACAAGAAGTACTGCGTACCTCTGTGTAGACTTCACTTTTTGTATATGAAGTCGCAAAAGACTCTCAAAAAGTTTCTTGCCACAGATTATTTAAAGATCAGACAGGACAACGTAGGGCGTCGCTCTTTTCACGTAGGCCACTATATGTTAAACGAAGATCGCTTAGCAAATTATGAGTCACATTACCAATGCGACAGAAGTGTTTAAATATATGCAACGTTAAAAATACATAGGCTATATCAACATAATGCTAAAATAAATGCTGTTACGCAAATATACAATTAAAAGCCTTGAAAAAAGGTGGGAATTGAGAAAATAGACCAAAGACCTTATGCCTACTAATTTGTATTGTTAATCGTCCATCTTCATTGTCATATACTGTATGGTGTACACATCTGAGGCATTCGTCTAGTGCCAGCAAGATCTTTATTTTGCAGAAAAGAGGTTTACGTATCATGGCCAGAAAATCTCATTTTGAATACTGAAAAAGCTTATTTATGAATTACAAAATACTAACTTTTCCTGGAATTTAAATCTTTGCTTATCTGATATTTATAAGAGAAAATGTGGATAAATATTGTAGTAGATCAAACATTTATACGAATATTCTAGCACTAGGTCATGTGATGATTTGAGTTTCAAATATTGTCGCACTTCCAAAGCAGGGTTTAAGCTACAGTCGCATTTGTCGCATTTTGCTACTCGACTTCTGAAAATACAACAGAATTTCAATGTAAATGTGCAAAATTGCGACAATCACATTGGACTTCAGAAACGAAGATGATAATGGAGAACATGAAATCAGAGATCTGTATGAACTAATTAGTTCTGGAGAATCTGAATTACGTTAAATGCTAATGGCATGGACATTGTTCAAGAAGGTAACGAGCAATAGATGTTCAGGAATGTATTTCAAAGAGTTGTTACAATTTATGTAAGTTAACAAGTTAAGGAAACAATTTATTCTAATTAATTTATACAATTCCATCGCATACTGTAAATTGTGAGAGTTTAGTTGCATGAATCTTGTAAAAACTGTAACTAGAAACCGTCTTTCAGTAAAAATAATTAGCATTCTGCTGACAATAAATCTTGAAGGCCTACTAGTAAAGAATTTCAATGTTTAGAGTGCCCATAAAATAACGTATTTTAATGTGATGTAAATTCAGCAGTAATTGATTCTAAACATACCTATGTCTAATAATTTACTTACAGAAGTATATCTAGAGTGTGGTAAGATGGATTGAAAGTAATAAAACTCCAAGAAACAAATTATATAACTTTTTGTTTCTGCAAACATGATTAATCTTATCTTTCTGTACAATTTGCAATTTGCACAAATATATTTTTTCATTTATGCATTTTTGCGACAATTATTTATTTTCTAGATTAAACTCTGTTCCAAAGCACTGAAAAGTTGGGAAACAATGGAATAAAATCTTTCGACGTCTTGCCTGTTAATGCCAAACTTGTTGCTCTTTCGAAAAGAAAGGTGAACGGGAGAACAGTTCGGGTTAGAAGAATATATTAGATGACAGACGACATTAAGATATGTGGATCACATGCGAAGACTAAGAGGAAGACAGAAAATAGGAAAGACTGGAGAATTTTGGATTTGCAGTGAAAGACCTGCCCTTGGGCATAAAACTATGAATGAATGAATTCTCATTTTATAAAAAGTTATCTTAAAGTGGTTAACTAATAAGGTTTATTATACTGTTGAATTCTTTAATGTAGGGGTGAATGATCTTTTCTTTTAATTTGTAATGTTTTTCTGTTAACGAAGCCTATTTTAATTTTAATTATTTAATGGCCAATAAATATTATTATTATTGTTATTATTATTATTATTATTATTATTATTATTATTATTATTATTATTATTATATTGCTATAAAATGAAATTGATATGTGGTCAGGAAACGTAGTGATAAGACCCTTATAAAAATCCAATATTTTTTTCTGGAGGAGTGAGATTGGTTAACAATCTACGTCTAAAAATAGCGTGTTTAGTACAATTTTACAACTTGGTATAGGTTTAATTTAAAGCTTCCCCTTTGTTAATAGTTGTTAACATTTCATACCCTTTCTGATAGCCTATAGGCCCTAACAACAGCTGCGCCTACGCTACAAAATAATATAATTTTGCCCTTATACCAAAACTTATTATATTGAACTTGCACGAGTGTAGGTTCTTGCCTCCGCCGCGAAATGTGTACGGACGTACCTAGTCAAGAGTGATGACTCAACAATACTGTGCTGAAATATGCAAATCACAGAGCAAACAGCTTTGTACACATAATAGAAATGTCACGGGAGTTACAGACAAGCTGTGACGTGGGGCGTCAGGAGTAAAAGTGCAGCTTGGCAACTGAGCCGTGTGCAATACGCGGAGCGAAATGAAAGTATCGGGAGCAAGAAATGAGGAAGTCGGTCACATGGCCACACGAAACACTGTTTTACGTCGTTAACAGCAAACTCTGTATTTTTTGTAGCAGTGATGTTTCAGTCAGCTGTAGTGTACGCAGTGGTTAAAGCGAAGCTCACACTCGTGCCATCTGTTGCAATAGTCGAGAACACGCTGAAAATACACGCATGTTCACCATTTCGTTATCACTAAAGTAAAAAGGTAAGATAGGAGTATTTGTAAGAACTCAAAACTTAGACATTTAATTATGGTCGAACAAAAACAGTCGTATTCATTTTGTCTCTAATAGTTAACTAAGATCCTCGTATGAAAATTCTGAAATTCGCTTACGTTCGTTTCATAAATATATTAACGTTTCAATTGCTACCATTATAGGCTCGTTGCATAATATGATATTAATTACTTCGGCTTAGAATATCTCTGAGAAAAACGAAGACATAATGAATAAAATGAAGATATTTACTATGTGGAACAATAAAAAAGAATTTAAAGAAGGCACGTAAGGAAATTATTTTAAAATTCTGTAAAATAATGGCTGTCCCACACATCCTTCATGAATAAGAATTTTGGACCTTAACGAAGGAACAAGAACAAAGACTAGACGCAGTGTAGATGAGGTTCCTTGAGAGGTGTGGCTGGTTACACACTTTTGGATAGGAAACTGAACGAAGATTTGAGGAAGGAACTGCAGATATTCAAATTAAATGATAAAATAAAGAACTACCTTAATAACTGGGTTTCACACGTTGAAAGGATTGACAACGATCATATACCTAAAAAGATGTTGCACTGTAGAGCGACAGGTAGGAGTGTAGGACGACTACGGAAACGATGGAGAGAACAAATACTAATTTCTTGAAACCGGAACGAGCTCTGAGTGCTTAATCCATGAAGAAGGAGAAGAAGAAGAAGAAGAAGAAGAAGAAGAAGAAGAAGATTTGAACGATAAGATAACTTTCATGTCCCGGATCTGTAATTCTAGAATGAATGCAGATCACTTGGTGCTAGGATAGCTTAAAAGAGAGTGATAAGTGTCTAATGATAAGCCTAATATAGTTCTGTTCTACAGGGTGTTTCACAAAGATTGTGTAGTATTCTGGGATATGATTTCTGGCATCATTCTGATTAAAAATGTTCAAATAAACATATGTCACATTTTTTTTAAATTGAGTAAGTTACGCCCTCCTGAATGTTGAACATAAACTTAGATATTATGAAGTTTTAAGTATTTAAATTATTTACAACAATGGTACTGGGTGTATTATAAATTCATTAAAGAACATTCACGTTATGACTCATCTGAAAAATCTGTATTAAAGCTGGTTTTCTAAGACTCCACCTTCTGCAGCAATACACGTAGTCGCCCGAGTGTGAACCGCGCGCGCTGCAGTCCCTAACTTCCGTTTTTCGGATGCTAGGTAGATACGTTGTACCTGTGTTGAGTTATCTCTAACCATGACCCTGATGCCACGGGGTTTTGTGTAACTGCTATCAACTATACTGTAATACATACAGCTCCAGACGTCGAGAGAGAGAGAGAGAGAGAGGGAGAGGGAGAGAGAGAGAGGGGAGAGAGAGAATATTTTATGCGAACCTATTCAAAATCGGTCACATGTACAGTATACAGGAACGTTTTTCATCAGAATTATGTCAGAAATCACATCCTAGAGTATTGCACAATCTTCTTGAAGCACCCTGTATGTTCTTCGTCTCTGGCACAATAATGATGATACTTGGTACCGACAAAGAATGGTGATGACGAAGGATGCTTCTTACAGATACTATCCTAGATCATAATATGTATTCAGATTGCTCGGCATTATAGGTTTTGACGGTAACAACTTTTGTCAGGTTTACTATGCTGCCATCTGGTTGTTACATAAGGAGTCACGTCATAACTCCCATTTGAATTGCATTAGGGATTGTACTGCCATCTCGTGCTCGTTTACGGCGGACGGGTGGCGATCCTGGCGGTTGTTCTCTTAAAAGTGCAACCGATTTTAATATAGGAATGAGCAATCTATATGTGATCTGGGATACTATTAATGCAAATGTGTCACTTTAGCTAGGTCTATTCTTATTTTTCAGATAGAGTTAAAAAAAATGCTGTGGTCTTCGCGATTACTATCAGAAAAATGTTGCTAATAAACTTGACATGTTTTCAATCGCATTCGGTAATCTAGCGATTACTATCTATACATCTCGTTAGATCAGAGATTCGTGGATTCAAACGCGACCGAAGGATATGACTTTCAAAGAACGTTAAAGTCCTTAGAATGGCTTGCTCCGGGAGAAAGGTAAAGCTGTAGAGCTGTAGATCCTGTGTCATAGATTTACAATATGAAAAGAATACCTGTCCCTGATTAATGAACTGCAGGCAAAAATTGTCGCTATTTCTCGCCCACATTGAATATCTCTGCTATTGAAATAGTCTTTAAATAAACGAGTCTGGAAGAACTCAATGTCCATTCCTGTAGTTTCTTTATTTTTTTTCACATGCCTACAGAAAATATTCTATCCTTAAGGAGTAACATGGTCCATGGCCCAATGTATAATGTTCAATGACCTATAATGCGACAAAAATATCCTCTAACATTGTTCTCTTTCACTAGATGTTACGTAATTTCGCTGGCATATTCAACGGAACTCGTGGCGAACGTTTTCTTGCAAGAAGTAAAAGGAAACTTGTTTACATTATTTCTTGGAGTCTATTCAAGTAATTGTCCTATAGCTCGTCACTTGACCTAACCGTTCTTAACCATGACCTCGCACAGCAAGATAAGTTCCCCTATTCGGGCGTTAAAAGTCATACAAGCATCGTATAATCTTATTTGAAACCCTCCTGATATGATTAACTACACAGAAATCTTTGTTCGGACTGTATTATGGTTAGACGCTGTCTGTAGCTCAAGCGACAGCATGTTATTCTTCTATCCAGGTGGCCCGATTTCGATTCCTGGCCAGGTCGTACTGGAACTTGTGTGAATAAACACGTTGCAGAGTTGTTTACTCGGTGTAATCTTACTTACTTTTCCCTCCATCATTCCAACACCTCCTCATTTCATGTATTATCTGTGTTAAGCATTAAGTGTGAGTTATTTAATTACTTTTCAATAATTTCAATATATTTCGTATTTTCATTCATTTAATTAATTTTGACTGTTTCATTTATCTGTATATGTGTTTTTCAAATGTATCATATATTTTTTAAATGTATAAATGTGACGAAGCATTTTATCACAGCTCTGAATTTGAAATTTTTTTTGATGTGTTGCTTTTGAATGTCGTTTCTCCCTAATTTTGGAGCGCTGGTTCCAAATATGTAAGCAGTGCTCTTCTATCACGTCTAGTTTTTAAAAAAATGAAAACAAAATTTGCATATTCAACCATTACCGGTATATATTTATACCCTTCTATAAGATCATTGTCATGCTTAAAAACGTGGTGTATATTATAATTATGTAATTGTAAACACATTGTACGTAGGCCTACATTTCACAAGAACTACCAACAATTGATAGTATTTACAGTTATCTAACATTATTTTACAAGTAGAAAATTTATTCTTTCTGAACTTCTTCCATATGCATGAGAAATAAGTTCCCTTTTCAGGGACCAACAGTAGTCCGCCATCATGTTAACAGTCCAACCACCATGGTATCTTCTTTCCATGTCTTTCAAATCTTGGTGGAAACGTTCACCCTGTTCCTCGCTGTAAAATACAAGACAGCTATCTGGAAAATAGTCACTGTAGGAAATGTAACTTCAAATTCACTTACAACCTAATTTTCTCAAATTTTCCAACATGGTGTTCACAATGTCTTTGTAAGCTGAACTCCTGTTTCCTAGGAAGTTTTTACAACATCTTCATAGCTCTGCCAGGCTTGTTTTTCTGTTTGGCTCAATGTATCCTCAAAATTGGGATCACACATTAATTTCCTGATCTGAGGTCCAGTAAAAACACCTGCCATTAAATTACATTCTCTTGTTTCACAAATTGTCAAAGCTTGTTAATTTCTAAACATGTCCCACTGATTGAGCTATTTCTTCATTGTTTTTCCCTATAATCTATAACCAGAAAAACACGCGGTATAAGTGTATTATAAAGGAGACCTTCATCAATTCATGAAGAGTCAAGTATCTTCTAGTACAGGCGCGCGCTCCTTCGGAGCGGGAGAGCGTTGTTTACCGCTCGCCGAAACGGAGAGGAAAATACGTCAGAATGACATAGACTTGCTATAGGTAGAGGAGAGGAAAACAACCACTCAGTTATCTAGTGGAGTGCAGTGTGTAGGCCTATTCTCAGTAACTGTTTCACGTTGCTTACCTACTGCTACAGTACAGTATGGAGAAATCTAAAAGACGGAACATAACATTTAACATTTAACGATTTACAGCTCGAACTTATTGATCTTCAATGTGACCTTAGGGCTAAAGATCGTTTGAATAATTCTACTAGCCTGGTTGAGTTTTACAAGACTAAACATTAGCAATAATATCCACGACTACACAGGCTGGCTGTGAAAATAATTGCTATGTTTGGGTCAATATTTATATTTGTGAGCAACTGTTTTCTATAATCAACTTTAATAAAGGCCGACATCGAACATCTGTAACTGATGTTTCATTACGATCAGTAGGCTACTGTTCCTTTCAGCTGCCAACAGCATAAAACCTCGTTTTGATGTACTGATAAATAAAAATATAACAAAATGATATTGTACATTTAAGTAGTTATAGAATTTCTATTACTTCTGTAAAATAAGTATTTCTTTATTAATTAATAATAGTCCAAGATAGTTTTGCAAATACTGAACGGGAATTCATTTCATAAGCATTCGTAATAGTACTTCCTTTTGTGTTTATTTTGTACGAGATCCACCCCTTCTTCCAGTCCATCCTTATACAGAGCGCAGTTAATATCTGCATTCCGCTCATGAGCTGTGAGCCGGCTCGGAGAGCGCAAACCTTGTGGAGGCCTGTTCTAGTATAAGAAGAGTACGGTATTTAAAAATTCACGGAAAATGTAATTGTCAGATTTTGAAAGTACATGGTTCGTTTGAAGGAACTCAGAAAGTAAATAAATAAATAAATTAGTAAATAAATGAATAAGTAAATAAATAAATAAAAGGTGAATAAGTAAATAATAATAGTAATAATAATAATAATAATGATAATAATAATAATAATAATAATAATAATAATAATAATAATAATAATAATATAAACTATTGTGCTCAGTTGTAAGTATCTTGTAAATAGTAGCATACGAAGCAAGTAGCGATCATTGTAGCTGTCTGCCATGTGTACAGAGTTAGAATGTTTGAGTTTCAAAACTAGTCACTACTAATTTACTTAAATATCTGTTTGTTTTTTTCTGTTCTGCCACTCTCACTCAATCCCACGCATTCACAGAGTCAATTACCCTACTTCAGCATATCCGGCGCCAGTAAGTTACTTAGCATTTGTTCAAACGTATTGTCTGTGTTGCACGCCTACTCCATAATTGAGATCCCCCTCTGAGTTAGTGTTCCGTACCGGCATTGAAATCTCTTTGGGTTGCACGCTTATTCCACTATTGAAATCTCCAAGGCTTTAGTCATATTTTAACACTTAATACACGAACCATGCCTTGGACACGCTTTATTTCTATTGTTATTAGTGGCTTAACACCTTCACGACATTTCACACATAGTAATCCTTTATACTAGCATTGAAGTCGTCATTTATTCTGGTCTGAATATATCTTAATTCAAAACAACATAAAAGCAAATCTATTTGCCGTGATTTTAATCGTTGAAGCCGTTGAATCTAATACAAATATTATTAAATTTCTTGCAGATAATTTCTCCTCACATTTCTTGTGAGCCAATCCTCAGACATCCTTACTAATATCGCTATTACTACAGTTCTTGGAAGTCATGCATATTCTCATCTTTTAACACACTAACAGTCTAGTACAATCATGCGGGTAATAATATATTAAGGTGTTAAAGATGAAAGCAATGTAAGTCGTTTGGGAGGTTAGCCGAGAGTGATACTACTGTTACTTTTTCTTCTTCTTTAAACTCTGGGTTTCGGATCCGCTTAAGCTTGTGGCCTTCGCAACGCTTATTAGAACGTTCAATGGCCGACAATGCATGATGCACTTTAGAATTCTATGTTCGACAATCTTCTCGACGTGAGCTAATCAGCTAGGATGATAGCTTTATATAGCTGTAATATTTTTTGTAGTTCCATTTTCAAAGCGGTTCATTCTTATTACATCAGTTACACTTCTCATAAACCTTGTCATAACATCTGTTGTAAGAGATGACCTGCAAAATTGTAGCTGTCAATACAAACTGTATGTAAAAACATACACGTTTGAAATACAGTGAAAAATGTTCTTTCCAGTAATACTTGCTTACAGTAAGTTTTCTGCTTGGTACTAAAGGCTGTGTGATGTATCTTGTCTCACTGTGAAAAGAGAGAGAAAGGAAATATGTCTTACTTCGTCTGTGTTGTTATGGCGATGGGGGAGTGGAGCGATGCCGTCCATCCATCCAGTGGCGGAAGGGACTAGTTGATACATTCTGTAGCGCAAAATAAAATAACAAAATATCTATCTTCGTACTGTGTAGTTCCGTCACTGAGCTTGTCTTTCAAGAAACTGAGTTCCGGCAGCCTGTACAATAACAAGATTTTGAAAGGAATCCTGAAAATTTACAACCCTCCTATAATCTCCACTCTCATTTGAAGGGACTTAATTTTATTGCTACTGAGACAAGATAAACCTTACTACCTACCAGGTATAGTGAATTTTTTACAGTGTGATTTTGTGTTGGGGTTGCCAGATGATTCCAGACCAATATTGCCAACTATACACCTACAAGGCGCCAGAAAGTAGCCAATTATGTGATTTTGTGTTCGGATCAGCGTTGAGAGATGATTCCAGACCAATATCGCCAACTATACACCTACAAGGCGCCAGAAAGTAGCCAATTATGTGATTTTGTGTTCGGATCAGCGTTGCGAGATGATTCCAGACCAATATCGCCAACTATACACCTACAAGGCGCCAGAAAGTAGCCAATTATGTGATTTTGTGTTCGGATCAGCGTTGCGAGATGATTCCAGACCAATATCGCCAACTATACACCTACAAGGCGCCAGAAAGTAGCCAATTATGTGATTTTGTGTTCGGATCAGCGTTGCGAGATGATTCCAGACCAATATCGCCAACTATACACCTACAAGGCGCCAGAAAGTAGCCAATTATGTGATTTTGTGTTCGGATCAGCGTTGCGAGATGATTCCAGACCAATATCGCCAACTATACACCTACAAGGCGCCAGAAAGTAGCCAATTATGTGATTTTGTGTTCGGATCAGCGTTGCGAGATGATTCCAGACCAATATCGCCAACTATACACCTACAAGGCGCCAGAAAGTAGCCAATTATGTGATTTTGTGTTCGGATCAGCGTTGCGAGATGATTCCAGACCAATATCGCCAACTATACACCTACAAGGCGCCAGAAAGTAGCCAATTATGTGATATTGTGTACGGATCAGCGTTGCGAGATGATTCCAGACCAATATCGCCAACTATACACCTACAAGGCGGCAGAAAGTAGCCAATTATGTGATTTTGTGTACGGATCAGCGTTGCGAGATGATTCCAGACCAATATCGCCAACTATACACCTACAAGGCGCCAGAAAGTAGCCAATTATGTGATATTGTGTACGGATCAGCGTTGCGAGATGATTCCAGACCAATATCGCCAACTATACACCTACAAGGCGGCAGAAAGTAGCCAATTATGTGATATTGTGTACGGATCAGCGTTGCGAGATGATTCCAGACCAATATCGCCAACTATACACCTACAAGGCGCCAGAAAGTAGCCAATTATGTGATTTTGTGTTCGGATCAGCGTTGCGAGATGATTCCAGACCAATATCGCCAACTATACACCTACAAGGCGCCAGAAAGTAGCCAATTATGTGATTTTGTGTTCGGATCAGCGTTGCGAGATGATTCCAGACCAATATCGCCAACTATACACCTACAAGGCGCCAGAAAGTAGCCAATTATGTGATTTTGTGTACGGATCAGCGTTGCGAGATGATTTCAGACCAATATCGCCAACTATACACCTACAAGGCGCCAGAAAGTAGCCAATTATGTGATATTGTGTACGGATCAGCGTTGCGAGATGATTCCAGACCAATATCGCCAACTATACACCTACAAGGCGGCAGAAAGTAGCCAATTATGTGATTTTGTGTACGGATCAGCGTTGCGAGATGATTCCAGACCAATATCGCCAACTATACACCTACAAGGCGCCAGAAAGTAGCCAATTATGTGATTTTGTGTACGGATCAGCGTTGCGAGATGATTCCAGACCAATATCGCCAACTATACACCTACAAGGCGCCAGAAAGTAGCCAATTATGTGATTTTGTGTACGGATCAGCGTTGCGAGATGATTCCAGACCAATATCGCCAACTATACACCTACAAGGCGCCAGAAAGTAGCCAATTATGTGATTTTGTGTACGGATCAGCGTTGCGAGATGATTCCAGACCAATATCGCCAACTATACACCTACAAGGCGCCAGAAAGTAGCCAATTATGTGATTTTGTGTACGGATCAGCGTTGCGAGATGATTCCAGACCAATATCGCCAACTACACACCTACAAGGCGCCAGAAAGTAGCCAATTATCTCGTGCCACACATTGCACTAAGTAAATGCATTTCAGTATTCTGTAGCTCTCAACTGAATTATTCCTTTGTCTACTATGAATTGTGTGATACGTGAATGCTGTTCAGAAATTCCCCACCTTCTCTACCAATAGCAATACAATATGATAAAAGAGGTTTAGTGCTGTATGAGGAATGAAGAGTTGCATACAGCCGGGTGAAGCACATGCGCTGCGATAGCCTGGGTGGGGGGAACTGAAATGCAGATCTTAAATGATTCTTGGAAGCTGTTGTGCCATTTATTTAGTAGTGAATTTTTTTCGTTTAAGTAACTTCTTCACACTATCTACTCTTGTTCGACTTTTAAATAAGGAATTGGACATGATGATTTTGCTTGTTTCTCTTCGCAATTCCTGAAATTAAATTTCATGCATGTTTATTTTTAAGTGATAAACAATAACAGATGTTTTTGTTTCAGATGTAGACTAACGTTCCTCATCACTGATATGGTGGTATACATGACCTCACTTCTGGTAACTCTACAATCTTAAACAATGTTATTTAAATAACTATAATTCAAAATAGACACAATTCACCTCAATAAAGTTGCTGTACATAGGCTACACGAAAATTCTGGCTTTATGCTTCAGATCCGGTTAAATATTAAATATGGATGATTCTGATTCAGGTTCAAAGAGATTAATCGGAGAAAATTTGAGAGTTAGATATGAACTTAGATTGAGATAACATTAATTTAGATTAGCGTTTCTATAACAGAAAATCTGGAGGTCAACTTGAGTGGCGGCCATTTTTAACCCTTAATCTCGGTTCAAACACTCTATACAACCGACCCTTATAGTAGCACATAGTGCAGGGTGATCCATTTGGGTATGGATAAAATAAAAACACAGTAAAACATTTACTACTGAACTTTATTTGTTGAAACTTTGTGCATACAACACTGAAAGATGGAGATTTCTCAGAGCTCAACATGACCCCCATTGCGCATCCTGCACAACTCATAACGGTGATGCAATTCAGCCCATGTCCGTTGTAACATAAGAGGGATGATTTGTTGAAGAGCTTGAGCAATTTTTACTCTCAGTCCATCAATGTTCCTGGGTTTCTGTGAATAGACAATGTTTTTAACAAAACTCCACACGAAGAAGTCAGGAAGGATTAGATCTGGGGAGTTTGGGGACCAAGCCAAGAGATAGCTGCTTCTCGTACTGGGTTTCGCCTGCGACTTCCTGCATGTTTTTTAACATAGAACCTGTTTTTACAAATGTTCTATACCACAACATTATGGAACCGTATTTAGGTACATTAGGCACACAATACTCACGTCGAAATTCCCTTTGAACTCTTTTAACACACTCAAATTTAGCATACCAAAGAACATATTGTGCCCGCTGTTGATTTGTAGTAGCCATTTTAATCATCTACGATTTTCATTTGTCCTTTCAGATTATGCATTGTTGATTGTCATATATGGAAACTCCCATCTTTTAATCATAATATAACCAGCAAGCAATTTTTCTACTATAAATAGTTGATTGAATGGCGATCTTACTCGTGTTAATTGTGTAAGCATGTGCGGCTTACAGCTGTTTCGGTGCTTCTTCACACCATCCTCAGAGCCTACTAGATCTCGGCGTCATCTCGAACTTCGCTGCCTGTTGTGTGGGTGCGTTCGATTGTTGAAAAGTGTTGAAATGTGGTGTCAAATAGTGTGTGTGCGTGTTCTGAAATTGATCTGTGTGTTGAGAATTTGATCAGGGTGTGTTTTAGTGTGTTTGTATATTTCATATTCTGGTATGTTGAGTTTTTGGGTTATATGTGTAGGATTTCCATGTCTGTATTTATGTTATTGTATGTGAGGTTAGCATTGGTTATGTGTTCGGCATATGTAGATGTATTGTGTCCTCTGATTATTGCTTTAATGTGTTCTTTGTATCGAGTTTGGAATGATCTGCCTGTCTGTCCAATGTAGAAACTGTCGCAACTATTACATGTGATTTTGTATGCGCCTGTGTGGTTGTATTTATTTGTTTGTGTGTTGAGATGTCTTTGTAGTGTGTTTTCTGTTCTGTATGCCATGTTGTATTTCTGTTTTCTGAATGAGGATGCGATCTTGTGTGTGGTTTTGTTTTCGTATGTTAGTGTGATGTATTTTTTTGTGTTCTTCTGTTTGTGTTGTGTTTTGTGTATTTTTGTGCTTGTTGAGTTTTTGTTTTGTCTTCCTTATGATGTTGTCTATTATGTTTGGGTTGTAACCATTTTCTTGTGCTATGTATTTTATTGTGTTCACTCCTTCATTGTGAAAGATTCAACATGGATTTTTCTACTATCGTAATAGCTTTATAATATTAAATTAATATTATCCATACCCAAAAGAATCAGACTGTAGTTCTACGTTCTCGAAACCTTTTTTTTTATGAGGAATTAACTAATCGAGTGTACAATGTTCATCCCTGAATGATGGTGGCTTTATTTTGGAATTATCTCTCACCTGGACCTTGAACTTAGAATGACACAATATAAAATGATGGGTCAGGGACCTGTTGACAAGTTATAAATCAGCTAGTGGAACATGAGGTCAATTATCTATACCTCGTCTTGTTGAAGCATCCAATTTGTTTAGTACGCTCAGTTGGTTTGATGCATAACTTAAAAGTTCCTGGAACAGCCTTGGAAGAGTCACTGACTCCTCATTTCAATTTCTGATATAAAGTGACTCTGGTGTCGGTGACATGACCTCATGACTCTTATTATCATTCAAATGCTCTCATGTGAATACAAATGAAGACTAGATATGCTGATTACATAAGCATGTGATTTCTTTTCGCGAAGTTCAAAACCTGTGCATGCAAGCTCATAAAACTTGTCAAGTATAACCTTAGATTATCTGGATAACAACGCACAGTACTTGCATTTGTATACTGTTTGCTAGAAGGAGAGGCGAGTACAGGCGTAATTTATTGTTTATGTTATCACATTGCTGAATATTGTTTTTTATCGTATCGCAGGTTACTTTACAGTCGGAGGCTATTTTTTACAAAGAGGTAGGATTTTGACCCTTCAGAGTTCCTGTGAGACCTGCCATGGAGAAAGTTTTTCTAAGATTAACCCAAGAACGTAGTTTACAATTCATTTTTGGTTTTAAGATAAGTCAATTACAAAGTTATGAAATATATTTAAAATTTTCAATTATATTACTTATCATTCTTATTGCAAATTAACATTTGCTGGAACATATTACTAAAAGAAAAGTATAAACGTTTTCGCCTGTACTGCATCATCAGATACATAATTGTTTAACGATGTCTAACATAAGTACAATCTAGAATGTATTCACTTGTAATGAAATATTGATTTGTATATTGTATCAACAGTAAAAGGTGATGTCATGAGTTATATGTAGTAGTAGTTTAATACATTTATAGGGAATACGTTGATTTCAATTGATTTGAATTTGATTTGCTAATTTGCTGAAATTGTTAAAAATTAGGAATCATCTGACAAACACGCATCTGAAAAATACGCCTTTGAACATTAAATCAAATTATATTTATTATTAATGCAAACTATTAACAGTCTTACGTGTTGTATTTCGATGATTGTTTATTTTTGAAGGAGAGGATTTATTTTGATGTAGTTAAAGTATGAATTACATTCTACATATGTAATGTTTTATTAGTTAAATGAGAGAACTTACGTATAATGAGGCGTTCAGAGCTAAAGTGGATCAAGTCCACGAGACGTAGTTTTGAGATAATAGGACTTAAAGTTAACTTGCTCTAGTGGATTATCTAATTTTACTAGCAATAATTTCATCGCTCCATTCTCAAATTTTATATTTATAAAATATAAACAATTGTGATCTTAATTGATGCAACGCTTTGGTGACTTGATTCAGTATGGTTCAGAACATCGTGAACAAATAATCTATAGTTTGACAACTTCAAGTGAAACCCCGTAAAACACGCCAACTTCTGGAATCTCTCTCTTTCTTCTCTCTCTCTCTCTCAACCCGAGTCATTCAGTCACCAATCCCCCAAAAGTATCTGAGAGGGTGTGTGTGGGCATCGTGACCAGTAGAAGAACCACTCTCCAGTATTACCACAATAACAGATTCTTCATTTTTGCCTCGACTGTCGGCTAGGAAGGTTCCATTATGCTAGCATTGCAGGCAACTAGTCAACCTTTTAATGCTTTTGTTAGCAGGTTTGACAAACTGTGAGTGGACCTGCAAGTACAATACAACTGCGATCACAACGTTGTCGATTTCAGTCTAGTTGATTGTGAGTTGTGTTGTGTCCGTGCATGCGTGTACGAGTATAGCTACAGTATTATCAAATATTTAATTCACATCGATGGAGACAGGCAAGAATAAAGTTGTGCATAGTGAAGGAAGAAGTATTGTTGCCGAAGTCATTGAGTTTTTTGATGCTGAGAAGAACAGGGATCCATTTAATTTGCCACTGTCTCAAGCAACAAAACGAGCAGCAACAGCAACTGGAAAATCGGAATCATTCATTAAAAAAATCAGAAGAAAAACGAAAGTAACCGACAGTAACGAAACCAAATTATCCACACCGGGTAAAAACCGAAAAGTGAGAAAAAAATTCATAGTGGATGATATGGATAGGTGCATTATAAGAAGAAAAATATAAGAGTACTACACACTAAAATGAAGTACCTACATTAAAGAAACTCCGTGCTACACTGCAAGATGAAATAGGTTATAAGGGTAGTTGAGAGCACCTCAGACGAGTATTGCATTCTATACTAATTCTATAATAATAATAATAATAATAATAATAATAATCCCTTGTTATAAGAATATTATCTCACGGATTCTAAATGGCTATGGTACCTCAACAGAATAGTTAGCGAAGTTAGACAAGATTACATAACGTTATGTTATGTTGTGTGTTGTGTTATGTTACCTCCAAATAAGCAATTGAAATAAGTAACAATCTTCGAATTTCAGTGCGCTTTGATGTTAGGATTCGATATTAGAATATCGTCGTTTATTTTATGGAACCTCCTAAGTGATAATACAGAGCATAATTTTTCAGGAGAATGAAAAAAAGTAATTAAATATCAGTAGGCCTACACTGGTGTCATTGATGTTCATCATATTCCCCAACATTTTCTACTGAATCATCTAATATTCTTATGTAGGACTATTGATATTTAATTAATTTTTTATTTCTTCAGAAAAAAAAATGCTCTGTACTGTTACTAAACGACATTTCATACAAGTTGAGAGGATGCGAAGGCATTTCTTTCCCCTTCTACTTGCACCTAGTCCGTCAGCGATAGAGATGGTAGCTGTTACCTCTTATACCTGCACCCCCCAAGCTGGACACACGAGAAAATAAAATATTAAATAAAGTACTAAGTAAATAATAAAATACAGCCATACAGATGTTTGACAATTACATTTTTGAGTATAATTTAATGCCGTTCATACAATATTTTCAACTAATAATTAATCAAATGAAGGAATGTTAGCTTCTAGTATGCATTTAGAGGGGAACGAAACAGTGCAGACTGTATCATTCTGTATGCCGTAGAATAGCAACTAGCGGTGAAGAAAACATTTATCTTCTGCTGTCAGTAGCTTTTTAATGTGCCAGTTGATTTTAACAGCAATGAATATTAAATACAAACGCTCAGTGTAGAATTCCGAAATAAAGATTACTAGTACAAATGTTAAATAATGCAATTTGTCACTGTGTTGAAAGTCAATTAGTCGAATGTTTGTGAAACGGATAGTAGCATCTTCCCCTTCACTGATGGTAGAGAGTGTGAGTAGAGGGGAAAGGCCTATCAAGCAAACTGAAATGGGGTTTAGGAGATTTTGTAAAATAAACGGCGAATATATTGTTAATAAATATATCAGGTAAGTTTGAGACTTTTCATAAACAAGTGTGCAACCGTGTCTTGCAACAGTCTGGCTTGATTGTTAAGCAAACGCAATCTGGTTTGAGGAATTATCTTTCTTACATCACCTCGCCCGGAAACTTGTTTACGGAAGATTAAATTTCTGTACACAAAAAATAAAAACAAAACAATTTCTGCCGTCAAGGATAAGGAAAATTGTAACAGTACTGTGGTTCATTGTCTCTGAATGGTGTATCGCCCTTCTTATGTAACACTTGTGCTTATCCAGTTTTGCTAATTATTCCCGTTGAATACCTCTCCGAAAGGCCATGGTCGACGACTTGTCGGAGCTTCCCATGATCGACCGTAATAACTTTATTTTTACATCTTCATCATCTCCGTTACTTTCACTGTCTGCAGGAAGCCTCCCAATAACACGCTCCCTGCTTCGCAGAACACTTCGGCGAATTTAGAACCTGCACAGCCTTGACATATTTTTGTATTTTCTCACACTGTGAATATGTAAAGCTTCTAATATCATTGTTGGATATCAGCAGAGTGAATCGTGTCAGATATTTGTAATAAAATAACAGGAAATAGAATATCAGAGGTACAAAAAGTTAAAAATCGACGTGGAGGTCACTCTCGTAGTATCGAAACACGCCTATGATATATATGCTTGACCATGGTAAATGTGACGTCATGTGTTTGTCTCAGATATAGTTATACCCGGCGTTATACTGACGCCACGACATTGAGTCTCGCCATCTCTTCGCCTAGTGTTAGGCCGAGGAAATCTTCAGTGAATTTAAGTCTAAGCCCACTCCATACTGTAAAGGGGAGGAAAGAAAAGGATAAAAATGTATTGAGGTACATACTTAATTATAGCTTTTATAGAACCCGCAGGTTCATTGCCGTCCTCATATAAGCCCGCCTTCGGTCCCTATCCTCAGCAACATTAATCCAGACCCTACCATCATATCCCACCTCCCTCAAATCCGTTTTAATAGTATCCTCCCATCTACGTCTCGGCCTCCCCAAAGGTCTTTTTCCCTCCGGCCTCCCAACTAACACTCTATATGCATTTCTGGATTCGCCCATACGTGCTACATGCCCTGCCCATCTCAAACGTCTCGATTTAATGTTCCTAATTATGTCGGGTGAAGAATACAATGCGTGCGGTTCTGCGTTGTGTAACTTTCTCCATTTTCCTGTAACTTCAACCCTCTCAGCACCAAATATTGTCCTAAGAACCTTATTCTCAAACATCATTAATCTCTCTTCCTCTCTCAAAGTGAAAGTCCAAGTTTCACAACCATATAGAACAACCGGTAATATAAATGTTTTATAAATTCTAATTTTCAGATCTTTTGACAGCAGACTAGATGACAAAAGCTTCTCAACCGAATAACAGGCATTTCCCATATTTTATATATATTTTTGATTTTAATGTACCGAAGTACATATGATATTTCCATGCAGATATTCTGCGTCATACGATGAAAGAGTAATGGAACGGAGCTCAGCACATGTGTGGACTTCAGTCCTACGTTCATAGACATCTATGACGTAGTGCAGAGGGCGGCCACTAGAGGGAACCCAAGAGTTGGAACTTAATCTGAGACGATGCTGTCCGACGCCGGGGTGGGTATCCGGTATGGCTTAGTGGATAAAGCATCAGCACGTAGAGCTGAAAAACCGGGTTCAAATCCCGGCGCCGGAGAGAGTTTTTCTCCGTTCCATTACTCTTTCATCGTATTTCCCATATTTATTCTGCATTAAATTTCTTCCCGAGTGTCATTTATATCTGTTACTGTTGCTCCAAGATATTTGAATTTTTCCACCTGTTCGAAAGATAACTCTCCTATTTTTATAGTTCCATTTCGTACAATATTCTAGTCACAAGACATAATCATATACTTTGTCTTTCGGGATTTACTTCCAAACCTGTCGCTTTACTTGCTTCAAGTAGAATTTCCGTGTTTTCTCTAATCGTTTGTGGATTTTCTCCTAACATATTCACGTCATCCGCATAGACAAGAAGCTGATGTAACCCGTTCAATTCCAAACCCCCTCTTTTATCCTGAACTTTCCTAATAGCAGAATAAAATTTCGCTATACCGCCACGAAGAAAATTCTTACATCGTCGGCCGAATCGATACAGGAATTAAAATACTAAATTAAAATACTAAAATAACAAAAATACAGTAGTGTGTATATAGTAGGTTATTTTACGACGCTTTATCAACATCTTAGGTTATTTAGCGTCTGAATGAGATGAAATGAGTCCGGGTCCAGCACCGAAAGTTACCCAGCATTTGCTCAAACTGGGTTGAGGGAAAACCCCGGAAAAACCTCAACCAGGTAACTTGCCCCTACGGGGAATCGAACCCGGACCACCTGGTTTCGCGGTCAGACGCGTTAACCGTTACTCCACAGGTGTAGACAATACTGTGTATATTTGAGGTATTTGTAGGAGGTAACAGGACTTTGTGCCCACCCAGTACAGTGGCCATATTAAGAACAGTAGTTTTACATTCCAGTTGACGTAATTTTATTGAAAAGCTGTTCGCCTTCTGTACACGTCATTGATGCACATACGTAGGACGCAATGGAAGCTTATGTGGTGATTGAAGATGAGAAATAAAAAGATCCGAATGAATCCTGCCTGGATTTGAAATCTCATCGGTAATAATACTGATACTGACGATGACGATGGTGGCTCCTCATCCTATTGCCGGAATACTGAAATCATGCCAGTTGTATTCCAATACGCGATAATGGCTTGTATAGAACTTCTTTGCCGTGTAGTAAACGGATAATAAAGTGTTAGAGCTCCAGACCTACGCGCTATAACGAGGGTTTTATGGGGCAACATTTCTAAGACCTGGTTCCCCAATTATATAACAGACTTGTTTATTTACGGGGTTGTCTTCTTGTTTGTGATTGACTCGTGAAATCGGGTCTAGGACCAAAGGCTTCAGCGTGCATCATCTTCCCAGACCATAAAAACATCATCGTAAATCCAACACATGTGGGTACGAAGTGTAGTAACGCGTACAGAGAAACTATTCGACTGCCATGTGGGTTTGTGCTGCACAAACAGAAAGTGCCACGCGTTCTACACAGGAATGTCGCAGTGCCCTCTTTAGTACCCGATCTTTACGTGTCGTCTCATAGAGCTGCTAAACCGGTAGGAATAGAGCGCGAAATGAATCTCTACATCGGATCAGCTGCGGTACCATTTTAACGTGGCATATTGTCCACATTTACTGCAGATTTTCTTTATCGACACGTTGGTTCCGATAAGTCAGTGATGTCAAAGCAAGCACATTTTTCTGACCTTGACGTCGTGCGCGGGCATCAAGCGCTAAGTATGGAAAGAGGAAGGGTTGTGTATATGAATAAGCAACCTGTCGGATTAAGAAAACAGTGGTGCACAAACTTCAAACGGAACGTGAAATTTTATGTCGTTATTTTTATATGGCTTCTTTCTGTTTAATATTATCTATATTGTCTGTAAAACAAAAGTACTAACACTGATTTCTTAATATTGCACTTGTCTTTTAAATCTTAATAACATAATAGAGAGTTAAGAAGCAATATTCACTTAAATTCCATAGTAGTACAACTATACTATACTAAGTGGATGAAACACATCATTCATGAGAAAGTGATATTCCAAAGAAAGAGATTATGACATGATAAGTTGGAATTGATATAGATGGCACCTTTAGCCTTATAAAAGTAATCAATAAACTAATCGAAACAATATTATAGTACAAAGCAAAGTTACCTAGGTACTGTATCTGTTTTAAGTGTAACTAATATTACATAACAAAACTCTTATCGCATTATGCTTTTAAGGTGATATTTGTGAGCAACTTCCTATCATCAGAATATTAAATTATTTTCTCGAAATCTGCTGAAGCTATAGAGCTGACATTTTTACAAGACATGGGCACGTAGCTTTTGCTTATGATGTAACAGTAGTTGCTTTGTTAATTCATTTCCTGACAAACAATTTCCATGCGAATATTTTCAAAATTTTCAATACACTAGCTTCAGTAATACGTATATACGGTATATTAGATTTACGAAAACATTCTGTAAGGCTCCTAAATAAATGGGCCTATACCTGAAAATTTCACTTTTCTATACGAAAAGTTGAGAAAATATTTATTTTGAATAAAAAAATCAAACTTGTGAAAAATGAGCATTAAAATTAAAACTTTCATTCTTATAATGCACTTATACTTCTCAGGCAAATCTAAAAATTAACATGGATACAGTTTTAATAAGTTCTCTTCCCTTTATCTATTGAATCAGTGCTGGCCATCCCTGAATATAGCTCGACCAAGCGGCATATACTACCTCTTTCGTCTGTCTCTTTCCTTTCCGCTGTAAAGCGCTCAGGCTTTCCTGGGCTCTAAAGCGCGCGCTTGCTCAAGTGGGCATCAATTGACATGCCGGCGATAAGTCAATGAATAAAATCAATAAGCTTCATTTGAAAACCGTTTGTAACTTATCACTAAGGACCGTATTTTTTCTCAGGAGGCTCCAAGGTTAAGTATTACTGGAGTTTTTACTGTAACGAATGAGTGCGTGCATGTAGCAACCTAAGTACTTCCGTCTGCTCACACGAATCCTGTTTAGTCAAATTGGACAGAACAAAACATAATCACTTTAACAATTACATTAATATTTACAATTTTTATTATTTAAACTATGTACATAAGCCACCGGCGTAGCTCTGTCGGCTAAGGCATTTGCCTGCCGATCCGGAGTTGCGTTCGGGCGCGGGTTCGATTCACGCTTGGGCTGATTACCTGGTTGGATTTTTTCCGAGGTTTTCCCCAACCGTAAGGAAGATGTCAGGTAATCTATGGCGAATCCTCGGCCTCATCTCGCCAAATACCATCTCGCGATCACCAATCCCATAGACGCTAAATAACCTCGTAGTTGAAACAGCGTCGTTAAATAACAGAGTAAAAAAGCTATGTACACATAATGCAGTTGCGAGCGTCGTTAAATAAACCATAATTTTTATTTTTTGTACGCAGATTACGCTATTTTTAATATTTACATTATGATAAAGAATGTAGGTCTACATTGATCAAACATTATTTACACTATTATGAACAGTGTTGTGTATTGTAATGCAAGGTATTTTATTTCATAATACTATCCCTACTTATTTTGTAAACAGTGTCTAATAGTGTATAAAAGGGCTTCAGACATTGACTACTTTCAAAATCCGAATGCCAAAAAGACTACGGGTGCTATTCATAGACATTTCGCTAGTCCGCGCTACGAGCGTGCTAAACTAGTCCAGGCTATCGGCTGATTACTTGTACAGGATTCATATCATGTCATATCGCTAACACTGGTTTATGAATACGAAAAACGTTAGTTCGTTGATCATAGACCGAAAGCCCGCGCTAAGAATGTCTATGAATACGGCCCTGCTTTTCGTCTCTAGAATATGATCTTTTTTCATATACGGGGTGTAAGGAGTATTAAGTGCCGTCCTTTTCACAGTCGTCGGGGACGGTCTACAGCAGTGATGTCAAAGCAAGCGCATTTTTCTGACCTTGACGTCGTGCGCGAGCATCAAGTGCTAGGCATGCTAGAAGGAATAAGTAACCTGTTGGATTAAGAACACAGTGGTGCACAAACTTCAAACGG
Organism: Periplaneta americana; assembly: GCF_040183065.1. Classification (NCBI taxonomy): domain Eukaryota; kingdom Metazoa; phylum Arthropoda; class Insecta; order Blattodea; family Blattidae; genus Periplaneta; species Periplaneta americana. The sequence goes on along the minus strand of NC_091119.1, from coordinate 39,130,495 downwards.
AACGTGAAATTTTATGTCGTTATTTTTATATGTCTTATTTCTGTTTGTTATTTTCTATATTGTCTGTAAAACAAAAGTACTAACATCTATTTCTTAGCCTAATATTGCAGTTGTGTTTTAAACGTTAATAACTAGAGCAGTGCAAAGGGAGCAGTTGTTCGACATACCGGCAACAGGGCAAGGGTTGTAAATTCACCTTGTGTACCCGCAGAGGTCTGACTCTGCGGTACACAGGATAGCTGCAAGCAGTAGGTACAGCGTAGTAAAGCAAACGTCAATACTGAAGGAACATAAGAACAGTTCGGTTCTAGTGTTACGATGCCTAAGGCGGAACAAATTCGTTCGGCAAAGTTTAAGGGACTTAATTCCGAATATGGTGATATTTTTGTTAATTGATTCAAGCATAAAACAAATTGGAATACATTGAATCGAATTATGGGTTTATACCTGATTGTATAACAGCTTTAGAAAAGTCTGTTACAAAACTGGTTGATCAGATTTCCCTACTGCGAAATATCTGGAAGAAAGTGACTCAAGTAGACGATAAAATTGGTAAAATAATGTCTGCGAAAATAGCAAATAAGTTGAAAAAATGGTGGATATTATAAACTCTGAAAGATTAGTGATAGTATTTCTGGAGATAAGGATTCCTTTGAAGAACTAACAGAAGTTGAAAAAAAAATGTTTTACAGGATTTTACGTATGCCCCAGTTGTCTCGACAGACGTAGAAAGAAGCCTCTCCACATATAAGGCCATGCTATCAGATAGACGAAATTCGTTTTCTGTTAATAACTTACAATAGTTATTTATGGTACTTGTGAGGTAAGTGCATCTTTATTGCACGAGTGGAAAGATTTAAGCACGAGGCGTCAGCCGAGTGCTTAAATTACACGAGTGCAATAAAGATCACGCTCACAAGTACCATACATAATTTTATCCATGACCATAACGAAAAATTATGTTTTATAAAAGAAAATATGTTGAAAATAAGTCCTCATGTAATCACATACCATGACATGGATTTTAGAATCAATACGTTACTAGGTAGGTCATGATGTAGGAGGCCATGATTTGTAAAGAATGGTATCTAAGGCGTTGGATAAATAACAAATTATAATTAATTATATAATTTTAATATATATTTTTTCACTTTAAACGTGTATTTTCGTCTTTTTGAAGTTTCAGGGATTATTTAGAAGTGTTCACGGAAATAATGTGATTAAAATAATTTCACATTTTACTTCCGTAAACTTAAGAGGAATATTAAAACTTAATTAATCATCGTGTCTGTTTAGCTCAGTTGGCTAACGCGTGTTGTTTTAAAATCCTATAAACCCAACTTCGTAGGTTCAAGTCTCCTCGCATCCCAAAAGGTAAATTATTACAAAATTTTAAAAAGATGCATATTAGATATGGATGTAATGTACAAATTACGACGTAGCAGATAGAGAAAGGAGATTGAGTGTATGTATATTTAAGAAATGGTAATAAAGAAGTACAGGTAGTGACATCTAGTAACTAATATATTAACTTCTTGAGTAATAGTTCAATGGAAATGTATACGTGTGTACCCGGGTACTAGGAAAATAGCCTACTAATGAACTGTGAGATAAAGTTCAAACTGTGAGGTAAAGTCTTTATCTCACTAGTGAAATAAAGTAATGTTGAATAATAGCCTACTTTACACACGCAAAAGTATTTAGTAAAGGCATGTTTTTCGTTATGGTCATGGATAAATGTCATTTGTTGTGCATTGTAACAATATTTGGAAGAAATCTGATAACGTATAACATGTGCATTAATAAATCACACTCATTGTAAAGAAAAGGAAAAACAAAAAACTATTTTTCAAGTGCTTTTGCGAATAGAATAACATGAACCCGTTACAAATAAACAGTGATTTTGATTGCGTTCAGTATGAAATCATACATGTATACAGTATATTATTTGTTTAGGATGAAATGGTTAATTAGTTTTGTAATTTTGAAATCTTACTGAAGTATCTGTAGGAAATTAATTGTAGAAACGTTAGAGAACTGTGTCATTTCTATTGTGTCGTCTGTACGTCAACTCATCGTGAACATGACCGTCGCTTGTACACAGGGAACACGCCGAGTAACGTCGGAACCCTTGCTATGATGCCATTCTGTCTGTCATGTGCTCCGTCTGCACCGCTCTATTAATAACATAATAAAGAGTTAAGGAGGAATATTCACACAAATTCCATAATAACTACAACTATACTGTACTAAGTGAATTAAACACATCATTCATAAAGAAAGTGTTATCCCAAAGAAAGACACTGAATATGACATGATAAGTTGAAATTGATATTGATCATATCTTTAGCCTTATAAAAGTAATCAACACAATATTATAGTACAAAGCAAAGTTGCCTAGGTATATGTTTTAACTGTAACTAATATTACATAATAAAAAACTCTTATCGCATTATGATTTTAGGTGATATTGGTGCGCAACTTTCTGTTATCAGAACATTAAATTATCTCGAAATCTACTGCAGCTATAGAGCTGACGTTTTACCAACATATAGGAAAATATATTTTGTTTGCGATGTAACAATATTTGCTTTGTTAATTCATTTCCTTACAAATATTTTCCATGCGAATATTTTCAAACATGTTAATACACTATCTTCAGTAATACGTATTTACGATATATTAGATTTACGAAAACACTGTTTTGGTACCTGTAAGGCTACTAAACAAACATATCTGAAAATTTCACTTTTCTGTAAAAAAAAAAAATTTGAGAAAATATTTCTTTTGAATAAAAAAAACAAACTGGTGAAAAATGAGCATTGAAATTAAAATTTACATTCTTATAATGCACTTATACTTCTCAGACAAATCTAAAAATTAACATGGCTACAGTTTTAATAAGTTTTCTTCCCTTTATCCATTGAAACAGTGCTGGCCATCCCTGTATATAGCTCGACCAAGCGGCATATACTACCTCTTTCGTCTGTCTCTTTTCTTTCTGCTGTAAAGCGCTTGGGCTCTCCTGGGCTCCAAAGCGAGTGCTTGCTCCTATGGCCTTCAGTTGACATCACTGGTCTACAGGATCAAAAAATGTCCATACAATATAGGGTCAAAACTTGATACTTTCTCCAGAAAAAAAAAAAAAAAATTATTTTCTTATTTTATTTGCGTTATACTGCTTACATCGTTAGTAAAATTACATCAATAGGTATATCTAGTAAATAGTTAATATTAGTTTAAATAAATATTTGTGTGTTCTATTACTTTTTCGTGAAATTAAATAAAAATGCATGTTTAAATTTATTAATAATCTGGCGTGTTATACGAGAACGAAACGAAATTAATGGAATCCAGTGTACTAGTCTGGGGCTCGGACCTGCCTTTCTTAGGGCTAAAGGCCGGTTCACAATAAACTGGCAACGGAAACGACGAGAACAAGGACGGAAATATTGTTAAAATAATTTATATTCATTTAAATGTGAGTAAATTATATTTAAATGTTAACATTTAAATACATTTATTTTAACATTACTTCCGTTCTCGTCGTTTTCGTTCGCGGTTTATTGTGAACCAGCCTTGAGACAATATTCACACGTCACTCAGGCCATCTGCCATCGCGTATAGGACGCACAATGGACCACTGAGTAGGTACATACACTAAATCCGTTCAGAGTACTGCCCTTGAAAAGACGAGCCAAGACACGGGCAGACAGACATATTTAAAGGCTGGGGAAATGTGCCAGCTATATCGAGTGTGTATGTAGGAGCTATGAATAATATGCCAGGCATAAACTTTCAATATAATGTAAGCAATGTGGCAATAAAAATTTATTTCGCAGAAAAGTATTTCAGTACAAATTGATTACTGTTGCTTCACTCTTGTGCTGGCTGCCCCGCCTCGAACAGCGGGAGTTCGCAACCTTCAAGGCAGCGTAATAAGTGACATTACGCTTTTGCAACACTCTGTCTCATTCATAAATATCTGCAACATCGTCCTCTTCAATCTTGTGGTTACAAAGCTTGCTATTACGTCCGAGGTTCGTGGGATCAAATGGACTGTGAGCGACATTCAAGAGCCGTTCGGGCATTATATCGAAACAGAATATGAAATAAATGGTTTATTTTATCTAAGAGGATTCGGAAAGCCCTATTCTTGCAATGTTTAACGGGCTAAATTCATTATTCACTTTCACAGTAACCAGAAACCGTTACCTTTTTGACTTACCTTAATGTAGGCTAGCCAAAACAGTTAATATTATTATTTTATTATGAATTTAAAAATTGCAAATAAATTTCCTTATGTTTTCAATCTGGAAACGAGATCTTTTAACAAACTTGTCTCGGATTGGTTGATGATATTAATGACTTTTTTTGTATGTCAATGTTGTTTACTGTTTTTGATACGATTTTGACGTGTTTTATGCCGTTTGCTTACTTATTTTATATTTTTATTACATGTATCCTATTGCCTGTCGATTGCACATATTTGTGCTTACTGACTATAATGCAGCCGTGGCGAAAATGTGACTCGCGAGCACATTGTGGCTCGCAATGATAGCTATGCATTTCTCTTGCTTCCTACCTCCCCTAACCCCCACCATCTCACTCACTGCATTCAAACTCCGTTCCATTTGTATTTGTCTCTGACCTGCAAGTGGCGTATCGTCGCAACGTCTCTCTCGAAACCATGTACCTCTACAAAAACGAAAGTTTCAAATAGGATGGGAGGACGCATTTTTTTGCTGCCAATATGGTGAGAATATTAAATGTATGATTTGTTCACAAGTATTACGAGGAAACATTATACTACATGTCACTCATGAAACATTAAAAGGTTAAGTTAAGTATTATTATTATTGTTATTATTATTATTACTATTATTATTACTATTACTATTATCATCATCATTAAAAGGTTAAGTTAAGTATCATCATCATCATCATCATATCTGTACGTCGACCCTTTTTCAGCAGATGTACGAATAATGCGGTTATATCTTCTATTTAAACTCTTAGATTTATAATGTGATGTTAAATGAAAGCTAGATGTAAGGACTTGACAAATGTTGAACTTTTCAAATCTTTGCCAGAAAATAGCCTAAATATCCGAAGCTTCGTTCTTTCGCTTGCTCTGTTGAAGCCATGTTCGCTACAACTTAAGTTTGTGAAAAATTATTTTCAACAATGGAATTAGTAAAAACCAAATTTAGATCACGACTGACAGAGAAATACCTTCGTGATAAACTACGACTGGCAGTAAGTGATATAATTCCTGATTTTGAAACTCTGTCGCAGAGACATTCTGAAGACAGTTAATTGTAGGTTGTGATATTGTTCATTTATTGTTCATTTCTTTCTTCGTTACACGACCTAAACATTAGTTTGTAACCTTATACTGTATAAAATTATATTTAGGTGCTTGACTTAAGAAAAATGGAAATCCGTTAATAAGTCAGACAGTTGCTTGACTTCCCCTTCGGGTGTCCGCCTCCCTCTACGTTGCACGTTACACAGTGGCTCGGAGCACGATCACATTTTCGCCACACTGCTATAATGGTACCAGTATTCAATAAATTAAATTCAATGTGAAATATGTGAAAGAACATTATTGTTATTACATGTTCTAACAGTATTTTTTTTGTAAATTTAGAAATGCGCTTTTAGTAATGTTATTGAAATTGCGTGAGATATGTAATGTAATTACTACATAAAAATGTAATGCGAGATAATATACCATTTAGGCCTACATAGCATTGGTTTTTTCATTAATAATTATAATCTTGGTTTAGAATCGCTTTATATTGTGCACCACGGTCATCATCTAAAACGGCAACTTGATCTACTTTCTTGGAGCGTTACTTCTTCCGAAAGTAAGATAGATTGATGATGAAGTCAACATAATTACTGTACTATTGGGAAAAGAAGAAAACATTTCCCGTCAACTTGTCTCAAGCTCATTTCATTAACATTCCTCGATTGAATTGAGTAAGGTACACTGTACTGTTATACCCAAAGTTTATAGATTTTTTTTTTTTTCACAAAATTTAAAATTTGTTGTTCCTAAGTTTGCAACCGTGATTTCACGAGCCGCCTCTGCTCGTTGCGTGCCGAGGTCTTTCACTCTCGTTCCTTGCACCACGACAGTAACTCTTACTTTCTCATCCAGCCAGACGCCTGCCCGCCATGGGACTGTGTTACTAGTCTACTGATGGGTTTGCAGAATGTGGAGCGCAAACCCACAAGCAAGTAATTAAACACATTGAAGTGTATTGCATGTTATTATTTATACATCTGACACGTGGATCTACAGTTAAACGTCGGCAATTACTTAACGTCCGTTTCAACTACAGAAGTTAGGAGGCTAAACTATGAAATTTATATGACTCGGAGCAATAGTCAAATGAAAGAGGCAGAGGAAACAATACTAAGTGGATATTTGTCTCGCAGTCACTTTGTCCATCATAAATCCTTATTAAATTTGATGTCCGTTATAATCAGCATTTGCCATTCAGAGACTGCAAAATGAATAGGTTATAGGTCTGATGGAATAATAGTAGAATGCAGATGAGGCAAGGGAAACAGAAATACAGTGAAACTTCCTCCCTTTCAGAAGTTAGAAAAATTAATTGAGGAAATCAATATAAATTTATTTTAGAATACTCTGTAGTATGTATCAATCATTTGAAATATCTGGTGTAATTTTAATGGTATAAAGCTACGAATATATTTTCCAATATTATACAGAATGTCTCAAGAGGAATGTAAAATACTTCAGAATAATTTACTTTGAACATAGATATATCAGAATATTATGGATTTATTAATTTGTCCTACACAATAATATCTGTAATATTGACAATTAATATTAGAGGAGAAACATTCGCTCCGGCGCCGGGGATCAATCCCGGGTCCTTGGTTCTACGTACCAAGCGCTCTGACCACTGAGCTACGCCGAATTCAATGCACAGCACCGGATCGAATTCTTCTCCTTTAATGTTTCCCTTTGTGGCCTTACTCGAAGTTAATTGTCATATACTGTAACTGCGGAATCCCGGCCAAACAAGTCACTCAGCTGAGTGCGCCCCTAGTATAATGGCGGTTGACATTGGACATAAACGTCAACATACGCCTAACTTGAAGTCAGGCCACAAAGGGAAACATTGAAGGAGGAGAATTCGATTCGGTGCTGTGGTTTGAATTCGGCGTAGCTCAGTGGTCAGAGCGTTTGGTACGTAGAACCAAGGACCCGGGTTCGATCCCCGGCGCCGGAGCGAATTTTTCTCCTCTAATATTAATAGGTATATCAGGTTAAATCGATGTAGATTAACACAAAGTACATTATCCTGAAGTATTTTACATTCCTCCTGAGACACTTTGTATAGAGGGGTCCTGCTGAGGAACGGGATGATTTTACGAAGCGTGTATCTCTTATATCACACCCGAGGGACGATAAACTGAGATCACATTCTGTTGACAATACAATGTCATGTAGTCATCATGGAAAGGTGGAAGGATGCACAGCGTGGTTTTGCAATTAAAAACTTTTACAAGAACTAAGTTTTGAGGCTACTAGACGTGATTTTTGTCGCAATTTTAATTTATGGTGTCATTATCTTGGCCCATCTGCTCGTGCGATTAAAACATGGGTTACCAGTTTCGAGAAAATTGGTTCGGCACTGAAGAAAAAGTCTCCAGAGAGGAGAGGAACCTTGAATACTCTAGACAATAATGTTCCAGAAGATGTGCAGCGCCTCTCTATGGACTACGTACGTCGCAGATGTGAAGTATGTTACTTAAGTGACGTCCTTTTCAAAAAATAAATGACAGACTATGAATTTTATTATCTCATTCATGCCATTCTGGAAAAAAAGTAAAGTCTTGAGTCAATAACAAACTACATACAGCATAAATTGTGAGTAATGTCATTAATTTCAGAGAGTTATTTCAAACAAAATGTTTAATACACTTTTGCTTGTTTTTGCTTCCTTTTCGAGATAAAAATTGTTTTATATGAAATATTTCATAGAGTGTTTTGGAAAAGCCATTAATTTAATTCCCAATGTGTGCAGTCAGTTTAAAAGGCAGTGTATTATGATAACTGATTGAAAAAATTATGGAATGGAATGGCATTTAAGTGAGAGAGCCACGGATGGCCCAGCACTGCGACCTGTTGAGGTCTATTGCGCTAACCATCGATATGGAATGAGTTGCGTGCCACAGATCCCCTACGCGCACCAACCCAACCACATGACTCTAACGACCGGTCCCTACAGCCAACAGAAATTCATATACCATTCCTGCTTCGGCAACTTCCCCCAAGGCCCCCCTGTCGGTCCGAGGCGAAACTCCTCCCCCGGGTAGGTCCGCCTCGGGTGCTCTTGCAGAAGCCACTCAACGTCGCTTAACTACATTCCACGGAGGCCGGTCGAGAGAGCCAGTAGCTTCGGGAGGCCGCCTGTAGAGTGATCTGAAAAACCAGAAACGGGATGATGGGGAAGGAAAGAAAGTGGCGAAGACGAGTGGAGTTCCAATCGCCTGATAAAGTTACCTGATATTCATCCATAGGAGTGAGGGAAAAACCCCGAAAAAAACCTCACGGAGGCAATTCATCCTGATCGGGAATTTAAAGAATTATAGTTTTATTCTTTAAATATGCAGAAATTTGATACAAACAAATGTAACATTGTAAAATTCGTTTGCTGTACGAAACGTTACATATGTTCGGATGAAATTTCTGCACATTTAAAAGACAAGACTAAAATTCTTTCGAGCATTTATTATCATAATACATTACTCTCTTAAATGACTGAGCCAATCGGGAATTAAATCAATTATAGACGTTCAAAACATGTATAAAATGTTTTTGCATGGCTTTCAACTTGTATTTGCATACGTATTCTGGTCCTAGTAATTATGTACACAACAGACACACAGATAGCAAATTCCTACAAGCAGTGGCGTGTCGCTGCGCCTCTGAACTATTGGTATAACCTACATCGCAAACGAGTTCTAATTGTGTAGCTACTACTCTAGCATGAACAACACTGAAAACTGGAATACACAATACAGACGAATCAAGCCGCACGTATAAGATAGTACGACTAAAAAATGAGACGGCATTAATAGAATACACTATACAAAGTCAAATTCTTTAGCCTTTATGAACTTTTAGAAACCTGACACATTTTTGTGCTAACACCTGACAAACTCATATGACGTGAGGTCAACACGACACTGGATTTCATCTGAGACAACTCGAAACATGAAATTTTTAATGAAAAATATCCATAGCCAAAGTGGAATTCGGAGCCATTGTTGTCACTTCTACACAACGTTGAAGCTGAGCGCTTTAGCTGTTGCTTATATCACGAAACCGCGTGGTAATAGTTAACAGTATGAATTAGAAAGCATGTGCAGTTAGATTACAACGTTGATTATACTCGTGCTATTACAGGTGCAGAACTTCCGCTCCGCATTGCTTACAACATGCCTGTGTTTATAGCCACCTACTCAGCAAGTTTATTTTCCTGTACACGTTGGTGGTCACTGAACTTGAAGTGTGCATTCTTTTTCGCTTGCGTTGTTATATTAAATTATACTAAATTAAATAATTAAAATACCTGCGCTGTTTTAAAATATTCTACTTTTATTATTATTATTATTATTATTATTATTATTATTATTATTATTATTATTATTATTATTATTATTTTATGGAGACAAATGTCATCTTTTTTCATTTTGTTCGTAAAAACTTAGTTCTGAAAATGTTTATAAGAATCAGTCGGAGCTGAAAGGAACTAAGTCACTTTTCACAACTTTTCAGGAAAAGTAAAAAACATTCCACAAATGTGTATATTTTTATGATATAGAACACCAAAGAACATTTAAAAGTCTGACTTATTTCCTTCTTCCACAGTTCGATGCGCATGACTTCCGTTGTTCAAATTGTTGCCATAACCCAAAAACTGCATATATTGACTTAGTTCCTTTTAGCTCCGACCGATTCATTATAATTTTAAATAAAGTGTATCTTAATTAATTAGATTCCGTAGACTGTCCCCGACACTGTGGAAAGGACGGCACTTATACCCCTTACACCCAGTATACTTACTTACTTACTTTTAAGGAACCCGGAGGTTCATTGCCGCCCTCACATAAGTCCGCCATCGGTCCCTATGCTGTGCAAGATTAAATCCAGTCTCTATCATCATATTCCACCTCCCTCAAATCCATTTTAATATTATCCTCCCATCTACGTCTCGGCCTCCCCAAAGGTCTTTTTTCCTCCGGCCTCCCAACTAACACTCTATATGCATTTCTGGATTCGCCCATACGTACTACATGCCCTGCCCATCTCAAACGTCTGGATTTAATGTTCCTAATTATGTCAGGTGAGGAATACAATGCGTGCAGTTCTGCGTTGTGTAACTTTCTCCATTCTCCTGTAACTTCATCCCTCTTAGCCCAAATATTTTCCTAAGCACCTTATTCTCAAATACCCTTATCCTATGTTCCTCTCTCAAAGTGAGAGTCCAAGTTTCACAACCATATAGAACAACCGGTAATATAACTGTTTTATAAATTCTAACTTTCAGATTTTTTCACAGCAGACTAGATGACAAAAGCTTCCCAACCGAATAATAATAGGCATTTCCCATATTTATTCTGCGTTCTTATTGTATGGATTCGTAACAAGCTGTTTTTTACGGTGATGGATTGTTAGTCCTTCGCCCAACTCCCAAGCTGGAGGACCACTCCTTATCGGCTGTCCACTACTGTTTATTCAATATATTCACAGCTACCCTCCATATCTGGAGGCCGTCTCTTCTATCCGCAACCTGAGGACGCGCCATGCCGTGGTAATAGGGACCCAAAATAGCCTACATGGGTTACAGCCTGAATAGTATCTAATAATTCATCATCACTTTTAGAAAGATTCATGTCTAGTGCCTTTGCCATTTGATAATCTATTCTGTAGACAGCAATTTAACATCGACTGAAATCATGGAGTAGCTTAATTGGAAAATATCCTTCGGATAATGCACTATTTCGAATTCGTACAAGACATTTCTCGCGTAACCATGGAATTAATTTTAACAGGACTTCATTCCATATTCGTACAACTGGGCCTTAATAAAAAATGGGGAATAAAATTGTCTCCCTTGTTTTAAAGTAAATGACGTTTATTTTTTTTTATTTAATGTAAAATCCATTAATGTTCAGTAATGTTGTCGAAGTTCGTGTTTGTTATTGATGGTTTAATTGATCTGCAGAAACTGAATATGAACAACATTCATTCATTACCTCGGGAGAAATTACTGTATACAGAGAGAAAGTATGCTCGAAACCACTATTTTGTGTCGACATTGCCAAAATCTTGTATTTTTATAAAGACCTTAAAATTTATATTTTAAATAATACCTCCCCTATTATTCTTCGTATGATGGAAAGAGTCCACCGCTGTGGAGTAGCGGTTAGCCTGCTTCAGCGTGAAATGAGAGGGCCCGGGTTCAAGTCCTGGTTGAGACAAGCTACCTGGCTGAGGTTTTTCCCAGGGCTTTCCCTCAACCCATTCAGAGCAAATGCTGGATAACTTTCGGCGCTGGATCCTGGACTCATCTCGCTAGCATTATAACTAGGGCTAGGATTTTTTTTATGAAATTGCATCTTTTTTCTAGTAAGCCAGAAACATAGCTGCTTTAGTATTTATGTGTTATGTGATAAACTGAGTGTTTTAAGACATATTTGTTAGGGCATTTTTTTGTATTTTTTGCCTGTTTCAACTCATAAGAGCATCTTTTGTTTTAATCAATCATTTTTTAGGGTTTTTCATTTAATATTGGCTATAAATCCCCATTATTAATGTAAAATAATGTTTATATCCTTCGATATTTTCTCTATATATTTTGTCCATTAATACCCATTATTTTGTAAAATATTTTAATTGTTTTTCTACACAAATATTGCCATTTTAACGTAGTACACTCGTGTAATGGATCAGTCCAACCACCCCTTCAATATACCTGCTAGTTCCGGATAAGAGTGGCCTTGTGGTGGACTACATGGAAACTACATCAGGTAAAATAATTAGTTGAAGTGTACTGCTTACTTACTTACTTACTTACAAATGGCTTTTAAGGAACCCGAAGGTTCATTGCCGCCCTCACATAAGCCCGCCATCGGTCCCTATCCTGTGCAAGATTAATCCAGTCTCTATCATCATATCCCACCTCCCTCAAATCCATTTTAATATTATCCTCCCATCTACGTCTCGGCCTCCCCAAAGGTCTTTTTCCCTCCGGTCTCCCAACTAACACTCTATATGCATTTCTGGATTCGCCCATACGTGCTACATGCCCTGCCCATCTCAAACGTCTGGATTTAATGTTCCTAATTATGTCAGGTGAAGAATACAATGCGTGCAGTTCTGCGTTGTGTAACTTTCTCCATTCTCCTGTAACTTCATCCCGCTTAGCCCCAGATATTTTCCTAAGCACCTTATTCTCAAACACCCTTAATCTCTGTTCCTCTCTCAGAGTGAGAGTTCAAGTTTCACAGCCATACAGAACAACCGGTAATATAACTGTTTTATAAATTCTAACTTTCAGACTTTTTGACTGCAGACTAGGTGACAAAAGCTTCTCAACTGAATAATAACAGGCATTTCCCATATTTATTCTGTGTTTAATTTCCTTCCGAGTGTCATTTACATTTGTTACTGTTGCTCCAAGATATTTGAATTTTTCCACCTCTTCGAAGGATAAATCTCCAATTTTCATATTTCCATTTCGTACAATATTCTGGTCACGAGACATAATCATATACGTTGTCTTTTCGGGGATTTACTTCCAAACCGATCGCTTTACTTGCTTCAAGTAAAATTTACGTGTTTTCCCTAATCGTTTGTGGATTTTCTCCTAACATATTCAGAAGTGTACTGCTTAGAAAAAATTATGTAAAATTAAATAAACTTAAATGTTGGTACCAGTACTAGAATTTAATTTAATTACTAGTCTAAATATTAAGTAGTACAAAACTTCTTTTCCTACTAAGCCAATTATGTAAGATCAATTTTTAGGGCATTTTTTTTAAGATTTTTAGGTCATAAATGCATTGTTTTTAGGACTTTTTTCATGATTTATAGGTCATCAAAATCCTAGCCCTAATTATAATCTTCATCTCACTCAGACGCTAGATAACCAGAACAGTTGATAAAGCGTCGTAAAATAACCAACTAAAAATGATGGTAAGTTTAAAGTCTGTTCACAAAAATCTGCAAGTATGTACTAGTATCTTTATTTTGAAACATCCTATAATTTCATTTTCTCTAATATGACCGTGAACCTGTTTCGGTTCACTACAACCTCCTCTCTATGTATTTCTTCGAAGAAAACGGCAAATATTTATTCTTTAGTTCTATCACTTTTCTTGGAATTTGTATTTTCGCTGTGGTAGAGAAGGACGTGTGCGTCAGGCCCGTGATTATACCTTGTACTATGGAAAGTGTTTAAGTACGGCAGATTCCTGTAATTCCAGTTCGTGTGTGGACACCTCCGTTTTCTATGTTACTTATTATCTTGGTGGGAGAGAAGACGAGAATACCTTTAAAATACTGTAATCTCGCTTATATGAAGACATCGCTTTATAAAAACTGTTATTACATGGAGCTGGCCGCTTGGCGTAAATGTAAAGCTGTACTTACTTTTACAGTACGATAGTACTACTTTGTATTTGCTGCCAAGATGTCGGATTTACACACCGGAGACGTGAGTTTAAATCATGGAGAGTCAAAATTGATAGTCGTGTTTGGTAGAGTTGGGGATAACATAAGCTCCAGTCTTATTCTTCACTGTATGGTTTGATCGAATGCTGTTAAACTTTTAAGTTAGCGTGCCCGTTGATATAATTTCTTAGGTTAAGGGAGTTCGAGAATAAAGTGCTTAGGAAAATATTTGGGTCTTAGAGGGATGAAATTACATTAAAAGTTACAACACAGAACTGCATGTATTGTATTCTTCACCTAACGTAATAGGAATATTAAATCCAGACGTTTTGAGATGTGTAGGGCGTGTAGCAGGTATGGATGAATCCAGAAATGCAATAATTTATTGTTATAAATAAATGCTTCAAAATTACTTTTTCCATATAAACCACTTATTTAAAGAAATTTATGTTACACTGCTCCATCGATTTAGAAGAAAGTCAACGTCTACCTAGTTAGATATAACACGTAGAGCAAGTCCCCTGCAATCGGCAAGCATCACGGTTAGGTACATCAAGAAAATTTAGAAATATTATGGACAATAAAACAATCGATCATACGGGAATGGGTATTTAAGTGTTGTTAATTAATTGTAAAAAGTGAATCTGGTACAACGTTAATACAAATTAATTTGATTTCCTAGAATATATATATATATATATATATATATATATATATATATATATCTGTAAAATACAATAGTAAATAAATAAAACATAAATAAATAAGGAAATGAAAAAGAACTAAGGAAAAAAATAAAGAATTATGGAAAGAAATATAGAATTAAGGAAAGAAATAGAAGAGTTAAGAAAAGAAATAGAAAAATTAAGAAAAGAAATAGGAAAATTAAGGAAAGAAATGGAAGAATTAAGGAAAGAAATAAAGAATTATGGAAAGAAATGGAAGAAATAAGGAAAGAAATAAAGAATTATGGAAAGAAATGGAAGAAATAAGGAAAGAAATAAAGAATTAAGGAAAGAAATAAAGAATTAGGGAAAGAAATAGAAGAATTAAGGAAAGAAATAAAGAATTAAGGGAAGAAATGAAAAATTATGGAAATAATTAAAGAATTATGAAAAGAAATAAAGAATTATGGAAAGAAATAGAAGAATTAAGGAAAGAAAAAAGGAATTAATAATAATAATAATAATAATAATAATAATAATAGTTTTATTTTCCCTGGCAGAGTTATGGCCATCAGGCCTTCTCTTCCACTCAACCAGGATCAAATCACATACAGAAAAATACATACCGGTATACAAATATTAACTTAAAAAAATAATAAACATAATAAAGTAAAACAAGAGAGGAATTAAGGAAAGAAATGAAGAATTATAGAAAGAAATAAAGAATTATGAAAAGAAATAAGGAATTAAGGAAAGAAATAAAGAATTAAGGAAAGAAATAAAGAATTATGGAAAGAAATAAAGCATTAAGGAAAGAAATGAAGAATTAATGAAAGAAATAAAGAATTATGGAAAGTAATAAAGAATTAAGGACAGAAATAAAGAATTAACGAAAGAAATAGAAGAATTAAGGAAAGAAATAAAGAATTAAGGAAAAAAATGAAGAATTATGGAAAGAAATAGAAGAATATATTAGGGAAATAAATAAAGAATTAAGGAAGTAAATAAATAAATATTACCTTAAACTGTCCAGCAGTATCCTTAATATTTGCGCCCTTTTCAAGGCTTTGTATTTATTTTGTGACAAATAATCAGACGTGAACGTGTTTATGACATGATGCCTTACCGGTATGCGGTGGCTTCTCGTCACAACAGTAGACCACGTTGTACTGTTTAGCTGCTTTCTTTAGAATTAAGACTCAGACGCATTCTACTAAACCGGCGGAGCAGTGTACATCCTTTTTTCGCGGAAGTCTTTAATTATGAATTCATCGGTGCTTAAGTTTTCACATTTTTAAAACTATCCTCTAGTTAATTTACACTACTGTCCACATCTCAACAATTCTGAGTAGTGTCGGTATTTGAAAAGAACATTAATTAAAGAATACCGCTACCGTAAACTGGGGTTATTTTGAACACAGAGGAAACTTTGAACACTTTTTCAGAAAGTCATATTTAGGTTTCTACATGCTGCACTTGTTATAGATACCTGGCCTCTCTTTGGACGGATCCCGGTGCAGACATGGCTGCCCGGAGACTGAAACCCTTGCCCACTTCCAAGGTCAGTGTAACAGAGGTTTACTCCTCCGAAATGACAGACACCATCATGTTCGATCCTTAATTGCAACTGCTATAAGAAAAAAGTCTTGGACAGTAGAAGAGGAAGTTTTTTGCCTTGCTACTAATGGCTCCTCTAGACGTATTGACATCATAGAGTATTCCCAGACTACCAAGAAAGGATATACAATTGATCCTACCATAAGGATTGAAACGGGGAATAGCCAGCCGGAGGATGTCAATAAAGAAAAGATCAACATTTATCTGCCAACAGTTGATCACTTCAAAGCAAAATACCAGCTTGAAGACATTGAGGTGATTGGTCTTCTTATTGGAGCTCGTGGTGTGATTCCCAAGTTCTTTGAAAGCTTCAGGAAGACTTTTGAACTACCACAGACACTTAATGCTGACATCATAACTTCAGTTTTGAAACGCTCTTGCCACATTCTGAGTCATCATATTCACTCTATTTAATTTTTTTATTCGCTTTATAATTCATATATGTTTATTTTAATTTTCTTTCTACAAAATTTATGTAAACTTTTAATATTGTAATATTCATGTAGGAGAGTATACTGAGTCCTTCTGGGCTACCTCCAATGGGAGGCAGTTATTATCTTATCATAAAAATCATTCTCATACCAAATTTACCTCCATCTGTAACAAGTGCAGCATGTAGAAACTAAATATGATTTTCTGAAAAAATGTTCAAAGTTTCCTCTGTGTTCAAAGTAACCCCAGTTTACGGTACCATTAACAAGGAAATTGGCAAGGCAAACAGAAATCAAAGTTTGATGACGTCAATCATTTCAAATAAAGTACGCGTTTCATTTATTATGATTAGATGTAAAATATCTCACAAAAAGCAGATGGACTTCCTGCATTCGTTGTGAACAACGTATCAAGTGTAACGGTGATGAGAATCAGTTAAGTTAGCAAGGAGCGAACACGAGTCAATCAGGTTCAGTAGCCACGGTCGCCCGGCCGCGTGGGGAGCCGCTGACCTTCGTTCTTGAAGGATGCAGGTTGGAATCCCGTTTGGGGGACGAATGCGCGCTCTCCTTTCAGTTGACAAAGAACATTGAACCAACGACACACCTAACGTAGTCCAAGTCATTTCTGACTTGATGTACGATTGAAACTGTCAATTGAAACAATAAAGCGAATCTGATGTAAGGTCCGTTACCAGGAACTCCTCTCCAGGACTTGATCCAACAGATAAGAGGGTAAGGGGATCAAGATGTTCCTCCTTTTTCTGACTTTCCGGATGATAGATTTGATAAGGGCTCCGGAACGTTGTATCTTTCTACATCAGCGGTGACCAAAACTCGAGCTGCAGTGATTACATGCGACAGACAGCCTATGAAGTAAGGAGACGGAGGAAAGGTGCTTGGCATGAAAACTACAACCAGTGGTGGTTCCTGTACTAACATCTTGATCAATCCCGCGGATAAAAATCTCAAGCTTTGCTGAATCAGTAATGTCACTGCTGTCATCAAGAGCCAGTGAATAATATACAATTTTTCTTGTTTTTTTTTTTTTTTTTTTTTTGACCTTCCTCTTGAATATAATCAGGAATTTTCTAAATTCTTCTCTCGATACTTGGTCGAGAAATTCGTAGTTTTCAAATTTAAAAACTTCTTATGGACAAGTTATTTAAGCAATTTTAATCATTACTCTTTTGAGAAATTCTGTTCTATTAAAAGACTTTAGAGCACGAGATATTTCAAACCCCAATAGGTAGCTGACTTCCTTACATTTATCTCATCTTTCTCTTCCTGGCTATGATTTAAGACTTACGTCAATTCCTAGCGTTTAACAGTTCGTTGGCACATAATATTGAATCAGTTTTTCAATATTATTATTAAATGAATAACTAATAAATAGTTACCCTCATCTGAAGATTTTAAAAGATTAAAATTGAGACAAAACCTAATAATTTTATCCTACTAGGGAGAAGATCTAAAAATATCAATATTCATGCACGTACAGAAGAATTATAGAAAGACTTACTTAGTGGTCAGTAATAATAATAATAATAATAATAATAATAATAATAATAATAATAATAATAATAATAATAATACATTACTCAGCGTGGCAATTAATGTTTCTATATACTCCTAATTGAACCGTTGAGCAAAGTAAACATATTACATTTTGTCCGACAGAACAACAAATAAGTTCTCCTTCTCATTCTTTACGAAACCATTTCTTACTGCTTATAGAGACAGAGTTTGTAGAGCGACATGATACTGCCACTGCTTGCTTTCAGTACGTGAATGAAACACACAGCAATGTACAGGAAACTCCTCTTACCCGTTTGAATGTCTGTGATTACACGATGTAATCACGACACCCGCTTTGGTCACCGCTGCTCTACATCTATGATACCGGTACCACTGAAAAATACGAAAATCTCACACCAATCTTACAAAACAGTTTGGAAAGAAGAATTTTTTTGGATGACTATCACGTAAATAACAAATGAGATAATAATATTGTAAATTATAGTTAGTATTCATAGTTTCAGAAACGTAATTGTGCCAATTATTGTCTATAAAAAACTCTTGCAGCAATTAATATTTTGAAGTGGAGGGCGAGGAGCAGAGTAAAGAATATAAAGATGTTTTTCTTATTTTCTTTTTATTCTTTTCTGTGATGAAAAGTAAATAAAAGTTGTTTAAAATCACAGTACGCATGTTTTCCTTCAACGTAATGTTCTAGAAAGTATAGATTTTTGAAGATACTGTTTTTTTACGTGTTTTTAACTTACGATCCAACTTGGAAACAGAAATCTAAAAGTCCAACTATTAGAGAGCGTCGTATTTCCTGTTCTGATATATAGAGTTCAAACATGGTGCCTAACGCAGCAAGAAATGAAATCCCTACGTGTCTGTCAAAGGTACATGAAAAGAAAAATCCTAAATATTCGTTTGAGGGACAGAGTGAAAAAAAAAAAAAAAAAAAAAAAAAAAACCTCAAGAAGGAGCGGTCTGAAAGACATAGCCATGGCATAGCAACTAAAATGGAGATGGGGAGGCCACGTAGCGAGTCTACAAGATGACAGACAGATGAGTATACACGACGACAATATGGGACCGCAGACTAGGGAAAACAAGCAGAGGACGTCTCAAGCAGAGATAGTCCTAAGTTTTGAAGAATTTTTGTGGGAATACGTGTACAAGGACTGCACAAGACAGGATAAGCTGGAAAGAGCTAAGCAGAAGACTGCTACAAAGTTATAACGAGAGACAGTGCCAATGAAACCAGAGGACTGAACGTGGTGAAAATTGTAGATAAACTGAGTTTATATTTAAGTGTAAATAATACAAAACTATAGAAAATAAGACAGTTATGGATGTAGGCGGTGTTTAGTCTTAAGCGATGCAAGGAAAAACAGTCTAACAATAGAAACAGGAATTCCTACAAAAAGTTTATGGTTCAGATTTTGCTGGAGAAACGAAGGAATGGACAATGAAAAAGCTGTAGCTGCTCAGAGTTGTAGCTTTAGGTAGTGTTAGGAAAACCAAAATACTGAAATTGTAGTAAGGCTATACATATATGGTCTTACTAATACACCGTATATAGTTTTTATACGAGACTTATGCAGAGTTGGGACAGAAAACGTTACTAATAAACCTTGCATAAGCGATGGATGTATAAACAGTCTGTAACTATACAATGGGAAATGCTTTACAGTAGTTATATACACGAAAACCCTTGTTTAAACGCTGTATATAGAGAAAAAATGGCCGCCCCTCTAACAGCTGTTCGTATCGACTGTCATTTTTTGATGATGGTTGCCTTGTAACCACAGAAGAACAAACCAAAGAGCACAGAATAATAATCTATACTAATAATAAATCTGTAGCCGAAATTTTTCTGGTAATTTTCGATTTTCCAAAAATAACTGGTCCTAACATATATAATTAACCACCCTGAAACCGAAAATTACATTTTTGAAATTTTTGTTTGTATGTCTGTCTGTATGTTTGTTACCTTTTCACGCGATAATGGCTAAACAGATTTATATAAAAATTGGAATATAAATTAAGTTCGTTGTAACTTAGATTTTAGACTATATGGCATTCAAAATACTTTATTTAAAAGGGGGGTTATAAGGGGGCCTGAATTAAATAAATCGAAATATCTCGCTTATTATTGATTTTTGTGAAAAATGTTACATAACAAAAGTTTCTTTAAAAATAATTTGCGATAAGTTTTATTCCTTGAAACATTTTGATAGGACTGATATTTAATGAGATAAATGAGTTTTAAAATTAAAATAACGCCATCTAAGATGGTGCAATGAATTAAGAACAAATGACTTCGTCTATAAGGGGCATTGGACAACAACAATCGAAACAGGGGCCTTGGACATCAACAATCGAAAGCTATTAAACATAGCCTACAGAGAATGTTTCTGTGTTTGTATGAAGTAATATCAGAAGATAAATTAACCGATTTGTATAATTATTATTTCACCATTGGAAAGTGTAGCTTCTCTAGATGGACACAATGCTATAATGTTATTACAGTAACGTCTGAGTAAATCGAGGACAGGTAAGATTAAAATAGCTTCTTATGCACAGAAAATTTGATAGGCTATTTTGTACATTCGTTTTCTGTATTTCTTAAAATAATATTTATGTACACTCATTTTAATCTCAGAGAATTAACGAACAACGACAGTGTATTGATTTAATATGCAGTAATAGTACGTTAGCTTAGCAATCCATTATTTTATAATTCAAATTTTAACTATGCTCAATTGAACCGTGTTAAAATACATAAAATATACTGTATATGCAATAAATGCAATGCAAAAAAAATGGGTAATGAGCGAAGCAGGTTATCTTGCGCTGTTGTAAAAGTTGTTCCCTGGATCAAACGTCCTATTTTAATGATGTAATTACTTTATATTTATTTCTAACAGGTGCAGCGGAGCGCACGGGTACTGCTAGTATTAGAATAATATTGCTGTACCTTATACTATTTGACCAAAATATAGTGTGGTGATCGATCATAGCCAGTTGTACTATCGATACTTAACACGGTGCACTAGAGCGCTCTACCAAATGCATTAGAGAACCTCAGATATTCTATTACCTTTCGGAATGAAGAAATGACGAAACTGTGACGTAGCTGTGTAACAGTTATATTGTTATACACGACGTATGTAGTGATTATTAGTAAGGAATTTACACACGACATAAAAACGAGCTACTCATTGTGTAAGTATAAGACAGTTAAACGTCTGTATATATGGAGTTTTTATTAGTAAGACCGATACTGTATAAGGTTTATACAGGGACATCATTTTATTTTTACTTCAATTTTTATTGTATCTGAATTTTTGAATGTACTTCACTCCCACCCTCTCTACTTGTAAACTTCCAATGGTTCTCCACACAGAACAGAGGACCCGTGTGCAGTACTGCGTTACTGAGTATAGTACGTTCCAGAAATATGTTCGCGTTTTGCAGTGACGAAAGAGTTTTCAATATTGAATCATATTTTTGCACAGGTACTGCCGTCCGTTTGCCTACGTCGGATCCCGGTTTCCCCCACCTGCTTCTGTTCGCCCCTCTGTAAAGTCTAGTAGCTGGGCTGTCTTAGCTCTTTTCTGAAAACATTAATTTCTGTTAGGAATTGGACGTCTACGTAATATTATACAACTGTTTAAAAAAACTTAAACAAAAGGGCCTCGTTAAGTAATTAACTGTCACGTGAGTCCCCCTCCTTTCTACGACCCAGCGACAAAACCAGTTGGACGGACAGTAGATAGGATGTCTGAGTAATTTTATCTTTTCGGATCGGGCAGAAGTAAAGATTGAATTTACAGTACATAAGGTACTCTTTTATAGAGTAGGTACAGAATTATTTCAACATGAGTTACTAGTACGAAGGACGAAACTGGCAATTGGAATTAGGTACAATAGTCTATAGTGCGATAATATGCACAAAAGAACTGAAGCCTGTATCGAAATTAACGGCCATTATTTTCAAAAATGTGTTTAACTATCCATATTATGATTATTTTTCAATTTAACTTCATTCTCTATATTGTACGCTAATGTGCTGTAACAGTACAATATACACCACATAATGAATACGTCCGAATGGATAGGTCTATTCGTGAGTAAAAACACTAAGTGTTAATGCAGTACTGTATTTTGATTAAACAAAAACCTAATGAAAATTATCAAACTCAAAATCGCGATACTTCCTAGTTTACGTAAATGGATGAACTACTTTTCTTCCCTCCTATACCTAGTAGAGTGATTTGTATTTTACGCCAGTATCATCGAACTCCAGTCTTGGAAGGGGAAGCAAGCGGTGTTTCCGGTTGTAGACCTTAATCCAAGGATATAGCCAGGTTAATATTAAAAATGTTAGTAAAAATAAAATGATGTCCCTGTATATTTCAGGGCAAGATACATAGAGTTTAAAGTTCAAGCGAGTGTGTGATAACAAAGGTAGACTTAAGTTTTCTTATTGTCTGGCTCACCTTTATGAGAAAACTTGAGCAACCCCTACACTAGTAGGAGGCCCTTGCCCTTCAGGGAGTACCTGGGCTCATAACATCATCATTATCATCATCAACTTACGATACGGATCTTCTAGCTTTAGGCTACATTCCTCAGTATGAAAGCATACTCGTACAACGGAGTTTATCGCCATTTAAAATTCATCGCTCTCCGCTGGGTTTGAAACCGCGAACCTCCCGTCCAGGGATCAGCGCGGTAATCGCTATACAACCGACAATGACTGTATCTCTTGATTTAACCAGACTGGACCTGGTATTCAGTCACTGTAATGTGAAGTGATTTTAATCAGAAGCCAGTGTTGCTATCAATCACCTGTGCAATTAGCACGCTTTGAAAGCTCCTGCGAGCCAGTGGAGCCGAGCCTCTTGATGAATGAAGCTTCTCCTAGCAGTGTATAGAACCTGAAGAAATTTATAGCAAACCTGTAAAGCCTTAGGCAGTGCGGAGGAACCATAAATTTGTTTTAGTAGCTTTACGTAACAAAGGAGTGCTTGCCATAACAATTAGCATTTGCGCATGTTTAATTTGCTTGCAAATATATCAAGACGAAATTTATTGTAATGGAATTAATCTGCAGTAATTCATGAAATATTCATAAATCAGTTCGAAAGTCATGAAACCTCATTCTGTGGTACATAAGCAATACGCTACCGTATTCAGGATAATGGATTAAGTTTCCAATGCTATAGTCCGGGTCAGCTTACTTAATACCCTAAAGGTGAAACCTAACCATTTTCCCCCATTACTACATAAGCTAGTGGATTGTGGTGATTTTCTAGTTTGCAAGTTGAATTTTCTTTTGCCAACTTCGTTTCGAATTTCGGTACTGAGAAATACTACAACTAGTAGTGATTTTATAACTGTTATGTTGGCAGCAGTGACACAAGTTGTCTGTAGTTTAAATTCTGAAAATTCAAATTGTTCTAGATTTCTGAGCCGATTACTGGAAGCTAGTGAAATTTGAACATAATAATAATTAATTAATATCAGTATTAATATTAATACATAATACTGTAGTTATTTTATGTGTTGCTTTGTGCTGTGGTTACAATTCAATATTATATTCAGGTAAGCTGAGTGTAAATAAATATAACATATTTCGTGTGATACATGCCCTTGGGTAATCGATAGAAATACCATTTCATATCTTATTTAATTTCTTCCGTATTTAGACTTCTATTACAATAACGGAGTAAGTATTCTTAAGCATACATTTCAAAGTGGCATTAGTTTTCGAAATTCGTACTATAGCTCCGTCGCTCTTTTTTCCGGCAGCCAATCACGTTGCAGATCGGCTACATTTAAACGTGTGGGTCTTTTGATTCGCTGATGATGACGTCATGCATTTCCTAAGGCTCGATAAATACTTAATATAATCGCCCGCCATTTTGACTCTTTCGTTGAAGTTCGCAGAAAGCACACGGGAACGTTATTTGTCGCTCAATTATTTGCTGAATTACAGTGCGTTTGATTTATTATCATAAGAGCTACGACATGATAATGTTTAACGGCGTGGCAAATAGATTCCTCGACTGGTAGCTCGGCAATGAAAGAACAAAAATGGCGAACGATACTGCCTACCTAGACTATATAGAGCCTTCACTTCCAAAGACGTAAGCAAAAAGGAGGAGTCACGCCGGGAATAACAACGTCGCGACTATAATCACTTCACGTGATCAAACAAAATACATTTTTAGGTTAGGTCTCGTGAATTGTAAACTGTTTAGTCAAAGCAGTGAATTTCATGTTGTCAGACAAAAAAAAATTTAATATTAGATCATACACTAATCTACTAACGACTAACACAATGTGCGAGAGGTCCAGAAGGAAAATATATTCTTTCACAAATTATTGAACCATTTATAAAACACCTCCCCAACATAAAGATGAGATGTAGTAAATAAGCAAGACATCGTTATTGTTAAAACTATATTATTATTATTATTATTATTATTATTATTATTATTATTATTATTATACATGGAATTTTGATTTTACTCTCTTTTGGTGATATCTGGCATTAGTTGGCAACACTGAAGAGATGGCCAAATTAGCCTTTTAGGAATTGCTCTTATGTGATCCTCACTATAGTATGACCCCACGCTACTTCTGTTTCATATCAGCACACACGATTGCCAAATTAATATTGTTACATTTGCTGCGCATCTCAAGATATTGTTACTGCATAGTATGAGAACGTCTCCGAAAGCTTGTGTTTGCATTGCATAGATATTTCTGTGGTGTTCTGGTAAAAGGGGTATAAGTCTTTTTTTTTTTTTTTTTTGTACAGATGGAATTTTGTTCCCCGATTAACACACAAGTTAAATTACACAAGTGAGCGTGCAAAAATCAAAAGACTACTAGCAGTTGATGTGTTTTATTTGTGTAAAAAATTATTCGCAACAAAGGTCGGAAGTTTAATTTTCATTAATCTCCAAACTCATTTTTATGCCTTATCTCCCTTAACCCAAACACCACAGATTTAATATTTAATAATGTTCCAGTATCTACAGTATATGAAGTATATCTTAGCTCAAGTTTTTATTAGTGGCAGCCTGTTCATGAACAAAATGTGTTGGCTCATAATTTTTTTTTGGTTTTGTCTACCCTTGATAAAAAAAATTATCTTTCATTGCATACAGAGTGATTCAGACCATCCGTAACAGTAATTTATTTCGGAAACTAGTGCATTAAAATTTTCGAGAAAAAAATATTTACTACTAAACTACATGTGAACTTTCACTTGAGCTTAATATCATCAATCAGCCCTAACAGGAAGTAGTGTCAGTGGCGTATCACTTTAAAATTTCAAATGGGAGTATGGGTCAAATAGGGTACCATTTGATAGAGCTCTTCAAAACAAACAACTTTCATAGGAAACGTTTTTATTAATTCCTGTTCTTTCAATGAGAAAACGTACGAAAAGGCAATAGGTGATTCGGACCATACGTAAGCCATTTATTTCGGAATCTAGTGCATTAAAATTTTCGAGACAAAAATATTTATACTAAACCAGATGTGAATTTTCACTTGAGCTTGATTTCATTAATCAGCTCTAACAGGAAGTAGGGTCAGTGGCGTATCGCTTTAAAATTTCAAATGGGAGTCCGGGTCAAATAAGGTACCATTTGATAGAGCTCTTCAAAACAAACAACTTTCACTGTCCCACAATAAGAGATCATATAAAACAGCGAATCCGAGAGACCTGCCAGTCACTTGACCACGCCGAAGTGTTACGAGTCACTGACAGTGTTAGAAGAGTACGGGTGTGTGCTGCTCAGAACGGCAGACAGTTTGAACATTTATAAAAATTAATGGAATTGTCCAGCCTTTCAGTAACATGTTAACATTAATTGTCTTGTTTACATTTTCGTCTTTTAACATTTCTCAATATTGATGGCATTATCTTTTTGTACGTTTTATCATTGAAAGAGTAGGAATTGGTAAAAACGTTTCCTATGAAAGTTGTTTGTTTTGAAGAGCTCTATCAAATGGTACCTTATTTGACCCGGACTCCCATTTGAAATTTTAAAGTGATACGCCACTGACTCTACTTCCTGTTAGAGCTGATTAATGAAATCAAGCTCAAGTGAAAGTTCACATGTGGTTTAGTAATAAATATTTTTGTCTCGAAAATTTTAATGCACTAGATTCCGAAATAAATGACTTACGCGTGGTCCGAATCACCCATTGCCTTTTCGTACGTTTTCCTATTGAAAGAATACGAATTAATAAAAACGTTTCCTATGAAAGTTGTTTGTTTTGAAGAGCTCTATCAAATGGTATCCTATTTGACCCATACTCTTATTTGAAATTTTAAAGTGATACGCCACTGCCGTACTTCCTGTTAGAGCTGATTGATGAAATTAAGCTCAAGTGAAAGTTCACATGTGGTTTAGTGATAAATATTTTTGTCTCGAAAATTTTAATGCACTAGATTCCGAAATAAATGACTTACGCGTGGTCCGAATCACCCATTGCCTTTTCGTACGTTTTCCTATTGAAAGAATACGAATTAATAAAAACGTTTCCTATGAAAGTTGTTTGTTTTGAAGAGCTCTATCAAATGGTATCATATTTGACCCATATTCTTATTTGAAATTTTAAAGTGATACGCCACTGCCGTACTTCCTGTTAGAGCTGATTGATGAAATTAAGCTCAAGTGAAAGTTCACATGTGGTTTAGTGATAAATATTTTTTTCTCGAAAATTTTAATGCAATAGTTTCCGAAATGACTGTTACGGGTGATCTGAATCACCCTGTATAAGCTGTCTTTCAATAAATCCAAGTGATGTTTTGTACATGGGTACTAATCCTATTGCTGACCGATCTATACAAACAGGGACATGAATAAACAGATGTAAATACACAGTACCGGTGACTACTTCACTGCAGCATGACCTTGACTCGCAGTGCTCTCCGTATCAAACGTAGCTAGTATGATCGATGTACACCTAACTTGTATTCAAAGTGATCAAACGCAGGACTCTGCTCATAATGTAGACTAATACAAAATATTATTCATTTGTCCCGCGTCAAAGCCGCATAATTTAAGGCGTCTTGTCTTGGACTAGAGATAAGCGATGGGCACTGGTTCGAATCCCCGTGGGGAAAGAAATTGTCTGTAGTAATGTCACGAGAGGTCTGAGATTTCCCAGATAAATCTCAGACCTCGAGTGGCATTTATGAGGACTATTTCGTGAATAAAATAAAAATGTAAATAATATATCCCTAAAATTCGACCACAAAATGTTAATAATCGTTTATTAACGAATACTTCACCTATTCAGACATTGTGAAGTTGAAATACTCGTAGATGAATTTCGATTACTGCAATAAAGAAATTCGATGTTATTATTCAGTAATGCCAATTGCGAAATACAGGTTTAACAATGTTAATTACATGTACTGCAATTTTCTCTTATTATTATAACATAAATACATTTTCATTATCTGCTGAAATCATAATTTAATTTAACAGTAACAGTGGGGACAGCTATATACCAATGCCTATGTATTCACAGCAAGACATGTTGCTACACAGTGAAGCCATCTCTGTATAGATAGGCCTAATTAAAACACGAATTTTATTACGCCATACGGAAGGCAGTTTGATGAAAAGACCTTATTATTACTATGCCAGGTCATTGGGTTTTATATACGATGATGTTAGCTACATAAATTTGAACATCTGGCTTTCTATTAATTGTTTCATTTCATTCACAAAATACAAATTTTATAAGCTACTTATAGGTTATGTTACCTGTGGGAGCAGGACCAATGTCAGCTGTACCTTATTTCGACCGTTACAATCAGTGCTACACGAAAGCATTTTTTATAGCTCGACAAACGCATTCTCGCTGTAGTGTGTAACGGAACTAAAGCTGCATCTACACAGTTCAATATTCCAATCGCGTATGCGTGCAATCTGGGATGAATATTGAAAGAATCAAGTTTAAAAGGTACGTTCAATTAAGATGCATGAAGATTTTGTGTCTACATGGTGAACGTCGTCTTCACTGCGTAAATATGTATTAATATTAAATATCAATCTTTCATTCATTGCTTTAAAGTTGAAAGAAACGTTTAACCTTGTAGTTGCATCTTAATGTATTCATGATCATCAATTCACGGGGAAACAGTTGGCGACAACGACTAAACAAAAGAACGACCATGCGATAAATTGATCGCGATAAATCTAGCTGCAAAAATTATCGCAAAGTCTGACTGTGATTGGTTGGAATTCAAAATTTCATTACACTTCATTGGTCGAAAATGGAATGACGTCATATAAACGAAATAGTCTCTTTAAATTATTGCTAGTGTTTGAAACCGGTGCCCAACCAGCATCGTGAGAAATTTCGAGAGCTACAATAAGTAGCAAAATTATGTTCTATGTTTTTTTATCAAATATAACTGCTGGAGAGATCATCGTGCTGACCACTCGTTGCCTGCGTACTGGTTGGATGATCATCTCTGCCGAAGCATGTAGACGCGACGTCATCAGTAGGCTGGACGGCCTTGACCCACTATTGCTATCGCGCATTGATTTAATGTACTGTATATCGGTACCTCAACAGCATTTCGCGAACTCGCATTCTATTCCAGACGTGTAGAGGAGTGATGCTTGTTGTATTACAAAATCGAAAGATGCCAATCTGACTGCCCTCTTCCAGCAAGTTAACATGGGCGTAATGCAACATTTACTATGAATGCGATGTTTTAAGTTAACTCCATTTGTTTGTGCTTTAGGAATGGCTTTATTTTAAAAATGAGAATATTAGTATTTCAGAATTATCTTCTACTTTTGAGAAATCTTGTATAATAACAAAAATACTGGTGGGTAACGAATTAAGCATGCAAAATAGATTTCACTTAACCAAAGATTATAGAACCAAAATTATTGGAGCAGATTTATAAATATACATTATTAACTTTCTTTCATAAGAACAAGAAAAATTTCAACACATATTGGCATAATTATAATGCGAAAAGAAACATGTTATTTAATTTCACAGAATCCAAAAATTCAACGGCTGCTGATATGAAACATGGCTTCAACTGTGGGTTAAAACTATACAACAAATTAATTTCTCAGTTACCTGTTTTAGTTAACATAAGTACGATTAAATTTAAACTGAAAATTAAAGAAAACATTAAGGGAACTTAACATAGGGTTAGATAATTAATTGCTTAATATTATTCTTATATATTTGTGAATATTGGTTATAAACTTTTTCAATTGTTATTGCTTTTTATCATATAGGCTCTTGTTTTTTTTTAAATCTGTGTCATTTTATTGCTTATATTGATTATTTTGTCTTCTTTCTGCTTATCTACAGAGCGGTTTTGAACTCCCGACCACTAGCGTTTGCTCATGCGGGGGTAAATTCTTTAATTTATATTTCTGTTCTTGTTTTAATATTTGACATGTTCATTCTTGTTTGATGTACATACAGTAAATTCCCTCGTATCCGGTACCTAAATAACCGACAATACCAAAACAACGGCACTTTTGGCTAGGCAAAAAAGAAGAAGTCATTCATGCGAAAGGGAAGAGTCGTACGAAGATGTGAGTGGTTTTCGTGGATCGCACATGCCGCATATTGTTTACTCCTTACATTGTTCACGCATGAAAACATAGACAGAAACCCCGTTATATACCTGGAGATCGGTAAGCTGTCACTTGGGCCTTGCAAACAATTCGCAGAGACGATATATTTAAATTTACCACTTGAACTCGCCTGTTCGAAGGGGTGTTGGATGAGTCTAAGTAGGAAAGTGTGAAATTCTCTGTTCCTACAGCGCGTAAAAATTTCATTTGAGTGATAGTACATAATTATAAAGAAGAAGATATTAGAGATATGTTAAACAGGTTCAAATCATCGACCGCTACTTCATGTTCATAGTTGCGACGTTGGCTACACTGGTCTTCACGTCACATGGCCGCTACTTAAAATTATCATAAGGTTACGAAAACGTTTAGTATTTTTTACTAATGAATGTTACATTACCGTATTCAGTACTAAAAATAAATATTGTACGTATTTCCAAACTTTTTTTTAAATATCTATATGAAAATGACTAAATTTCAACACGAAAAAAAAAAGTTTGTGCAGTACAGTGTGTTTTTACATAACCTATAAACGAATTTTCCAATTATCCGGCACTGGCTTTGTCCCACAGTTGCCGGATACGAGGAATTCTGCTGTAATAGTTTTTAATGTACATTATTTTCGTTTCGATAATATTTAATATGTATTTTTTTAGTTTCCTGATTGTAATAAATGTGTATATAAATTTGAAAAAAATGAAAAGAACACATTGCAAGAATGGAAAGAACACGAGCAACACCATCAGGAATTGATTATGTACGAGGAATCGTCGGCTGTCCCAGGAGAAGATGGGATAAGCATATTTATTTGATTCTGTTACATAAAAATAACAGCGATGCTTGAGTCATAAAATGGACGCGGTAGTGCCTGCAAGGGATACGAACCGAATCTCCTTAGTAAACACTGCCCAGTGGAATGGAGTCAGTAAAACAAGGAGCAGCAGCAGCAGCAGTCCGTCCATTTCGCATTCCAGCCAAGGTCAGACCTCGAGCCCACGTCAGTATTATGACACCGCAGAACCTTGATACCGATTTCTATATATGCGGACCTCTGCTAGGATTTCGGAGAAAGCTTCTTAAATCTGACGGGACTTGCTGTGTTGAAAGTGTAGCCTACTTCCCAGTTAACTGCATCTCAGCTTATTCTGCTGATCGTCGGGCTTCTGTTTGTTTAAGATATCAATCATTTACTGAACTCATGGACTTCAAGGCTATATTATAACTGTATTGCTACCGAACTTGCTAGCGCTACTGTCATTGCTGCAATTATGTTATATTTTACGTCATCCATATCAAAGGATGCGTATATCTATCAACGTATCCTTTTTACAGATTCTCGACTGTCAAACGGAAGAGTTCAAACATTTGTTAAAAAAAATATAAGCCCATATACTGTAATTGACTAATTCTATACATCAGCCATCGTCAACTGGCCTGCATACTAGTTCGGAGCGCCGAGACGCTGGCTGAGGAGGTAGTCGTGTGCAGTGTGTCGAGCCAAGCCAACGCATCCCATCACAGAAGCTAATTTTCTGACCATAATTTACAATGTCTTCTTCGATTGTGTTCTACACGAGCATTGACACCTAACATAAACCAGTTAGTGAGGCCAAGACTAATTAAAAAATCAGGAAAACCAATGCTAATGATCGGCGAAAATAATTTTTATCATTTGTTGTATACATTGTAATAAAATAATTTAGGCCTACTTCAGTCTTGTAACAGAAACGACAATATGTTTCAAATGTTATACAAAATAACAAATAATTGGTTTTATGATATATAGTGTCAGATAAAAAATGGATAATTAATTTTATTTTATTGACGACACTTAAACAAAGGAATAGGATGACATGATTTAAATATTAGCAATGGGTTCGATTTAGAATTTATAAAACAATTATACTACCGGTTGTTCTTTATGGTTGTGAAACTTTGACTCTCACGTTAAGAGAGGAACATAGGTTAAGGGTGTTTCAGAATAAGGTTCTCAGGAAAATATTTCGGGCTAAGAGGGATGAAGTTACAGGAGAATGGAGAAAGTTACACAACACAGAACTGCACGCATTGTATTCTTCACCTGACGTAATTAGGAGCATTAAATCCAGACGTTTGAGTTGGGCAGGTCATGTAGCACGTATGGGCGAATCCAGAAATGCATATAGAGTGTTAGTTAGGAGGCCGAAGGGAAAAAGACCTCTAGGGAGGCCGAGACTAGATGGGAAGATAATATAAAAATGGATTTGAGGGAGGTGGGATATGATGATAGAGAATGGATTAATCTTGCTCAGGATAGGGACCGATGGCGGGCTTATGTGAGGGCGGCAATGAACCTCCGGGTTCCTTAAAAGCCAGTAAGTAAGTAATAAGTAAGTAAGTAAGTAAGTAAGTAAGTAAGTAAGTAAGTAAGTA
The DNA here is from genome assembly GCF_040183065.1 of Periplaneta americana. Lineage (NCBI taxonomy): Eukaryota > Metazoa > Arthropoda > Insecta > Blattodea > Blattidae > Periplaneta > Periplaneta americana. Next base: position 39,098,464 of record NC_091119.1, on the reverse strand, counting down.
AGTAATGGGTTCGATTTGTTTAATATTTTGTAACAGTGAAAATGCATTATAGGTCTGTAAGTTCTCAATTACTTTAATATGAAAAAAAACTATTTGTTTTCAAAACCGCTGCAATACATAACGAAAAATTACAACTTGTTTGTTGTCTTAAACTAAAAAGTGATTTAAAAATCCAAGAAAACCAATGCTAACGACCAGCGAAAATAAATTTTATAATTTGTTATTTACATTGTAATAAAATAATTTAAGCCTACTTTAGCCTTGTAATAGAAACGATAATTTGTTTCATATGTTGTACATAATAACAAATAATTGGTTTGTGATATATAGTGTCAGATAAAAAATGGATAATTTATTTTATTTTATTGACGACACTCGAACAAAGTAATAGGATGACATGATTTAAATATTACTAATCGATTCGATTTGTTTAATATTTCGTAATAGTGAAAATGCATTAGGCCTATAGGTCTGTAAGTTCTCAATTACTTTAATATAAAAAAAAATATTTACTTTCAAAACCGATACAATACATAACGGCAAAATACATATTGTTTGTTGTCTTAAACTGAAAAGTGGTTTACTTGTTACACAGTTCCTCTTAAAATAAATGAAGTACATGTTTCTTCCGTACTTATTATGATTATTAGAGACTGATTAAAAGGGTTGAACAAGTGAACGGACGCCACTGCCATCACCTGATTCCTTCCCCCACCTCCTGCTGCACAGTTGATGTCTAAGGGATAGAACTGAGCAGCGAGCAAACTGTGCCTGCACCATAGTGCACTGAGATGACGACTCCTGCTATAGATACTGTACAAGGAAACACGGATGATATGTCCACTTCTTTATGTCTACAGACAAAAGTCCATTTTTTTATGTCCACAGTCCAAATATCCAGTTTCTTCTGTCCTTTACATTAAAGTCCATTAATTTATAGGTCTTTTATAGGTCTAGTTATTTAAAATCCACTACATTACAGGTCCATTTGTAGTTGTGTACACAGATGGTTTGTCCATAATTTAAGAGATCCATAACTCTCAAGTAATAACCAATTTAAAAAATCATCAATCTGCTTTTAATAGTATGGAAATAATACAGCCAACCAGGTGTACATTATTTTATAATTATTTTAATTTATTTATTAATAACTGATAGTATTTTGGTCCTTCTGCAAGTTTTCGTTGAACTTTCATATGTTAGCATGGTGAGTTACTATACATTTTTTAAATTTGGAGTGCCATCCTTCAATTGTATTAATTATTGTCCTTTGAGTCCCATTCAAGACCAGGTTATAAACATTCCAGACATGCGGAGGAAAGCGAGGCGGCACCTCTCGTCTTCTTCCTCTGGCAGGAATCCTTCTTACAAAGGTATTTTCTATGTATAATGATAAATCTAATACTGATTCTCTACACCATCAGAAACTTCATAAAATGTATTCACAATATGATCCAGTCGTATGAAAGGTTGGACCTTAACTTTCGGATGTCTGTTCTTACTCCGTCATTTTCCCTGTTATTATAAGCAGCCTTTAATCCAAATTGAAAAAAAAAAAAAAAAAAAAAAAAAAACATGACTCCAAATGGCCTGGCAGAAGTGGAAGAGACAATCTTTTATTAAACAAATATGTAGAAAAAGGGAGGAGGAAGACAGCAAAGTAATAGTAAAAAAGATCTATGAAATAAAAACAGAAGAAATAAAAAGTAGAATACTAAAGAAAAAGGAGGAAATAGTACATTATGCAACGAGCCTATAATGGTAGTAATTAAGACGCGAGTATGTTTGTTTATGAAACGAGCGCAAGCGAGTTTCATAATTTTCATACGAGCGCCTTAATTACCATTATAGGCAAGTTTCATACGACTTTTTATGCTCGACCATATTTCGAACTTGAAATTATTCATAAGTATTCATGTTATGGTTATCTAAGTGAAGAGCGGAACTGACCTTCTAAATTGTGAGATGTGCGCAGACGTGAAAGTATTGATTTTTTCCCGAGGGACGAATGTCATTGACCTTGATATAATCTAGAGAATAACATGAACATTAATATTGATATAACCTGGAAATTGATTTAAAATTGAAAAACGAGATGACAAATTGAATTTATTTGAATATTATTTACAATTAACTCTAATTATTATAGTAACAGAACATAACCTTCTGCGACAGTATTGGATTTCCAGCCTCCGTGACGTTTCGGTAATAATTGTCTTTCGATTGCATATCCGAGAATAATCGATACTTGCGGTTTTATAATGGTACAATAGTGATTTCTCATTGGCTGAACAACTGAACTATAATGAATAGGTGTACTTTAATGAGGTGCATTAAAGGGCTACTACCAGGTATATAATTAGTACATTTCGGCATGGTCGAGCATAAATAAAAAAAGAAGATTAGAACAAGATGAAATAATGAAGTAAGACGTTCATAAAAAAGATGTCGAAGTGAAATTAGGATTGAATAACAGATTCCTCATTCTATCATAAAAAAAATTGAGAGAGAATTATGTAAAGAAAGCGCAGGTTCGGATGAACCGCGTAACATCCCGGTGCCGGTGGATCTGATAAACATGTCAAGCCGTCACCAGCGAGTTTTTATGAAGTGTTGGCAGCCCTGTCCTGATCGGAGCAAGTGTATGTAATGATATGTCGCTGAGAATAAAACATGTTGTCGAGGTCTGCAGTCTAAATCTTACTGGGCCATCGAAATGCCGCCCGCCACCTGACAGGTGTTGCTCTGCTTAGCAGCGGGTCCTGGTTCAAGTAACGGACAAGAAGTCAGGCTCATTTCCGAACGTTCGGAGTAGATATAGGCGAAGGTATGGACATACATGAACTGGTGCCGTTCAATACCTGCTAAATGCATAATTTTAGATATTGAGAAAATGAGAAAATTATATATCTCAATAAACATTAGTAGGGCTAGGATTTTGATGACCTAAAAAAGCATTAAAATGTCCTAAAAACAATGCATTTACGATCTAAAATCTAAAAAAAAAAATAATAATAAATGCCCTTAGAATGCCCTAAAAATTTATCTCACATAATTGGCTTAGTAGGAAAAGAGGTTTTGTACTACTCAATATTTAGACTAGTAATTAAATTAAATTTTACATAATTTTAATTATTTTACCTGATGTAGTTTCCATGTATGATCGTTCACCTCTGTGTCGGCATGTGGACATGAGGTCAGCAGTCAGCTGGTCGGTCTTGGCCCTTCATGGGCTCTAGTACCATGGATTTACTTTACTTTTAGTTTCCATGTAGTCTACCACAAGGTCACTCTTATCCGGAATTAGCAGGTATAGAGGAGTCTATATTGAAGGAGTGGTGTACTACATTAAAATGGCAATATTTGTGTAGAAAAACGATTAAAATATTATACAAAATAATGGGTATTAATGGACAAAATATGTAAAGAAAATATCAAAGGAAATAATCATTATTTTGCATTAATAATGGGGATTTATGGCCAAAATTAAATGAAAATGCATAAAAAATAACCTAATAATACAAAAAATGTTCTTACGAGTTGAAACAGGCAAAAAATCCAAAAAAATTCCTTAACAAATATGTCTTAAAACACTCAGTTTATCACATAACATATAAATACTAAAACAGCTAAGTATATTTCTGGCTTACTAGAAAAAAGATGCAATTTCATCAAAATCATAGCTCTAAACATTAGTAATGCAATTATTTGTTAATGTAAGTTTGCAAACATACAGGGTGATTCACGAGGATTTACCGAAGCTTATTTCCGAAGACATTCTGAGCAAAAAATTATATATAAACATGTGTCCTAATCTCAGTATTTTCAGAGTTACACTAATTTGAAGTTGTTAGTAAAATACCATTATTCTTTAGTTTCAAGAGTAAAAGAATCATTACAGATAAAGAATGAACTATTCAGGAGTATTATTTCTTTAATTAGCTAGTATTGTGAAACTAAAAATGTTTTGCGAATTCCATAGTTCCTCCGTACAGATATTTTTTTCGATTTTTAATTACAAAATTACATTTCCCTTACACATTTGTCACAAAAATTGTTACAAGTCACGCCACTCTTGTAAATTCTTCAATACAGTACATTAGGATTCATAATTAAACTGTAAAGAATCAAGTTCCTAAAGTCGTATGATTTGTAGCAATTTTTGTGATGAGCACATAAGAATAATGTAATTTTTAGTTAAAAATTGAAAAACAAAATCTGTAAAAAGCAATTAACAAAACATTTTTAGCCTCAGAACAGTATAATATAATATTTTTTTACATATATAAATGTCATTAATTTTTTAAAATTGTGATATGTCAATTAGACTGAACATCAAATAAAACAATATTATATTATATCATATTGTATTGACTATCTGAATATCTTTCATCATTCTTTCTAAGACTCAGAACACTAGCCAATTAAAGAAATGACACTTCTGAATAGTTCGTTATCTATTTGTAATATTTCTTTACCCTTAAAACTAAAAAAGGGAGAAAAGGTATTTTACTAACAACTTCAAATTAGTGTAACTCTGAAAATATTGAGATTAGGTCAAATGCTTATATAACATTTTTTCCTCAAAATGTCTTCGGAAATAAGCTCCGGTAAATCCTCGTGAATCACCCTGTATATTCTTTTATATTGGAACTCAAATTTTCAATAGATTCGTTCACTCAGTTTAGCAGATAGTGATGTTTTAATTGTGCATTAAGCAGGGATTGCAGTGGAGTGTCTATGAAGCATAAATGAAATTAAATTCAGACCTTTGCCTACAAAGATATTTATACTATATAGGGGAGAAGATGAAACCGTTACAAAAGACAGTTATTCAGATAATTATTATCTAACAACAGAGACTGCTGTGTAAAAGGGAACATAGAAAAATGGGTTCAAGTAAAGAAATACAACTTTCATTCTCATATATATTTCTTAAACAGGCCTATTACTAAATGTTAATATATATTAATTTAAAAATCTTAATATTGTTATGTAAAACATGGTGAATCTAAATAGGTAACTATCCTTCTGTGTAAATTTGTCACACAAAGCCGGTGTTTTTTGCATAAACAGTCAAATCAGACGAGTGCGTCTTCCAGTAGCTTCTAAACTTTTTAAAAGGCAATAATATGAATATTAAATTATAATTGTATAATTTCAGTCTAAAACTTATCAATGTATATTAATACAGGATTAATTTTCTGTTTTATTACCAGGCTTCGGTTCTGGGCACAGAAACACATAAATGAGGTGTACAGAGAAATAAAAATATTTCATTTCCACACAACTACCATATTTTTACTTATAACTTTCGACTCAGTCATTTCCGGACCAGGGTTCCTTATCTCAACTTGATAAATGTGCCCTTCCCCATCATCCCTGAAAGTTAGTAATACCAGCTCGGAAACACCCTGTATATATAAATCATAAAAATAATCAAATGGATTGAGCTTCTGGTTAACTTATTCTTTGTAATTCAAAAGGGGTTTAATGAAGTTTTACAATGAATTTATCATCTCATCGACTCTTAAGAGAGACTCTAATTGGAAAGGACGTTGAACAAGGAGTTACAATTAACACCTCCTCGTCTTTGAACAGTGTCTCTAGTTGAAAGGGACGTTGAATAAAGCATTACTGATGGTAGTGATATAACATGAGTTTTTCTGTACACTTCGTATAATAATGTTTGCTGACGAGGAGACACGTGTTGCCAGGAAATACACTCGGCTACTTGAAGTAGCAGTTTCGAGTCCATTAGTTGGCACATTTTCACTGCCGCTCGGCCTTGATCATCTGCTGTTGCTGCAGGTTACCTTTGCACTTTCAATTAGCATACTGATGAGATGACCGCTAGCCTTCGCGGATCAAGATGTTCTGCCTATCAGAATATGGAATGAGGAGATGCACTTTCTACTGTGCTTTCCAGCGATCGAGGACAGACTCTGTGCCAGTCTAGGATCCAATGTAATTACGACACTCTTTAACCCTTCAATTCCTGTGCATCACCTCTAACATTTTGTAAAATACCGCACTTTCTCGAATATCCCGCGCCCTCGAATAAGCCGCGCACCCCACTTTTCAAAGAGAAAAAAATAAAAATAGCAAACACAGATTACAAAAATAAAATTTTCGACAAATGTATTCAAGATAAATTAAAAAAAATTAAACTCAAATACAGTTCAGTTAACAAATTTCTTCCTGGAACAGGACGCATTTTACGCATGTGAGTTGTCTTGCTTAACCTAGAATACTAATCATCAGTAAAATTTACTCCTATATTTTTCAACCACCACTAAAATATTAAGAGAGTATTTTACTCGTATGATTACTTTCTTGTTTCTTTTATGTGGATAAGAAATATGAGCATGATATATTGTGTGATTTAAGATTCAAACATCAATTTATGCAGTATTTACTGTATTGCTGAAGCACATAATCTCTGTAAATTTGAACTTGAAATTCAGAAAGAAGAATATTACAATGGACATTCAAAGTAATCAGGACTCTCGAGTAAAGTGAAATCGTGCGAAGTGAGTAAAATTTACTCATGGATAGTGTTCTGGGGTTAATCGATCGTTTATACGATATCCTGTAACATTAACAGCACACGTCAGTAAATTAACTATATTTTGTATGATACTACATGATTTCCATTGTTTAATAACAGTTCCTTCTTTTTTCTCCAGTCTTTGATGAAAATTTAGGGACTGTAACACGATTTCCACGTTCCTCCACATCATTGATAATTTTAAATTTTTCGCTTCAAGTAAACGATCGCAATCTCATATCTTTAGTGGTACTCATTTTCAGAACTGAAAATATAAGACGCATAAACTACACACATATCACACTTCAACTTGATTCTGACACATCCTATTGTTAATCTAAACGCCATTTAACAAATTTAACAATTGAAATATTTACATGAGAAGATAATGCTTGCAACCTTAGGGTTGTGAGGGAAGAAAATCGTGCAATGTTGCCAATTTCATTTCGGATAAGCCGCGCACCCGTATTTTTTACTTTTATTATATTTCGGAAAAGTGCGCGGGATATTCGAGAAAATGCGGTATCTTTGCAGATGCGCTGGCCTGTTAGTATTGTGAACAGAAAATTGAAGACGAATGGACGACTGGGAGGCACTCTAAAATGGTTCAAAATAAAATTCCAACTATACATCAAGGATTCATTGTGCTCTGTTGAATTTTGTTTACTGCAGGGCTGCGAGTCCTTAGTAGGAGAGAATACGGTTTAGCGTCATCAATTTTGATAATACCGTTTCCGATGGTAGTTAATTATGAAAAATGAAGTATACTTACTTACGGCTTTTAACGAACCCGAAGGTTCACTGCCGCCCTCACATAAGTCCGCCATTTGTCCCTATCCTGAGCAAGATTATTCCAGTCTCTATAATCATACCACATCTCCCTCAAATTCATTTAAATATTATCCTCCCATATACGTCTCGGTCTCTCCAAAGGTCTTTTCCCTCCGGTCTCCCATTTCTGGATTCGCCCATACGTGCTACATGCCTGCCCATCTCAAACGTCTGGATTTAATGTTCCTAATTATGTCAGGTGAAGAATATAATGCGACAAGTTCTGCGTTGTGTAACTTTCTCCATTCTACTATAACTTCATCTCACTTAACCCCAAATATTTTCCTAAGAACCTTAATCTCAAACACCCTTAACTTCTGTCCCTCTCTCAAAGTGGTCCAAGTTTCACAACCATACAGAATAACCGGTAATATAACCCTTTTATAAATTCTAACTTTCAGTTTTTTTTTTTTTTGAGAGCAGACTGGATGTCAAAATCTTCTCAACCGAATAATAACAGGCATTTCTCATTTTTATTCTGTGTTTAATTTTCTCCCGAGTCTCAGTTATATTTGTTAGTGTTGCTCCAAGATATTTTAATTTTTCCACCTCTTCAAAGGACAAATTTACAATATTTGTATTTCTGTTTCGTACAATATTCTGGTCACGAGACATAATCATATACTTTGTCTTTTCGGGTTTTACTTCCAAACCTATTTCTTTACTTGCTTCAAGTAAAATTTCCGTGTTTTCCCTAATCGTTTGCGAATTTTTTCCTAACATATTCACGTCATCCACATAGACAAGCAGCTGATGTAACCCGTTCAATTCTAAATCCTCTCTATTATCCTGGACTTTCCTAAGTTAAAGAGTGAAGGGGATAGTGCATCTCCTTGTTTTAGCCCGCAGTGATTTGGAAAAGCATCAGATAGAAACTGGCCTATACGAACTCTGCTGTAAGTTTCACTGAGACACATTTTAATTAATCGAACTAGTTTCTTGGGAAAACTAAATTGAGTAAGAATATCATATAAAACTTCTCTGTTTACCGAGTCATATGTCTTTTTGAAATCTATGAATAAATGATGTACTGTACCCTTATACTCTCATTTTTTTCTCCAATATCTGTCGAATACAGAAAATCTGTTCGCCTAAAATCACACTGATGATTCCCATAGTGATTTATTTTGGAAATAGCGAGTTCCTTTGAAAATAAAGAAAAACTGGGAAGTCTGTGAAAAAGAATTCTGTTCCTAATACAGGACTTTAGGCAAACTTTCTTATCCAGTTCATGCTCGCTTCAAAATTTGGAGATAGGATAGAGGGTCCACAACAGTGGTGTATTGCGAAAGCTGGTGGCGCATCTGTGGACAGTAGAAGTGCCCTTAGCAGTAAGGAAATAAAACAGGCGCACTGATAATAATAACAAGTTGCAACTAGTAAGCACTGTTATTATTATTTTAATCAATATGAAGATAGGTGGGGGGAAGGAGTGGATAGTGTATATTGCATAACACCGCGCGAAAGATATCTAAAATATTTTATTAAAAAAAAAAAAAACAAATTTTCTGAACTCACCGGGATTTAAACCTGGGTCTCTGACGCGATCCTCCAACCGACTCGATATGACTTAGAAATTTGCCAAAATAGAGACATACGATTACTGAATGAAATGAAGCAAAAGTAGGAAAATGTAAGGTATGTGAATAAAGGTGTCGAGAAAAAGAAAGAAGAAAAAGGAAGAAGAAAGTGAAAAAAGTTGAACGAGAAGAAAGTAAGCGAAAGAGACGGAAAAGGAAGAAAGAGCAGACCTGGTCATATACAATACAAATATTAATCTGAACAGGTTATCAACCCACTTATCCAGCTACCTAACCACCTCCGTAATTAAATTAATTGCGCCAATTAACTTTGAACCAGTTCTGTCTAATTAGAGTCAGTAACTACAAATAAAACAATGTAGCTAGACACGTCTGAGTATGGCCACTATCGTGTGCCCTGTCTGGTCCAGCAGACATCCGCTCTTCCGTCAATCATTCACACGTCCCCAAAGCTTTTAGCCTTTTAATTCTTCACAGCGTGCTATTTACAATGCATTGCGGAGATAGGAAAGAAAATGATATACAGTAAAATCCCTCGTATCCGGCACCCAAATAACCGGCAGTACCAAAATAACGGCACTTTTGACTAGGCCAAAAAAATAGTCATTCATGCGAAAGGAAAGAGTCGGACGAAGATGTGAGTGGTTTTCACGAATCGCACATGCCACATATTATGTTTACTCTTTACATTGTTCACGCATGAAAACATAGACAAAAAAACCTGTTACGTCCCTGGAGTATATCGGGTAGCATCGGTAAGCCGTCACTTGGACTTGCAAACAATGCGCAGAGACGATATCTTTAAATTTACCACTTGAACTCGCCCATTTCGAAGGGGTGTTGGACGAGTCTAAATAGGAAAGTGTGAAATTCTCTGTTCCTACAGTGCGCAAAAATGTCATTCGAGTGATAGATAGTATCATGGCTATTACCACTAAGCACTGCTGTTGCACATTGGATTCCACGAAACGCAAGCGAATTATTCTTACGCTCAAATCATCCAGTGCTACTTCATCCTCTTCATAGTTGCGACGTTGGCTACACTGCACTTCACGTCACATGACTCACATGACCGCCATTTAAAATTGTCATGAGGTTAACGAAAACTTTTAATATTTTTACGCTATTATATATTACAAAAATTATAACTAATGAATATACATTACCGTACTCAGTACTAAAAATAAGCATTGTACATATTTCAAAACTTTATTTTTAAATATCTATAAGAAAACTACTAAATTTCAACATGGAAAAAAATGTTTGTGCAATTTACATAACCTGTAAACGTATTTTCCAATTATCCAGGAAAATCAGTTATCCGGCACTGGCTTTGTCCCACAGTTGCCGGATACAAGGAATTCTATTGTATAACATTTCTCTATGTAGGTCTATGTATGTATGGCTTCCTGTCGAGGAGATTTGGGACTGTGGAAAAGAATCTATATGAGCTCCAAGGCGGTAGATCATTTGTCACGCTTCGTCACCAATCCATTCAAGGAAACTAGAAAAATTCTGAACGGAGAAAGTAGAAAATTAACATAATCTGATATGTACCACATTGAAAAACACCATCCAAAGTATTGTTTAACCCTCCTGCTACCTGGGGGGGGGTGGAATAGGATTACCCACTGATGATTTTTGAGTATTTTTTTCCATTTTTGTCCATATTTATTTTTTAAATTCATTCTATTTGTCTGTTATATGCCTACCAACATTTTGAAATAAGAATAACATAAATAATTCATCTACTTTAAGCAGGAGTTAGCTTTATTCATGTGGGGTGATCTTGTTACACCCCCTTGGTAGTCTGTGCCATGGAAATCCGAGGATATTTAATTCAATCTCTAGCTTAATTATCTTCATTTATGAGTTTGTCCTGGTTACAAATTATTTTCTTTCGTGTTATTTATGTCATTATCCAATCAATAGGAAAACTTATCAGATTACCAGGAAACAATTGGCATTCATACATTCCTCTCTGTAGATTAAAAACTCAAAAAAGTTTCACATCCAGGGTTCAAGAATTAAAACAGAAAATCAGCATCCCGAATTTAAAAGAAAACTTACAAATTAAACCAAACCCTTTAACTCTATTAAATATGGAATATAATTTAAATTTAACAGAAGAAATACTGAAATCAAAAGTAAACACTGAAATATTGAAATAATTGTCTTTAGAGACAATTAATATTAGGTACCCTCCACAAAACTGGCTTCATTTATACACCGACGGATCCTTGATCTCCAGAGAACAAGGTGCAGGTGCAGGTGTTACGTGCTGTCTCTTCTCACTTTATAGATCCTTTGGATATAGAACAACAAGTTTTGATGGAGAAATCATTGCAATAAGTGAAAGTCTCAGGAATCTTCTATGCCACATCAATAAATATAAAAATGCAGTTATGTTTTCAGATTCCAAAACAGCTATTCTACCAATAGTCTATAGACACATATCTTCATCTCAAACATCATAAATAAATAAAATGCTCTCTCAATTAATAACACTCAATAAAATAATTGCATTCCAATGGAATCCTGAGAAACGAGAATGCGGATGCTTTAGCAAAGAAAGGCAGCACTGCTACTTACAGACCTGTTACTAAATCTCCGTATTACTCTGTGAAAAGATTTATTAAATCTACATAATTAGACTTCAACAAACAAAATTTGATAACACAATCTGAAGGGAAAAAGTGTAACTCTCTGCATCATAATTCACAGTTAATTCCCGATTTACCACGCAAATCGTCTGTAGCTGCATTTAGATTGGCATCAGGCCATGACTGTTTGGCCAAGCATCTGTATAGAATTGGAATATATCAGTACCCTAGCTCTCCATTGTGCAATTCAAATCAAGAAATTGATTCGGAACATCTCAAAACCTTTGCTTCAGTGGCTGACCATGACAATATCTTTGAAAAATATTGGAGTGCAAGAGGTTAAATGACTTCATTGTCAAACGCCTGGCATTAGAAAACAACAAAAACATATTGTTATTTATATTGTTATGACCTTTGGTTTCCAATTTTTTTTATTCCTGTGTGTTACACTTATTCTATAAGCGATTTTGTTAGAAATAATGTTATTAGTCCACCCTTTTCTTCGAGATGACCATTGTAGGTGGTGTTCGAATATTTGAATTTCAACAAAGGACTCAATTTTGTTTTATTGGATTTACGTTTTTATTTATTTACTTTTAGAAGTTTTTATAGATTTTTTAAAATAATTTTATTTTATTATAAACAAATCTTTTGAAGATGTTCATGGTCGTATAGATTGTATTCCAATATTTAAATTTCAAGAAATAACTGAAATTATTTCCAATTTATGTTATAGTATTGTGATATTCATAGCTTATATCTATCTTGTCCACTATGACAAAACTATATAGCTTAAGGAGTTTGTATTGAAATGGAAGTGAGGCAAGTTTAAATTTACTGTATGTACTGCTATGTTATCTTGCAGTGTTACCAATAACATACCTAAAGTTTTTTTTTCAAATTTTGGTATACGTTTTCAACAATATGGAATGAGACTTTTGTACCAGCCTGTATTAAAAAAAATTATAATAAATAAATATTAAAAATTCTTAACAAAGATTGGTGTATGATTTTAAAACACCCCCCCCCCCCACCTTGGCACTAGTAAGTTGTAATAAACCTTGGTAGCAGGAGGTCAACAGTAGCATAGCAGGACGATCTTAGCCAGGACGGAGTGAGGGATGAGAGACGTATGTCGCTATCCTCACTAGTCAAGGGAACCTAGCTCTTAGACTGAGCGAAGGTCGTGTAAGCTCGTCCAGAAGTCTCCAAGGCGTCATGCGAAAGCAAAGGCATTCATATGTGAACGCATTCAGAAAAAAATGTCGAAACTTACGATGGGGAAAATTATTTCTGTTCCTGGCCCATTTCTTTTAGGGATCAGCTAGACATTTCTCTTGGCGTCTTGAAAAAACTATGGAATACTACAGGCAGGATGAGTTATCTCAATTCAGGAGATTGGTAAATGAGATATACGTGATTAATGAATCGATCCATTATGAGAGCGTATTGTGGGAATTTGTAGATATTCTAACCAAGGTTATGCACGCATATACATGTATTGTGTATATCGTAAAAATCACAAAAACAAAATAGAGATTTCGTTTATTCTTTATTTTGATGTGTTATATATTTATCTATCCCTCCCTTACATAGCGATCTGGTGTGTATCCCTTATCATGTGGTGACATTGCTGAAAACGTCCATAATTTATTAGAGAAAAACTGTTGCTGATTGTGAGTTTTAATGTTGGTTCACAGTCCACAGTGAGAACAGAATAGACGAAAAACTTCAAACACTGAAAGAATTACAGACAATGGTAGTAGTGGCTGTGAAATCGGTCTAATAATGACAAGCGACTCACTACGGTGAAATAGAATTTTAATCTATAATAGCAGTAAAAGCATAAAAGCATTAACATATAAGTGCTTTAAATATATATAATTATACGAGGCTGAGTGAAAAAATAACCTTAATACTGTAAATAAAAAATGAGACTCACATAGTAGATCGTAGTGCTACACATATAGGCCTATATAACTTCTGTATAACAGGAACACGTAAGCTTACATTGAACGTAGTGGCGACTATGTTGAAAAGTGATGAAGTGTTTGTAGCCTTATTGCACATGTTCAGTTAATAAAACAATTTTATTAAGGTTCTTTTTGACTCTCCCTCGTATATATATATATATATATATATATATATATATATATATATATATATATATATAGGGTGATTCACGAGAATTTACCGTCCTTTACGGAGTTTATTTCCGAAGACATTCTGAGCAAGAAATGTCATATAAACATGTGCCCTAATCTCAATATTTACAGAGTTACGTTTCGTTATTGGAGCGCATTGCTGTGAACGCGTGATCTTGGTCAGCGTGCAGCCAGCGCGAGCGCGACGGAAATCAAAGATAGCCGTATGCAGTTACGTAGCGCGACGAGTGCCGTTCACAAGCGTGCGGCCAAGTGTACTCAAGCGGACGGCGACATTTTTTAAAATGTGTTGTAAACTCTCCAAGACTAATGCAAAATTGAACTGCAAATAATTAAGTCGGTGGAAGTGGTGTGATTTGTAATTTGTTGTGATAAGTGAGTAAGAAGAATGTAATTTTCTAGTTAAAAATAGAAAAAAGATGTCTCTACGAAGCAACTAAGGAGTTCACAGCAGATTTTTAGCTTCATAATACTTGCCAATTAAAGAAATGATACTTCTGAATGGTTCATTCTCTATTTGTATTATTCTTTTACCTTCAAACTAAAGAAAAAACGTATTTTACAAACAACTTTAAATTACTGTAACTCTGAAAATATTGAGAATAGGAACTATGTTTGTAAGACTTTTTTTGCTCAAAATATCTTCAGAAATAAGCTCCCTAAAGGACGGTAAATCCTTGTGAATCACCCTGTATATATACACACAGAGTTATTCAGAAGAAGTTATCGCCACTTACGGAGTTTATTTCTGAAGGCATTCTAAGCAAAAAATTTTATATAAACAAGGGTCCTATTCTCAATATTTTGAGAGTTGTACTAATTTGAAATTGCTTGTAAAATACCGTATTTCTTTAGTTTTAAGGGTTAAAGAATATTACAAATAGAGAATGAACTATTCAGAAGTATCATTTCTTTAATTAGCTAGTATTCTGAAGCCAAAAAATGTGTTGTTAATTCCTTAGTTGCTTTGTACAGATTTTTTAAACTAAAAATTGCGTTATTGTTACGCACTTATCACAACAATTATTGTTACATATAACATGACTTCTAGCAAGTTTTTTTTTTTTACAGTTCAATTTTACATCATTAATGTACAGTTTTCAAAATATTTTCACTCATTTCCATTCTCTGTATAGGCTACGTATAGTTAAATAGATACAAATAACGGAATCTATTTAAGAAAACAAAAAGAAAGTTAATATTGGAAACAGTCGATGATTGTAACTTGTTGCCAAGTAACGAACGCGTGCATTTGTTTCGTGTCTGAAACCAATAAACAAAAGATAGGAGTGAACACGAAGTATCACTGCGCATGCGTGTTGACATAAACAGTACTGATTGTTGTTTATGATAAACTTATAACGGGACCTAGCCTTTCTCATTGCACGAATGAAGGTTCACCTCAATCATTGAACTGTAGGACACGCGTCAACGATGAAACTATTTTATAATGTACAGAAAATTTACGTGCCTGTTTCTCGAACGCCGGTAGTTTATAAAGGGGGTGAAAATGAATTTGCTGTTCCGGTCGCGCCCCTTTTTATTATTTTGTTTTATTTTATCTTCTTGTATTAAGCTTTAATTTCTAATTGCATTTAATTGCATGTCTATTATTTTGTGGTACATAGTACTTATTATTTTGAGTTTCTCATTGTAAATGTGCGACGACACTGCTTCTGCGTTTCTTTTGGGAAAAAGGCTGAGTGAAAAATCAGCAGCTGAAATATGTCGAGTCTAAAGTGAAGGGGTAGTCAGCAGTAGCAAACTGGTTTAATGGGGAAGGTACACCACTGATCTGCAAAAAATGTAGGGAAAATCATTTTTGTGCGAGATCATGCGTATTTGCTTGGTTTCCGCACAAAACCAATCCGCGTTAAGTCTAAAATTCCACATTCAGTATTCCCAACCTAACACACATAACATTTTCCCTCTTCTTACCGCTTAAGTGACATATTGATTTTACTGCTTTAGGCTTTTAACATATTATTTTTAGAGACGTTCAATATAGTAATAATTATAAATTGGAAACTTACCACTGCAATTTCACCTAAATTGCACTGTTAATTATTGTTTTTAAATATTTGCAAAAATTAAGTAAACTCTACAACTCCACTAACGTTACTGCATTCGTGATGCAAGTAACATTAAGGAAGCCGTGAAAAAATCAACAAACTTGCCGATGTTATTACTGCAATATGTTATATAAATAATATTGTTAAAATATTAAAATGAAAAATAAATCATTACATAACCTTACCGTTTGTTTTAAGTTCGCATTTATAGACTGGGGTGAAAAAAAGACAGACGTATATCACGGCCTGCTGGAGTATAGTAAACACAGAAAACATTTTAAAGCAACAATGTTGAAGATAGATATTTTTGTTTTACAAATTTGCCGTTATTGAACAGAAACCAAGATGGAGATTTCATTGCAACTAATTAGAAATTCCTCTTTCAGGTATGTAATAAACGATCTTTGCACAAAATAATGTACGATACACGAGCGGTATGTTTTCTTTCAATTCTCAGAAATTAAAGAAGCTCAACTACGTTTCGCTTTTTCAAACTTTTCCTCGAACATGAAAACTTCAACATACCGCTCTTGTAACGCATTATTACTATTTTATATCTCACCTACTATAAAAGTTAAATTCATGCTTTATATATACACTAATTACACTTTACAGAACACTATTCAGAGTATTAAATTAGCTAATAATTACCTGTAAAAATAATATCAAATTTGCATAATTTTTTTTACAATCTTAAAGCATTTACATACACAATATACAATTGATTAAATATCTGCATGATTCTTTTACTGGAATGTTTCAAAGATCTAATTAACCAAATTTTAATGCAAGGAAAAACTGTCAAAACTCTAAACGTACAGAAAGATCTTAGGAGTAAGTTTATTTCATTTTCTGTGACATGTGAAACAATTACTTCCTTGAATTTGTGGTTGTTTAGGAATATAGAATAATGTATTCTGAAAATAGAAGCATACTCTTTAATGTATAAACACTTGTATAAACTCTCACGTTCTGTGTTTGAAATAATATAAATATTGACAAATAGTGTAATAATAATTAAGTGCTGCAGTTACCGTTGTATTTGTTGTAGCTTGAAAAAATTGTGTTCAGTTTATGCTTTCAGAATTACATAATATCGTATTCTAATTAAGAAAGCTTGGCAAGAATAGAATTTTAATATGTGTGTTTAGCTACAGTTTGTATAAAACTACTATGATTATTCCACCATGCATCATTCTGATATACAAATAAATGGATTATACGTCAGAACCACCTGCATGAGCCGCCATAGTGCACCGTGGCAGTGAACTGCTTCTGCAGCATAAATACAAACAACTTGTAACTATTACTCGACCGAGGTGAGTGAAGCCGCGGGCGTAATGTGAACTATTGCGGTGACGTATTACGAACGCAGGAGCAGTACAAATGGCGCTCGGGACTGCAGGACTACTCCACTGGCTTCGGTCGAGTAATACCACAGTCTAGTACATACAGTCACGAAGCTTGGGATAATTTTTTGCATTTCTCGCGGTAGTTGCTAGCCGCTTAGAGCGCTGTGAGTACTAGGAACAATAGACTGTGCCACTGCCATCGTGATCTAACACATGCCGTAAGGCAGACCATGTGACTCGCTTAACCCGATCACGAAGGGTGGCGTTTCAACCATATAAATTGGTTGAAATGCATAAAGAGTAACAATATATTTCTCTAAAATGTAGTGTAATTGCATTAATAAAATTTAAAACAATGATTATGAGAGACTTCACTCGCGAGTTAAGGTGTAATATTATTTTTGGTGTGAAAATTACTTTGTTCGTATGCGTAATACCTGCCTTTAATTCGATTAAATATTACGACGACGATGATTCTTTGACGATGATAAGACTAGGCCTATGATGCTATGACGATTATTATGAGACGGTGATGATTTTATGATTATCATTGGATCATGATGATTCAATGACGATTATGACGAAGCAATGATCCTATGACGAAGATGATGCGACGATGATATGACAACGATGACGCGACAAATCTATGACGATGAGACTATTTTCTGACGATATTATGATGCGACAATGATTTTATAACGATTATGATGGGACGATGATTGACGATTATATAAGATGATGTTTCTATGATTATTATAATGAGACTATGAAATTCTATTACGATTATGATAAGACGATGTTGGTTGTGTGACCATTATGATGAAACGACTATTCAATGACGATTATGAGACAACGATGATTCTATGGTGATTATGATGAGGCGATGATGATTCTATGACGATTATGAAGAGACAAGGATGATTCGGTGACGATTTTGATGAAACGATTACGATTCAATGAAGATGATGATACGATGATTCTTTTTTTAAATAATAATTTATTTATTTAATCTGACAGGATTAAGGCCATAAGGCCTTCTATTCCATCCTACCAGATAGCACATATACTTACTTACTGGCTTTTAAGGAACCTGGAGGTTCATTGCCGCCCTCACATAAGCCCGCGATTGGTCCCTATCCTGAGCAAGATTAATCCATTCTCTATCATCATATCCCACCTCCCTCAAATCCATTTTAATATTATCTTCCCATCTACGTCTCGGCCTCCCTAAAGGTCTTTTTCCCTCTGGCCTCCCAACTAACACTCTATATGCATTTCTGGATTCGCCCATACGTGCTACATGTCCTGCCCATCTCAAACGTCTGGATTTAATGTTCCTAATTATGTCAGGTGAAGAATACAATGCATGCAGTTCTGTGTTGTGTAACTTTCTCCATTCTCCTGTAACTTCATCCCTCTTAGCCCCAAACATTTTCCTAAGAAGCTTATTCTCAAACACCCTTAACCTATGTTCCTCTCTCAAAGTGAGAGTCCAAGTTTCACAACCATACAGAACAACCGGTAATATAACTATTTTATAAATTCTCACTTTCAGATTTTTCGACAGCAGACTAGATGACAAAAGCTTCTCAACCGAATAATAACAGGCATTTCCCATATTTATTCTGTGTTTAATTTCCTCCCGAGTAACCTAACCAGATAGCACATATAAATGCAGAAAAGAAATACAAACACTGATGAAAATAATACAACGACTATACGACTATAATGCGAAAACGATGACGATCATGTGATAATAATAAAAGTGCAGTGGTGTAATAAATACGACGCAGGAAACTGAAGTGTCTGGAAAAACCCTATCCCAAAACTTTCTTATCCATTCCAAAATCACAATATCTGGGCGGAATTAAATTCCTGTCTCGTCGATAAGACGATGTCATCCAACTGATCTAGGTTTCGACCCGCCGGAATTGTATACTTGGCCCGATGTTACAGATTAGCCTACAGCATATATTTCGGCAAAATAAGTGTTGGACAAGGGAACAAGACTTCATAATTATATACGGAAATAACACCTAGTATTAATTTATTCAAAAATGTGCGCGCCAGTCTCCGAATGCCAGAGCGGGGACATACTGGGTTTCTTTTTTAAGTGAAAGGTGAGAAATAATTAACAAGTCGAAGTGACAGCGGAAGAAGTGATGTGATACATTATCGTGTTATGTCTGCGATCTTTTTGCGGCTTATCTAATGCGTCCACAGATCCTGGCACGTTTTCACTCCGACGCCCGTGGCTACGTTCAGGTTCACTAGGTTAACGCAACCAATTTCCGTCCGAGTTAAATTGCGAGTGGGAGTGTCTGGGGTAACTTGAGTCGTAGGAAAGTCTTAAGCATGCCATTAAGCACCTGTGAGAACTTTTCGCAAACGTAATTCCTTCTCTAAGTCGTTTTAGCTAGTCTTTCCTAAATAAAAATTAGGGACACAAACATTACTGACAATTTTATTGCACTATTATTTTCACCTATCAATGTACATATTAAACAGTAGTACTTTATATATATATATATATATAGCGCATCTGGCCGCGAAACCAGGTGAGGGCAAGTTATCTTCTTGAGATTTTTTCCGGGGTTTTCCCTCAACCCAATATGAGCAAATGCTGGGTAACTTTCGGTGCTGGATCCCGGACTCATTTCACCGGCATTATCACCTTCATCTCATTCAGGCGCTAAATAACCTGAAATGTTGATAAAGCGTCGTAAAATAATCTACTAATATATATTTTAACAGAACCACCTTGATTCATGCGTAAAAGGAATTACAAGACTTACCAAAATCATCACAAAACAAGTTGAAAAACAGTATAAATTCCATATAAAAGAAAAGTTAACTCGTTGGAACCTAGGAACCAATCATATTGATGTAGTTACTAGAGCTCGGAAGTCGATGACCTAAAATAAATATGACCTATAAAATGACCTCAAATTTCTGAAAATATGACATTACAATTAAAAAAAAAATGACCATGATTATAACGGTAATGCATAAACAAAAATAGTATACTTTCATCGATGGAAAATACATTGTCACCGAAATCAGTCACTAAGGGTGCTATTCATAGACATTTCGCTAGCCCGTGCTATGAGCGTGCTAAACTAGCCCTGGCTATCGACTAGTTACTTGTACGGGATTCATATCATATCATATCATATCATATCATATCATATCATATCATATCATATCATATCATATCATATCATATCATATCATATATCATATCATATCATATCATATCATATCATATCATATCATATCATATCGCTAACACTGGTTTATGAATACGAAAAACTTTAGTTCGCTGATCATCCACCGGAAGCCCGCGCTAAGAATGTCCTTATTGTCGCAAAAAGCTTTGTGTGCTTTGTTTACCTTTCGAAATTTTTATGTTTTCACTTGTGAGATACAACGTGCTGACTGCGGGCACTGCGGCTGCAGTATTTATTCTGTTGCGTTGAATGGGGGGGGGGGGGAAGCACGTAAAACATGTGATTAGGAGTCAAGGCTAATGCAACCATCAAGAACATTCCTGTATGACGCAATCGAATTGCATAAGCAATCTGCAGTAGATTCTCGAATATAGACTACGACTACAACGTAAAAAAATCCATTCATAAGGAGAAAAGGGCAA
Organism: Periplaneta americana; assembly: GCF_040183065.1. Lineage (NCBI taxonomy): Eukaryota > Metazoa > Arthropoda > Insecta > Blattodea > Blattidae > Periplaneta > Periplaneta americana. Next base: position 39,077,698 of record NC_091119.1, on the reverse strand, counting down.
AAATGCAACAAAAAGTGGAACATTTCCTAAAAAAAATTACCATTAGACAATAAAAGACCGAAAAATGCAAAATAATGCAAAATAAAAGTAGTCTATATTGGTGCGTGTTGAAGTGAAACGAGTTTATATTGCATCCTGCATTGTCTGTGATGTCTCAGAAAAAAAAGATGATCTTTCATCAACTTTCGAGCCCTAGTAATTACTAACCTAATATAAACTTAACGTAAACTGAACTAACACGAACTACTTACACAAAAGATTTCAGCCCCTCTTATCAGAAAACACAGAGACCTTTACGTGATTTATCACCAGAGCCATCAGATGTTACCACACTTGAGGGGCTACAGTACTTTACCGCTTAAGGATTTTAGCACATATCTTGCGATTAGTTTTTCATAAAGAATAAGAGGACGTTTGCAATGTCTTGGTTTCCTCTCTCATGTTTGAACATTGCAAATTATTAGTCGGTACTTTGAACATATTCGTTTTTTTTAATATATTTTGTTTCATTTATTTATATACGTATATTTTTGTGAACATTTATTCATATTAATAACAAGAAAAGTTACCTATACTCATTACTATGCGTAAGTTCGCAAGATATGTGCCTGACATCCTTATGCAGCTAAAGCGTAAATCCGAAGAGAGAAGAGGAAGTAAGAAGAAAGGCATCGAACATATGTAAAGAAAGAGGAAGATTGAACAAACGAAAAGGAGCTTCATTTCTAAGAAACTCGGCAAACATGAACCGAACATAAGGCCTTTACAGTTTTCAATGAACTCGTTTATTTTAGTTTACATGCTTAACTTCCAAGTACTGTTGGGATGCCTATAGAGTACGGCGAAGTTTGTAGTATCTTGACATCCCCTCACATGTTCGAACATTGCACGACACTAACTGCTGCTACTACTACTACTACTACTACTACTACTACTACTACTACTACTACTACTACTAATACTACTAATACTACTGCTGCTGCTGCTGCTGCTAGCTAATAATACTAAATATCAATTCATCACGTCTCCGAAACTATTCTTAAAGTCTAGATTTTGCCTGTTTCAGTTTTTCAGTGATATTTCTTCACATGTAGCCTATAGCAATTATGTCGATGTGAAGGATATGTGCTTTCCTAGATGATGACGTTTTTTCCTTGTCATTAGAGCTGTTGTTCTGATCTCGTGCCAATACAGCTCGCTGTCATTTCTTGATACACGGCGGGTGAACTTTACAGATGCAGCCTTCATGTCACTCATTTTAAAAGATGAGAGATTTGTTATGAAAGTAAAAGTCACTCCTTTAGAGATGACACCTGAAGGCTGGGACAAGTAACATTTTCTTTGTGCCCTCCAAGGATCCTCCCATTCACATGCTAAGGGTGTAACCCTGTATTATGTGAGCATCTTGTGGCTTTTAAAAGTGAACAGCTGTGAAAGCTTTCCCTCCGAGTATCTTGAATGTAAATCAGATCTGTTTATTGCTTTATTTTACGACAGCCCTAGAACTACCGAAGTCATGTCGTTGCTGCTTATCCTGTGATCGAATATATCAGGTTCCGTAGACCTTAAAGCTTTATTCTATTTGAAGTAGTCTTTCTGGGTGGTCTAGCTCTTCTCTATGCAAATATCATCAGCTCGATGCCGGCCAAGGGCGATGCACTTTTGAGCATAAAAAGTCATAACAAAGGAACCTTCCACAAAACATGGTCATATTTACTTTTGGAAAATTTGTATACGGATAAATACTGTAAGAAAAAAGTTAATTAATAGTCAAATATTCCATTTTTAAAGTCAAATCAAACACTTTGGTGGGGAAAGAAGACATAAAAATTAACGAATTTATTTTTATTTTTGAGACACCCGGTGTGTCGGATTTTTTACTTGATTATTTAACGACGGTGTATCAATTACTCTGAGTTATTTAACGTTGATGGAATTAGTGATAGTGAGATGGTATTTGGCGAGATAAGGCCGAGGATTCGCCATATATTACCTGACATTCGCCTTAGGTTGAGGAAAACCTCGGAGAAAATTTAACCAGATAATCACCCCAACCGGGAATCGAACCCACGTCCGAGCGCAACTCCGAATCAGCAGGCAAACGCGCTACCGCCTGAGCTACGCCGGTGGTTGTCGGGGTTTCAATATAAGTATTGTTTCACAGTAAAAAATTTAAGCAGTCAAGTCATGAAGTCTAACCACTGAATTCCCAAAAAAATACTCTTTATAAGTTTTTTTTTGAAGACTTTCTGAGAAAATTTGAAGAATATGTCATAAATATAGAGGAGAAAACTTAAGAATTACAACTGACATAGTGCTTATAGCTACAACCCAAAAGAACTAAAATTGCTTGTACGAAAATTAAATGTCTATAGCCCAGAAGTAGGTCTACAAATAAATCTGAAGAGGACTAAGCTTATGACCAATAACGCAAAAAGAAAGACACTAATAAAGAACAACTTATATCTTATCTTTGTAGAACAGTTATTTCAGCAATACAAGCAACAAATAAATATAATGGAGCATCGCAGATTGGAGCAGCCTGTCAAAATTCCGGAACGTAACATTTATATTCTTAAACAAATCACAAAGTATTAGATTAAAATAACCAAATAATGGTCATTAGGTTTGTAATATTGGGCGCCGATTACACAGGTTGACTGCAGCATGGTACATGGGCCAGGGACGTCAGCTAGTACGAGAACATTGACTTGGTTCTGCGATCGATTACGCGATAAACACCTTTCGTTATGTGCAGAAGAATTATCTTACAATTATTCGTGGGTTTGAGTTTCCTCCTTTCTTTTTTTATGCTACAATGTTTCTGTAGTCTATATAATATCGCTTGTCATCTCGTAGGCTATATTTGTATTACATAATTTACATTAATGTGCCCATCATTCTCTTCAAAACTCTCACCAAATTCCGCTGCAAAAATAAGCGCCTGAGAATCTTCAACCTTCGCATTATTATTCAGCAGGTACACTGTTTACGCATGCTACGGTACTGACTGGCGAACGGAGTATTCAGCAGGTACACCGTTTACGCATGCTACAGTACTGACTGATGAACGGATAGTCAATTTGAAACCATCGTAACGCACTCTATTGGTCCCCAACATTACAATCCTAGTGATCATATGCGTTCTTCCAACTCTACTGTGTGGTTCGCAGACGTGAAGTTTAAGAAAACTATCCAGATATGTAATATGGCATAAGTTTGTCAAATAAAATGGGAAAGAAAGTCTCTGGACACATTCTGGAAGATAAAATATCCAATGAGAAGCAATTAAAAGAACAATACAAGGTGCTACGACCAAAATTTGGAGATCAGCACGACACGTGATGAGACAAAGCCCCAACAGATGAACCTATAGTCGCGACGCTGTTATTCCCGCGTGACTCCTCCTCTTTGCTTACGTCTTAAGAAGTGAAGACTCTATAAAGTCTAGTTAGGTAGCAGTGGCGGCTGATTGACTGAGGCAAGTGAGGCCGGGCCTCAGTCACTTGGCTTAACTGAAATCAAATTTTGTGTTTTTATATAATATATTAGTTATTTGAATGAAGCATATATCGCTGCAGAAGCATTTGAAAATTTTGATGTATATATAACTGTTTTGCAGTAAAATTTGTTCCTGAGGCCGGGATCGCTCGTGCCGGGTCTGGCTTGTGATGTATGTAGACCTGTTTTGCAGTAAAATTTGTTCCTGAGGCCAGAATCGTTCGTGCCGGGTCTGTCAATGCATTTCATGTCCTTTCGCGGGCTTTGAGTTTACGCTTAAAACGTTGTAGCTGAGGCACAATTCGGCTGGCCTGGTCAGGTTTCACGCGTCCCATCCATGGGCCGGCCTCAAGGGTAGAGTGGGGTGGGAATAGCAGCGGTGACTTGTTTTCCTAACTAGGCCATAAATAACAAAATTCCAGCTCTTTGGCAGGCAGAGACCCACTCTATTCTCTTCCCTTATGTCTTAGTTTATGGCATAAGCGAGGGTGTTCTACTATTGTACTTCGTAGTACAGTAGTGAATCTGGGCCAATGTTATATATTTCGGGAAAATATAAACAGAAACAAATGAGAGAAATAATGCTGGAGAAGTTAATTCATTGTTAGAGTGTCCTTTTTCGAGAAGAAATAATACTGAAAGAAAGGGAGTTTTAAATAAAGAGAGAGAGTACCGAGATACCTACGACATCGCTGATAATTTTTCTGACACATAATCTTAAAACGCGAGTTTCTATTGCATCCTGGTATGGGCAACATAAATGGTTATATGGTAATGTGAGGCAAAATAGAATTCTCTAGGCCTTGTTTGTTGCTGTCAAAGGAAAAAAATAAAAAGAAAAGAAAAGAAAGGGGAATTTCAGCACACAATATGGGTTGCTTCATCACACTGAAACAATCACTGAAACTCAGAGCATGACAGCTTATTTGGTGAGTGAAATTATTATTTTTCATTGATAGTAATAAGAACAGACTAATAATAGTAATAATAATAATAATAATAATAATAATAATAATAATACAGTAATAATGATATTAATAATATAATAACAATAATAATTAATATCATAAACAAACATTTCCTATCGGAAGCACTTAAACTATGTAGTTGCATCTGGCCTCACCGAGGATTTCGATCACCGGCCGCTACTGGTAGGTAGTATCGTTCGCCATTTTGTTCTTTCGTTGCCGAGCTACCAGACGAGGAATCTATTTGCCACACTGTTAAACATTATCATGTCGTAGCTCCTATGATAATAAATCAAACGCACTGTAATTCAGCAAATAATTGAGCGGCAAAGAACGTCCTCTGTGCTTTCTGCGAACGCCAAAGAAAGAACCAAAATGGCGAGCGATTATATTAATTATTTATCGAGCCTTAGGAAATACATAACGTCATCATCAGTGAATTACAAGACGCACACGTTTAAATGTAGCCGACCTGCAACGTGATTGACTGCCTGAAATAAGAGCGACGGGACTATACAAAGTGGTCCACACCTGTGGAGTAACGGTCAGCGCGTCTGGCCGCGAAACCAGGTGGCCCGGGTTCGAATTCCGGTCGGGACAAGTTACCTGGTTGAGGTTTTTTCCGGGGTTTTCCCTCAACCCAATACGAGCAAATGCTGGGTAACTTTCGGTGCTGGACCCCGGACTCATTTCATCGGCATTATCATCTTCATTTCATTCAGACGCTAAATAACCTAGATGTTGATACAGCGTCGTAAAATAACCCAATAAAATTAAAAAATTATACAGAGTGTGAATAGTTAGAATCATAGAATTGGCCTAAAGTAGGCAGGACGTCAGAAGAACTACTGTTGAGCTGAATTGAAAATCTTCGGCAGCTTATCATACTACAAGAAAAAAGCAGAGGAAGAATGTTTGTACTTTCTGATGAAAAGAGCGACAGTGAACATCTACTGAACTGTCGACCTGGTTGGCAAGTTGGTATAGCGCTGGCCTTCTATGCCCAAGGTTGCGGGTTCGATCCCGGGCCAGGTCGATGGCATTTAAGTGTGCTTAAATGCGACAGGCTCATGTCAGTAGATTTACTGGCATGTAAAAGAACTCCTGCGGGACAAAATTCCGGCACATCCGGCGACGCTGATATAACCTGTGCAGTTGCGAGCGTCGTTAAATAAAACACAACATTTTTTTTTTCTACTGAACTTTCCCGGGGTAGTTGAATGGGACTGCTTTCCTCAGCTTCATTTTACTCGAAAGAGTTCTTAGTCAATGTGGGATGTTAAGACAATTCTAATTATCATTGTACTGCTTCTTCGCCATTGAATGAGGTGTCGCTATGCTAGATAGATCGAATTTTTTTCAGCATTCTATACATACGCGAATGAAATTTATATTATATAACCATGAGCACTATGTTGAAGACAAGTTTCTTTGATATTTATGTTTCACGATGTCCTACGTACAATGAGCACAATTTTTGGAATTTTGTACTTCATTGCGGTTACCTCTTGATAACGAAGAAGACAGATACTATAGATTCTGTTATACTTGTCGTCTTAATGATGGAGCCCAAAGTTTGGATGTTTCAACATCTCGTATAATATGGTGCACTATTTCGATGCCATTGCTTACATGAATGGAAAAAATATATTGCTATATATATAGTGACGTAATGTTCTGATGTATACTATTCCCGGATTTTAAATAAGCTTCAGATGCAAGAATTGAAGGGTTCAGAGCCATAATGGGCCAAGCGCCATTTATGAAAAACGGAGAAAGCAAGAATTAAAGTTAAGTGAATACCATAATATAATGAAGACTGACATATCATTTAGTTTTAATGTGCATACTTTATATTACTTGCTATATGTTTAATTGAATTATGGTACTCACTTAATTTTAACCCTTGTTTTCTAAGTTTTTAATATATGGCGCTTGGCCCACTATGGCTCTGAACCTTTCAATTGTGCCTCCATAAACGTGGGTTTTATGTAACGATTTAAGACATCGCACACAACAATGACAGATGTTTGTATCGCTGAGAAACAGGATGATATGTCAGGGGAAAAGTTCATGGCTAAACATGACGTCATAATCAGGAGACTGGATGTACTCACCGTATTGGAAGGGCTGAGTGTTGCTGCCAGTTGGGAGAGCAGGAGCAGCAGGGTCGACACTGTCACAGCCGCCATGTCTGCGAGGTGCGGTGATGGTGGTGGCGAGGTCTTAGCTGCGATCTTGTGGAGACAGCGTCGGCGCGTGATCTCACTGTAAAAAATAAACAAATGTAGGTTATTATGTGGTAACAAAGTCGAGGACAGGATGATTGATATTTGATAAAGTAAGAGCTGAATTCGCTATTCATGAAAACGTTGGAGATGTTAAAATTAAGCAAAAATGATTGCCAAGAAGCTGTCATTCTAAGGCCATATTTCAGTATGGTATTAGAGTTTTTCTAATGTAAACTTATTTGACGAATAAAAATTGTGTAAAATTTGTTTAGAAGTACGAGTAGATTCGTAAGTTTCGTCGCAAATATCCGGACTCTACAATTATCAAATTATAAATAAATCTCTCAGTAGTGGTGCCAGTGGTAGTAGTGTGTTTTATTTAACGACCTTTTCATTACAGAGTTTATTCAGCGTCGAAATTCAGTCAGCAAAAATAGACAATTTTCTATGAAGCGTTGTATATCTAAGATAGGTTCCTTTTACTTGCTGTAAATCTACGACATAGGATCCACAGCTTTATTTCCCTCTCGGAAGGAAGGAAGTTATGCTAAAGATTTTATCGCTCTTTAAAATCCGATCTAAAATCCGATTTGAAAAATCAAATCAAGTATTTTTCTGTAACATTCACCGTTTTAGAAGAAATCGTTATATTTCTATGAAACATTTTGGTAACATCACGGCTGCTGCAATAACTCTAAGTAAGCGCGGCCTGCACTCCTTACCTTCCCCTCCCCCTCAATTGTATTCAGTCGGTAACATGCGACGTGCGCTGAATTGCAAGGTTTATTTTAGCAATTTTCGCTGTTATTCAATTTAAATTCATGGCTAAACGGTTTAATTTGCAAAAAAATATTCAAGACATTAACTTTTCAAATCATTTTTACCTATCTGCTTGTATAGCAATCAGCCATTTCTCTCAGGCCATTACCGCAATAGAGCGCTGCAAACATTGGGCGAAAACTATTTTTTTCCTGCTTAACGGTGCTTCATCGAAGGAAAAGAGTAATACAATTTTTTATATTTAACATGTAGAATCACCTCCTAAATTGAATCGCTTATTACTAAAAGAGGATAAAATGAAAAATACTGTTTTCGTTAGTTTCAGATTGTTCGATAATAAAAACATCGATTGGTGCTAAAATAGGACGTCTCCAGCACTTTTTCGCGTGTAGAGAGGGGACTTGAAATGTGCGTTTATTGCTAGCAAGGGAGAACTTCGGGAGTTGCCACGTTTTTTCTTTGTCCTGAAAAATAGGACTTGGCCCCTTTTAGAAATAAGCAATTCAATTTTGATGCAGAGGTTACCATCACTCTGTATATATCCGTAGCCAGATTATTTTTACCTATATGCTTTTATAGCAATCAGCCATTTTTTTCGGGCCATTACCACAATACAGCGCTGTAAACATTGGCCAAAGACTATTATTTTCCTGCTTAACGGTGCTTCATCGAAGGAAAACTGTAATAAAAATTTTGTTATATTTAATATATACAGGGACATCATTTTATTTTTGCTTCAATTTTTATTGTACCTGAGTTTTTTAATCTACTTCACTCCCACCCCTTCTACTAATGAAGTTCAACCGTCCTCCACACATATCCAAGACCGCATATACAGTCATTGTAGCCATACGGTCATAGTAAACAGTACGTTCCAAAAATATGTTCGCGTTTTCTAGTGACGTAAGGACTTTCAATATTGAATCATTTTCTCACAGTTACTGTCGCCCATTTGCCTACGTCGCATCCCGGTTTCCCCCACCTGCTTCTATTCGCCTCTCTGTAAAGGCTAGTGGCTGAGTTGTCTTAGTTCTTTTCTGAGTACATTAATTTTTGTTAGGAATTGGACGTCTACGTAATATTATACCCATACAACTACTTAAAATAAGTTAAATAAAAGGGCCTCGTTAAGTAATCAACTGTCACGTGATTTCCCCCCCCTTTCTGCGACATAATTACTTGGACGGTCAGTAGATAGCATGTCTGAGTACTTTTATCTTTTCGGATCGGCAGAAGTGAAGATTGAATTTACAATACGTAAGGTACTCTTTTATAGAGTAGGTACAGAATTATTTCAACATGAGTTACAGGTATGAAGGAAGATACTGGTAATTGGAATTAGGTACAATAATATATAGTGCAATAATATGCACATTAGATCTGAAGCCTGTATCGAAATGAACGGCCACCATTTTTAAAAATGTGTTTAAATATCCATATTTTGATTATTTTTCAATTTAACTTCATTCTCTAAATTGTACGCTAATGTGCTGTAGACAGTATAATATACACTGCATAATGAATACGTCTGAATGGATAGCTCAATTCGTGAATAAAAACACTTATTGTTAATACAGTACTGTATTTTGATTAAACAAAAACCCAATGAAAATTATCAAACTCAAAAGCGTGATATTTCTTAGTTTACGTAAATGGATGAACTACTGTACTTTTCTTCCCTCCTACACCTTGTAAAGTGATTTGTTTGTATATTACGCCAGTATCATCGAACTCAAGTCGTGGAAGGGCGTAGCAAACGGTGTTTTCGGTTCTCAACAAGGTATAGCCAGGTTTATATTAGAAATGTTAGTAAAAATAAAATGATGTCCCAGTAGAATCACCTCCTAAATTTTGGTGCAGAAATTACCATCCATTCTGTATATATCTGGAGTCATAGGCTTCATTACTGTTCTAAGAGATGTAGAATTAAATGTTCAGTGATAACATTGTGCTGTGTGACGGGGACATCAATTGCATGATGGCTGTCGAACATTGTATCAATGTCGTGAGTCAAGAATCGTCGACACAGATCTCGTTCTGAAGTCTTGATCCGCTGTGGCATTTGACCACGTGACCATGGAAGAATGGAGAAAGGAACGAACTTGTGATTCTTAATGTTAAGGTCATTACATATTTAACGTAGAAACAATTCATGCTAATTAAATATAATTGAGAAAGTAAACAATCACAATTGAAAAATGAAAACGTATTTGTCTATATTTGTCTGAGCTGTAACATTGATGTCCAAAGCTTCAGTTTTATCTCAAAGTGTTTCATCGTATCTTGAAAGATAACTGTGGAGTGAAGGTTATAAGACTGCATGGAGAAGTGTAGGTTACAAGGGTACACACGCAGCTGTTAAGATCTTAAAAGAGATAATGAAATAATGAAACTGGCTAGGGCAAAGTGTCATGACAATGAACACCAAATTTGGGTTACCAGTTCGAAAGAAAAAGTACTTTTACAGTCAATGCCTTATTTTAGTCACTTGTAAGTAAAAGTTATAAGTATGCTGTTCGCATACAATATTTTAACGCAAAATGGTACAGACTTATACTGCTTCAAAGATTTCATTTAATCTTATTATTGGCTTATATTATAAATGGCACTCGGGAGGAAATTAAACACAGAATAAATATGGGAAATGCGTGTTATTATTCGGTTGAGAAGCTCTTATCATCCAGTCTGCTGTCCAAAAATCTGAAAGTTAGAATTTATAAAACAGTTCTACTACAGGTTCTTCTGTATGGTTGTGAAACTTGGACTCTCACTCTGAGAGAGGAACATAGGTTAAGGGTGTTTGAGAATAAGGTGCTTAGGAAAATATTTGGGGCTAAGCGGGATGAAGTTACAGGAGATTGGAGAAAGTTACACAACACAGAACTTCACGCATTGTATTTTCACCTAACATAATTAGGAACTTAAAATCCAGACGTTTGAGATGGGCAGGGCATGTAGCACGTATGGGCGAATCCAGAAATGCATATAGGGTGTTAGTTGGGAGACCGGAGGGAAAAAGACCTTTAGGGAGGCCGAGACGTAGATGGGAGGATAATATTAAAATGGATTTGAGGGAGGTGGGGTGTGTTGATAGAGACTGGATTAATCTTGCACAGGATAGGGACCGATGGCGGGCTTATGTGAGGGCGGCAATGAACCTTCGGGTTCCTTAAAAGCCATTTGTAAGTAAGTAAGTATTGGCTTATATTATTTATCATTGCAACCATAATAGGACAAAAACTTAGAGAGTTATTCTTCCATTTTATTTGCTTTTTTCGCATCTTTATCGTGATTCATTGCAATTATACAGGGTGTATAAAAAATACGTGCACAAACTTCAGGCATGGGTTCCTTACACCAAACGAAGGAAAAAAGTTGATATGAACATATGTCCCATAATCCTTTGTTTCCCCGTTAGGAACTGTTCAACACATTGGTACACTAATAATGTGCCAACACACAAAACTCATAACCAATGCTCGAAATGTCCTCCTCTTGCTTCTAGACATGCATGCACTCGTCGAATCATGGACTGTCGCACCCTTTCAAATACTCCGGGATGATGTCGAATGATTTCGCAAGCTTCCATTACACGTCGATGAAGAGTTTCTTGATCCGGGATGTCTGCTCCATAAACCAATTGTTTAAGGTGCCCCCAAAGATTAAAATCCAAAGGATTGAGGTCGGGAGAACACTGGCCATTTAACTGGTCCTCCTCTGCCTATCCATCTGTCATGGTAGACACCAGTCAGTGTATCTCAAACAAGGCAACTAAAATGTGCTGGAGCCCCATCATGCATGAACCACATGTTTTGTCTTATGTTCAGAGGCACATCCTTGTGCAGTAATTCTGGAAGAGTGTTTTGGATAAAGTCCCTGTAGATAGCACCTGTAAGACGTGCTGGTAGAACGTATGGACCTACCAGACAGTCACCTACAATTCCAGCCCACACATTAATCCTAAATTGTTGCTGATGTCTAGCCTGAAATACAGCACGAGGATTACGATCTGCCATACGTGTTCATTGTGGAAATTGGTAATTCCATCTCTCCCAAACGTTGCCTCGTCTGTAAACAAAACTGATGAGAGAAACAATGGATTGGGTATTTGTGCTAGAAACCATCGCCAAAAGTTCTCCCGTGGTGGATAATCGGCAGGCGAAAGACCCTGCACACGTTGCATATGATACGGGTACAAGAGCTGCTCCATGCTGTACTGTGTGATGTACCAGTTGCCACAGCCATTTGTCTTGTACTGATACCTGGATCGTCTTCGGCACAGTGTAAAATGTCTTCTTCGAGGTTCGGCGTACGAACAATTCTTGGTCTTCCTCGATCACCAGTCTGTGGTGCAACGGTTCCTGTCTCAGCAACGCGACGATACACAGCAACAGAGGTTTGATGATTCGGTTGTCTTCGGTCTGGAAACGCCATCTGATACAGCCGTACAGCCTCGCGTCCATTACCATTCGCGCGACCATACATAAAAATGATGTCAGCCTGCTCACGAAATGAATATCGTCCTGCCATGGTTGAACGAAACACGTTAACTCACTCCACGTTCACAATTGCAACGTTGAAGACAGACTAATGACAAATGACACATGTAAACAAGTCTCCATGGCAACACTTCGCCATCTGCAGTCCATTTCTGATATAACGAGTCACAGCCTTCTATGAATGAGTGCATAAAGAAATGAAATTTTGAGGTTGGACCTCGAAGGCCGTTGAACGCAAACTTTTAGTAATAAATGAATAACGGGGAAACAAAGGATTATGGGACATATGTTCATATGAACTTTTTTCCTCCTTTTGGTGTAAGGAACCCATGCCTGAAGTTTGTACACGTATTTTTGATACACCCTGTATAACCATGTAAAATTCCACCTTGACTTTACAGACACAATGTACAACATTTATGTATTCTGTTTTTGCATCGTGTCTGCCATGTGAATTACCATTATGGTGTGGGCATTGAGTGGCATCATGGGTAAGCTTTCATCTATGTTACTCAATTATTATTACTGGTTACATTATGCTACTTCTTCAGGTTAGACAACCTGTGTCTATATGTTGGCCATACATCAGTTTCTTGTGCTCGTACTCAGGTTGTATCCATTCTGACATGCTACGTTAGAGAGACACCGTGAAACTAAGTGTTATGAAACCTTATACGTCCTTATTAGAGTTGAATATCTTAAAAAGGACATTTCAGTTTTTATAAACTTATCAAACCTTACTCCATGAACAATATTTCAAAATGAAGCAACCATTATTATGTGTCAACATCTAGGTTATTTAGCGTCTGAATGAAATGAAGGTTATAATGCCGGTGAAATGAGTCCGGGGTCCAGCACCGAAAGTTACCCAGCATTTGCTCGTATTGGGTTGAGGGAAAACCACGGAAAAACCTCAACCAGGTAACTTGCCCCGACCGGGATTCGAACCCGGGCCACCTGGTTTCGCGGCCAGACGCGCTGACCGTTACTCCACAGGTGTGGATTTTATTACGTTAAAAACCGCCTTTGAATGCAACAGTGATTCTGATATTGGATTCTTATATCAATTTTTATCAATAGAATGAATTTTCAACAGTCTTCGAGATCTAGTTTTGAATCCTGAATAGAACGTCAACTGCAGCACAAACAAGATGCAAGTGTTCTTTCTGTGCCATGAGTCGAGCATTACGTCACGCCAATGTAATCTTATCTCCATACGGCCTGCAACAGAATACATTCCCCAGCTATTATAGTTAACGATATCCATATTATGTTCAGAATTATCTATGGATTATTGGAAACAAGAAATCTGTTAATTTCGTTTGACATTTAATGGCGTTCAACTTGCAACACATAGCTTAAAACAGAACTAAGATATTGAGATGCACTTTAAATTCCCCTTTAAGTGGTAGTTTTCAACTCCAGAGAATTGTTTCTCGTTGAACTACTCCCAAAATTCATAATTGGATTCACAGCTGAAAAAAATTATCAAGAATTGACAAAGGTACTAGAGATAACAGCAATAATTACGATGGATTTGGGTAATTTCTAGAAGGTGTCGTTTTGAAAATAAAGACCATGATCGTGTAAGTTTGCACATACTGTGAAGGCATCAAAAAGAAAGGAATGGTATTCTCTATAGGTCTATACGCCATGAACACGATTGAGAGCAGGGAGGTAGAGCTCCGTGCTTTCTTGACCTTTGCACTTGAATGAGTGGTATAATCAATACCGTTCTCCGGCCGCTTTTTACTCCCTGGAAATACCCAGTACTCAATTCGATATGAGGCTGATTTAAACCCGAGGCCGTTCCGGAAATGAATCGGTCATTTGTAAAACCACATGAGTCCACATTTTTACGAAAATGACTTACCGGTACTATAGGAAGCACTATGGACAGACGCATCATTTTCAGTCAAAGCAACATGAGTCCGATCATTATTAAGCATTCTATAAAATCTTACAATATTGAGTTCTTTCAAAACCACATCAGTCCCGGACTCATGTGGCTTTAACGCATGTGCAGCGATGACTCATTTATTATCGTGCACTTCTTTGTCAAGGTGTTGGGCAGTGAGTGTAGTTCCAAGAGTTCTGTAGAAGAAAAAATAATCAACAGTGTTCTATGACAGTACTTGTACTAGATAGAATAGACATTTTAATAAAAGTGTGCTTAAATGCGACAGGCTCATGTCAGTAGATTTACTGGCATGTAAAAGAACTCATGCGGGACAAAATTCCGGCACATCCGGCGACGCTGATATAACCTCTGCAGTTGCGAGCGTCGTTAAATAAAACATGACATTTAAAGAGAAAAAGTCCTCGAAGAGAGATCCCAAAGGAAGAAACACCGTCTTTTTTGGAGGGATAATAGGCCACATGCAATTTATGTTATTTACTTATTGTGAACTAAAGATATGTCTGTACTCATACATTGTCATTAAACATGTGACACACTGGTATGAAAATTAATTACTCGTGAATAACTTTTTTTAAGTCGGGTGTGATATTTTGAAATTAATTTGTGAATGATATGAATAATTTTGAATATGAAATAAAAATAACATTATAAATTCATTCATTTATTACTTTTATTTTAGTTGGTTATTTAACGACGCTGTATCAACTACTAGGTTATTTAGCGTCGATGAGATTGGTGATAGCGAGATGATATTTGGCGAGATGAGGCAGAGGATTCGCCATAGATTACCTTGTATTCACATTACGGTTGGGAGAAATCTCGGAAAAAAACCAACTAGGTAATCAGCCGAACGCAACGTCAGACCGGCAGGCAGGCAAGCGCCTTAACCGACTGAGCCACGCCGGTGGCTAAATTGATTCAAAACTATAAATGTAGGGTCTACTTCACACTACAACAAACAATACATTCCATATTTTTTCAGGATACTGGAGTTGTTATTATTGGTACTTCTTAAAACAGCATGAGTCCAAGAAATTAAAAGAATATTTTAAGGTGATATGAAATGAGATAATTAAGATACAATGCATTTGTAATCAGACATAGTAATGTATGGTTCTCCTGTACAATTTTCACAGACTTTACAGAAAAGCCATTAACTATAGGTAGTTTTTTCTATTTTTCTCGAAACTTATTTTCTGTGACTCATGTGGTTTTACAAATTACCTATTCAAATTTTGGCAACGATAAAATCCTCTCGCCAGTCGGAATTGAACCCAGAAACTTCCAGTCCATAACCAGTTCCTCTACTAACTGAGCTAGCCGGCCGAGGAGGTATCATATTTGGTCAAATTGATTGATGCAAGTAAAGGTCTTAGATCTCGGAGTAATCGCGCTGACGTGCGACATTTAATTAGGCGGGAGCAAATGTTTGACATTTATCATTTAGCCTTTAAGATGAAAAGAAAGGTGCGTTTCGCAGGAGATGAAGTTGATACGAGAGGTAATCGTTGGAGAAGAGCATAATTGTGAAAAGAAAACAATATCGTGTAACTAATGATAGAAAAAGAGAAAGGGTGTTTTATAACGAATGACTTGTGTATTTCGAACTGACAGATATCATAAAACGTATGCTGGAGATGCAAGACAGCACAAAGAAAGGGCAAGTTGTAATTCGTGCAATTTACACTTCCAAGACTTGAGTCCTGTGTCAGCAGCTAGCTGGAATTGTTCAACAAAAGAACCGAGTTTCGATACCACACCAGATAATGTATCAATAGTATTTTTGTGATAGACAGAGCGACTGGCGGAAATTTTTTCTTTCAGAGTACTTTCGGTTCTCAAACATTCTTTGCACTGTGTCTGGATAACCTTAGCAATTTGAAAGTAAAAGAGAGCTGAGGTCAAATTCTGCATAGTTCAAGAGGCAAGTTTAACACCGGTCTCTTTTCCCTACGACTATTCAACCAAGTGTCATCGTCGTCGTCTTCATCATCTTCATCATCACTAGAGCCCGGATGTTTAGGCATTTATAACGGTTTAAATAGGCAGCCAAAAAAGGCAATAAAACGTAAAAAAGAAAGGCACAGTAATCTTTGAAAAAGGCATTATAAATTTTAAAAAGGCATAATATATTTCAGCAATAAATTTAAATTATATCAACATAACTCGCATTCGTAGGTGACACATGTTGACTTATAAAATACTTTTTTTCGTGATTAACTATCTTTTCACAAACCTTACATAACAAAAATGTTCCATAGGTTGAAAAACACATGGGCACCAAATTCACTAACGTAAGCATGAAGTTTACTTTTCAATGGTTTACTGAATTTAGGCATTCTAGCTAACCGATCTTATACTTTCTGTCAACCGACAATAACTGACTGTTCCTCACTCAAAATTCTTTCTCCTACAATAAAAAAAAACACGTGTTAATATTTAAAATTATAAAGCTGATTGTTGCTATCGTGAAGACATGACAACATTATATTTGTAACTATGGATTGTCGATCATTATTCATATTACACCATTAGTATTAAAGCACGATTATTAGCTTCAACGAGATAGAAACCCTCGCCCACGTTCTTGGATCTTGCCCGCATGGTGAGACATTACGCAATGCCAGGCATCACAAAATCAGATCCACAATCGCTCAAGCTCTTCGCGACAAGGGATATACCACCCATGAAGAAATCCGTGGTCTATCGGAAACAGGAAGATGTTGGCGGGTTGATATATTAGCCTTTAACAACACAACAGGCTATATAATAGATCCTAATATCCGCTTCGAATTGAATACAACTCAACCGGAAGATGTCAACAATGAGAAGAATCAAATTTATGTTCCAACTGTTCCTTATTATTTACATATGTATAAGTTACAAACCATTGAAATTATTGGGTTATTAGTGGGTACTAGAGGCACTATAACAGAAAAAAAATTAATTTGTGCAAAGAGTTCAATCTTGAATCCTCTTTGGCCAAGATTGTTTCTTTGATAGCTCTGAAATATCCAATCTGTCTTCTGAGAAATCACATAGGCTATATAAAGTAAATTAATAACACAATAATAATAATGATATTTCTCACGAATTATTTTCATAAAATTGTACGTATTTACTAATACTTGTATATTTGGTATACTTTGTCCTTCAAGACAACTCCTATTTTAGGGGAAGTTTTTAAAATAAATAATACACCGAAATGAATTACTTTTATTTACTATTGATAGTAAAGCGAGTCGTTTCATATATTTAAATTTCATACACATTACATTACAGTTAATTATAAAATTGCAAATAAACAAGAAATATTGCTTTAAAATGACAAAAAAGGCATTTATTAGTAAGAAACACCATAAAAAGGCAAAATAGGCAAAGTAAAAATTGGCCCTTCACTTTGATTTACCCCAAATCACATTTATATCTATGTAAATAATGATTTACTTCCTCCCAGTAAAAAAGGCATTTTGCCAAACATCCGGGCTCTAGTCATCGCATATGTAGTACGCACAATAGGCCAAAGCGTGACGCTTTGAGCGTATTCTGAATCTCAGCGCTGATGGCATCACGGTGTTCCGAATTTCAACGATGACGTCACTGATGCTCCACCGGTGTCGCATCGGTTCCATCAGCTTGCAAAGGTAGTAGTAGTCTTTATCAGTCCCCATCAGTGAATCTGATTGGTTCTTGTATAGGGCGGGAATTAACAGACGAATAACATCGTGCACTGTTGTGTCATGGCGGTGTGTTCTGCTGTATTGTTTGTAACGATCAGTTATTACTACCGGTTCAAGAAATAAATTGTTTATGCTCTCTTTTCTTTGAACGAAGTGACAGTACGGAAATTTCGCAAAATCTTGCTTGTGTAGCACAGACAACAACTTGTACAGTCGCCATGACAGCCATCGAACCTTCCAGCAGTTTTGTTCCTATTTCGATGCAGCGTGACGTCATTGTGGTCCACCGATCCGGTGAGATTCGGAATACGCTGTTTGTATACGTGCCCGTCCCGGGCCCAGCCCTCATGAAGCAAAAAAAATCAATCCAGAGTACGCGTGGGTGTTACAAGCTTGACCTGTAATCCATCCACAAGCATAAAATGAAAGACTTACATCACATTAACGAGCGCCTTAAACTGCAAGGTTATTCAGGGTCGTTGGAGTGGCAAAACAAAGACTGAATAACACGTTGGGCAGGGAGAATCTTAACAGGATCGAAACTAACTCCTCAGGATGTGCCGGGAATGGAATACTTTTTCCTTCCCATAGCGGCATGGCATGTGAGGCACTGGACACGACATCCTGTTTCTTTTCCCGGCATTGTCGTAACAGGTGTCAGTGTGTCCGCCCACGCTCTTCTGCTGACCACGTTCACACCTCTAGGCGTGGTCTGCAGAATTAGCCTAGTGCTGATTATATCTGCCAAGGTTTACTCGGACTACATGACTTTCAGCGTAGGAACTGTACAACCAGTACCCGGAGGTCCTTTTCTGCTGGGTGTAGGATTCGTTTTTGGTGTTTCTTGTCCGTACAGTCTTAGAAAAAAGTTTTGTCGCACATATACTTTTATAAGTCCCAGAAAGAGACGGTGCACATGATCAGGCATACAACGAAACAAAACTAATTTTATGCTCGACCATGCCGAAATGTAGTAATTATACACCTGGTAGCAACCCTTTAATGGACCTCATTAAAGTACACCTATTCATTAAAGTTCAGGTGTTCGACCAATCAGAAAACACCATTGTAACAATATGAAAGGGCAAGTATCGATTATTCTCGGATATGCAATCTAAAGACAACTAGCGAATCGTCACGGAGGATGGAAATCCAATACTGTCGCAGAAGGTTATGTTCTCTTACTATAATAATTAGCGTTAATTGTAAATAATATTCAAATAAATTGAATTTGTCATCTCGTTTTTCAATGTCTAAATCAATTTCAAGGTTATATCAAGATTAATCTTTATTTTACTGTCTAGATTATAGCAAGGTCAATGACATTTGTTTCTCGGAAAAAATAAATACTTTCGAGTCTGCGCACATCTCACAATTTACGAGATATTGCACAAGGTCAGTTCCGCTCCCCAGTCAGATAAGAATAACATGAATACTTATGAATAATTTCAAGTTAGAAAAATAGTCGAGCATAAAAAGTCGTATAAAACTTGCCTAAATGGTAATTGAGACGCTTGTATGAAAATTATGAAACTCGCTTGCGCTCGTTTCATAAACATACTCGGGTCTTAATTACTACCATTATAGGCTCGTTGCATAATGCACTATTATTACCTCAACTATTCGTTCTCTTGTGAACCAGGTCCCTCGTCCTCTGATCATGCGCATTGCCTCCTTTCTGGGCCTTACTAAGTATCTATGTGACAGAACGTTTTTCTTACTTACTGGCTTTTAAGGAACCCGGAGATTCATTGCCGCCCTCACGTAAGCTCGTCATCGGTCCCTATCTTGAGCAAGTTTAATCCAGTCTCTACAATCACACCTCACCTCCCTCAAATCCATTTCAATATTATCCTCCCATCTACGTCTTGGCCTCCCCAAAGGTCTTTTTCCTCTGGCCTCCCAACTAATACTCTCTATGCATTTCTGGATTTGCCCATACGCGCTAAATGCCCTGTCCATCTGAAACGTCTGGATTTAATGTTCCTAACTACTCAGCCTTCTATAAAATTGAGTACCGGATCTTTCCCGGGGGTAAAAGGCGGTCAGAGCGTGGTGCCGACCACACCACCTCATTCTAGTGCCGAGGTCATGGAAAGCATGGGGCTCTACCTCCTTGCCCCCCAAGTGCCTTCATGGCGTGTTACGGGGATACCTTTTTACCTTATTTTTAATTATGTCAGGTGAAGAATACAATGCGTGCAGTTCTGCGTTGTGTAACTTTCTCCATTCTCCTGTAAGTTCATCCCACTTAGCCCCAAATATTTTCCTAAGCACCTTATTCTCAAACATTCTTAAACTTTTTCTAAGACTGTATATAAAGAATCTTTACACTCGAAATTTCTGGACAAGTATTTTCAATAGCGAAATTATAAGTTCGCGAACCTATTGCAGATTATTTATTCAATTCGATTGCATCATGCAGACATTTTCGTTATGGTTGTCTTGACGCTTGATCACATTTGTTATATGGATCCCCCAATTCAGTGCAATAGAATAAATATTGCATCTGCAGTGCCCGCAGTCAGCATATTGAACCTCACAAGCGTCAACATAAAATTGCCGAAAGTAAAGCAACTGGCGATCCTTCACACCCGAGACCGTACGAATGGCGATGGCTCTTTATTGCAGTGCTGAATAAGAAGTAGCCTATATCTGGGAATTTCAGTTTCTCCTAATATTTAGGCCCGGTTGCAGAAACACCGATCAAAATATGATTGGCGATCAAGGAGGGTTTGATTGGCCATCAGTTCTATTTCTGTTGCAGAAAGAACAATCAGTGTTTGATCGGAAATCAGTCTTCCATCAGATTTGATCAACAGATTTTTGCTGGTTAAGTCACTGATCATTGATCAAGTAGGCTATTTATGTTGTTCTGTTTATAATGCAGTATTAGATAGTAAATAGTTACAGCGTAACAATATTGTTTTCTACATAATGGATTCTTCTGATGAAGAAATTTTAAACGAAAAAAAAAATATTATTAAGAAGAGGGCGTTTCCGTGATAGACATGAATTGTCTTTATGTATAATGACAGAGAATTTGAGCAAAGATTTAGGTTAAGTAAGGATTCCTGTGTTTTGTTACTTTCAAAAATTGAAACAAATATATGCAGACAGACAAATCGAAACCTTCCACTTTCTCCTATGAACCAAGTTCTAATAATGCTGAGATTTTATGCTGTTGGAATTTTTCAGGCGGTCTTGGGTTATCTTGTTAGGGTCCACAAATCAACTATTTGCTGAGTAGTTAGGAATGTTACGTATGAAATTGCTTTGTTATGGCAGGGTCTCATAAATCCCCAAACTTCAAATAGGGAACGATTTGAAATCCAGAGAGAATTTTCAGCCATGTCAGGATTTCCAAGAGTAGCCTAATATTGGTTGTATAGACTGCTCACATCCCCATCCAATCACCTAGTTGAAATGATGCCGAACTTTATCGAAATAGAAAAGGTTTCTTTTCTGTGAATATACAGGCAATATGTAGTATACACCATCATTGAAATTCTGGAATGTTGTAGCCCGTTTGCAGGGTTCTACACATGACAACACAACATTTTTAATGAGTAGGTTACGAGCTCCATTTGTAAACAGAGAGATGGGAAATGGAATTATTTTGGGTTATGGAGGCTATGCATGTTCCAATTTCTTGTCGACTCCCCTAGCAAATCCCACAACAGAAGCCCCCTCACTTTTTTTTTTTGTTTTCTTCATATTCTTTCACTATATTGTAGTCTATATACAAATAGAAACCGCCTGTTTCCTTTCTACAAAAAGCAACAAAACAGCAAAACATTCACTTGTTTTCCTAGTCACCGCCCACTTGATGCATTCCTTTCGCGACTTTTAAAGAGCATCAAATTGGCTGTGGTTGCTAAATAGCGCTGTTGTCAAATGTATTTCTTTCTTAAATCACCAATTAGTAAATTGAGACAAGTTGATTGGAGATTCATGTTTGTGCAACGCAATGAACAATCAAATAAATCAGACATCAACTGATTGGCGATCAGGGACTGATTTGATTTGCGTTTCTGCAACCGGGCCTTAAATGTGCATTGTTACTTAACTGAAGAATATAGCTGGAGAACCTTTCAAGTGTAGTGTAAATATTTGTAATTTCAATATGTATTGTATTGATTAAGACTGGTTGAATGGAAGAGAAGGTCTTATGGCCTTAACTCTGCCAGAAAAAATAAAACATTATTATTATTATTATTATTATTATTATTATTATTATTATTACTTATGCTGTACTGTAAGCAGTAACATGAGCTGCTGCCAGGAAGTCAAAAGGAGAATAGCAATGACCAAGGAAGCTTTTAATAGAAAAAGGAGCATCTTCTGCGGAAGAGACTAGTGAAGTGCTTTGTGTGGAGTGTAGCATTGTATGGGGCAGAAAAGTGGACATTACGACGAAGTGAAGAGAAGCGATTAGAAGCATTTGTAATGTGGATATGGAGAAGAATGGAACATGTGAAGTGGACAGACAGAATAAGAAATGAAGCTGAGTTGGAAAGAGTGGGTGAAGAAAGAATGATGCTAAAACTGATCAGGAAGAGAGAAAGGAATTGGTTGGGTCACTGGCTGAAGAAACTGCCTACTGAAGGATGTACTGGAAGGAATGGTGAACGGGAGAAGAGTTCGGGGCAGAAGAAGATATCAGATGATAGACATTAAGATATATGGGTCGTATGCAAAGACAAAGAGAAATGCAAAAAAATAAGAAAAGTTGGAGAAAGCTGCGTTTGCAGTGAAAGACCTACCTTGGGGAGAACACTACGAATGAATGAATGAATGAATGAATGCAGTTTCTTATGATGGTTGACTAATAGGACGATGAACCTCTGCCTAGAGCTAAGTGATTCAGGTACTGATACAAATCCACCGATTTTATTTTGTTTCGGAAGTAATGCTATGTGTTTTTTTATCGCCTTTAAAAGTCCATCGATCATATATAAAATCTGAACTGCGATCTTCGCGTCAAATGGCAAAACTGGCAACTAAACTCCTAGACTACGAAAGATAACATTTCCGTAGTTACTAAAATATATACTATCATTTAATTTCAAATAGTTCTGTATGTTTTAAGCTGAAGAAAAAAATGATATCGCTTGAAGGTTGTAGGAGGTAACATTACTGGCTATAAAAATGTGTAGTGTGATGTTGGCAGCATTGCGAGGAGCCCCACCCAACACGCCGCGTTTATCGTGCATATCACAGCGAAAGGCGATCATGATTCCTGAGCACCGCTAGTAAAAGTGAGGCCGTGACGTCAGCCATTGTCTCTCACAGTTATTCCTCTGTCTCCGCTCTGTCTTCTTGTGGTATGATGCGACATAAGCTTGAGCGCTGCATTGAACTCACTAGTCGCGAATCCTACTCAATATTAGATGTCTGTTTTGGTATGATGTCCTGGAGGCCCAGCTTCGCGCAGACCCCATTTAAGGTATACATCGAGTCTTAGGATAAAACTTAACATTTCACTGAATAAAAATAAACATTATTCTCTTAGGGATGGAACACTTATGTAACCAACACGACAGACATGCCGTGATAAACAAATATGACAATAACAAGAAGTATCAATGAGCACAGATACCGCTTTCAAATGAAAATTATAAAAAAAATTGCTTCGGGGTCTCTACTGACCCCGCTTGGTAGTCTGAAGGTTAATGTCTTCCAACAAACTTTGGTGACATGTTTCTTGGGAGTATTCTGAGTAATTTGTATAATTCAAACGTGAAAATCGAATTTGGGGATCCAAAAAAGAAATATGTTTTTTTTTATTAACAAAATTTAGGGTCGATCTAACTCCATTAGAAATTGACCTAAGGTAAAACTTCTTTCGCCAAAATGATCCCCTGCATATGGATCCAGAATACAAAAGTACAATTTGATTTACGATGAGAATACAAAAAGTCGATTTTCAGAGAAACATGAGATAAAAGTACAATGAAGGAGATTGAAATTAATTAAATAATGTTATATAGTGTTATGCAAAGGATTGTGTAAAATGGACATTTAATTTGTGTTTAGAAACATGAAATTAAACAAGGCTAACAAAAAAGTAATATACTGCGTATTCAGTTCAAAGTGTGTCATGGCTCGCTGTATGACGTCATGTGGCTACCCGATGAGACTAGAGAATTCAATCTTCCTACACTTCCGCAGAGGCGTATTACTTATGTGCCAGAGAAGTTGCCTGGCAAGTACGGCGTTACCGATACGTACGGTGACGCCGGTAGTGGCAGGAATGTGAACTGTTTGGAAACACGTACTGGGGTGCGTTTTTTACTTACTGTCGGGATATGGGGAGAGGGTTACGTACAGTATTTGTTGACATTAACTTCGACGGTCAACATGGACACGGAGCATTTGATTTTTATTGTGGAATGTTGCCGTACCCACCCGATGATAACAAATACCCTGCGTACGACTTGCCCGCGCAAAACACAGTTCGAAAGAGGTTATGGTAGCACACAGACCGTACAGACCGCAATCTGTTGCTACAACGTCCAAGTTATACCGTACACGTTCTCAAGTTCAGATTGAACGCCTTGATTAATAGGCAACTTCTCTGACATAAAAGCTGAAACTCGCTTAAAATCGCTGACTCACAACAGTGACGTCATGACACACTTTGAAATGAACACCCAGTACATGTTTCAGTAATTTGTAAAGAAAAAATAATGCATGTGAAAATTTGTGTCTGTTTTTCAGAAACAAGCTTCTCAAATCTTGACTAAATATTTGATACATACGGTGATACAATTTTCAAGTTCAAAGAGGTTTCTCCCTTTTGTTTTGATAGCAGTAATAGAAGAAGAAACTTCATTTACATAAATACGGGGTTGCAAATGTTACCAAACATTTAAGAGCTTCTTTTACAAGCTTGAGCTTTCTTTTGATTCAAAACTATATAATTTGATCTAAATTCCGGTAGGGAATATGTTGAAAAAGAACTCAACAATTGAGACAGGAAGATCAAAAACTCACTAACTCCAATGTTTGACAAAATTGAGTTATGGGCTGGATGATGCTTTTTAGTTTGTCCCGCATGCGTGGAAGGCAAGAATACACTAATATCGAAATTCATCTGCATTCTGGGGGCTGTTCTAAAACTCGTGGAAGTCAGAACTCCACTTACTCCATGGAATAAGAGAGTTTTTGCATTCCGAGCTCAATTTTCCGGTAGGTGGCAACAATATCGCTCAACCAGCTGAGTAAAGTTATACGATACGGTATTCAGAATGTCACAAAAATCTATGAAATCCATGTAAGTAAGACTATTAAAGGCACAATATCGAGTCGATTAACTTTCAGAAACCCAATACAGATGCATCATTCCCCAGTCAACTAAAGTACAATTCAGCATTGCCATTGAAAGAAGAAAGCAAAAGGACTTGCAAAATTTAATGCAGTTTATTTCTGAGGAAAGTAGGATGAATTACCAAACTCTGTTTGCGGACAGTAATAATCTAGAATCTAGATGCACAGGAAGAACATGAGAGTGAGAGAAAAAAACAGAATCTGTTACATGAATGAGAGTGTGTTAACATTTTAATATTGTTTGTGGTTTTATTTGTGTATTTTGATGTGCTTTATGGTAATTTGTGATTTTCTGTCTCATATATTTGAAATTTTAAAAAATGTTGCAATGTTAATCTTAATAATAAACTTCCATTTTCTCGTATATTCCAATGTTTCATAAGGGAATTATGATATACTTATCTTTTTTTCTTCACATGGCTCATATTTATTCACTTTTCTTAATTCATACCCTGTGGAAGTCAGAAAACCACTAACTCCAGCAGTGTATATTTCAAATTGTAGCGTAAGATAATGTAAAAATTTAGGTTTTGAAGTATTTAATTGATAAAGAATGTAATTTTCCACAATATTAATAGATAAATGTATAATATTTAAAGTTAGTAAGATAAATAATAAGTTTTTTTCTCTCTCCTGTAAAATTTGGTTTATTGGAGTTAGGGAGTTTTTGATTTCCCTATCTCAATTCCTGTATCTGTTCCAATAAATCTTTCCATGAAATTGTCTTCTTTCTGTAAACGGCCCCAGGAAAATTTACTTCATGGCCCACATAATTGTGCTCGAGTGGCCAAAATGTTTGTATAAGCACTTGTTTTGACATTATTAACGGGGGGGGGGATTAACTGTTTGCTTGCCTGTTTCTATCGCAACAGATTCCACTTGGATCTTCAGAGATTTGAAAACGTTTCTGCGTGAAAAAGCATCTAAAATGCTATTCGCCTAACGGCACATCAAGGTTGCTATCTTAATAAATAAAGTGGCTTTATGTGGATAGAATAAACGACAGTAGTTGATGAAGTGTTATTGAATAGAAACCTCCCATTGTTATCGTAATTGGTTGAAACTTAGAATGCAAGGACGCGACCGTTACCTAATTCGAGATCCGATCAGGAACCTCCGGGCATGGAGTCCGCGGCCTCGCCAGCATATGGCTTGTATTACGTAATGAGGTGTTGCCGACAAGTGCGGAACCTCAGCCCCTTAGTTCCGGCTGTTCCGTCGTCGGGTATAATGCACTCACGTCTGTCGGGGAATAGGGTTTACTTTTTTTTTTTTCCAAGCTGCACCGTCTTGGAAATCCCACCCATTGAAAATTGACAGTGAGCATGACCAGAAATTAAATGAGACATAACAATCCGTCTTGGTACAACGGACGGAATAGCTTACGTGCTGATTCTTTATCCAGTATCGTATCTACTCTTAGGAGACGGCAGAAACTGTACAGAAATCCCAACGAGTTGTGGATTCTTCAGATTTCAACGACATCTATTATTATTATTATTATTATTATTATTATTATTATTATTATTATTATTATTTCTCTCGACTTTTCACGGACTCTTGAATTCACAAGTTTCAGTAAACCAAGGTAAAGTTCAGTGAACTATATTTATTATGTCCGGTACATTGTTTTATGTAGAATCTTCGAACGATGTTACACGTATCCAACAGGATGGCCTTCTACAGTACCAAGGATGCGTCATTACTAGAGTTAAAACATTTAAGAGTCTTGTGAAAAATTATTGGATTTACACCTGTAACTGATATGATTTACTGGTCGGATTTGCAAAATCAATTACCTCACAAAGCTGTTTAACTTCGTAAACCTCGGGTGCTATGCATAGACATTTCGCCAGCCCGCACTAAGAACGTGCTAAACTAGCCCCGGCTATCGACTGGTTACTTGTACAGGATTCATATCGCTAACACTGGTTTATGAATACGAAAAACGTTAGTTCGATGATAATCCACCGGAAGCCCGCGCTAAGAATGCCCTTGATAGTTCGGTTGCATATACGGACTAAATTTGATGTGTTGCTATCAGGAACATCTTTTTGACTACTGTAATACCTAACCTGTTATGACGAACATTATTATTATTATTATTATTATTATTATTATTATTATTATTATTATCTGTAATTGGCCTCTGGCTGTTGTACAGCACATTAATATAAGTAAATAAATAAATTATTATTGTTATTATTATTATTATTATTATTATTATTATTATTATTATTATTATTATTATTATTATCAGAGACCGGAAGTTTAGGCATTATGAATCATTAAAATAGGCAGGCAAAAAGGCATTATAAATAGTTAAAATACGCAATAAAAGGCAATTACAAAAACTTTCCATTAGACCCATTTATTTACTAGATTACACTATTCAATAACTCGATCGTCATATTTTAAAGAACTTTAAAGTTCTAAACAAAATGCTAGTGTTGTACTTGAAACAAAAATGAAAATGTTTTTAAAAGGCCTATGTATTGCGATGCCTTATTCGTTGCACACGGCAACCAAATGCTTTTTTAAGTTCTCAAATCTCATGCTACAACAACGTCGCAATGAAAACTGAAAGAAAAATAACCGTAAAAAATAACGTTAGACCCGCACTCATTGTTGCCTTGTCAAATAAACACAAGCGATAATTAAAATGCTTACTGTTATACATTTTTGCACGGCAGCACTCATTGTTGCAAAGAGAATATGAACTGACAAAGACAATAATATACATTCGGTGAAGTCACTTTCATTGTAGCGGTTATAGAAATAAATTAAAATATACCTGTAGGCAATTTTTAATAATTAATTAATAAATAATAGATAAATAATCAAGTAAAGGCAAAAAAAGCATTTATTTTATAAATTAGGCATTTATATTAAAAAAGGCAGAAAAGGGCAACATAAAATTGTGACGTTTTAATCACAAAGGTATAATTCGTACAGATTTACTTTCAAAATGAAGATGGATTTAACACTTTTAAAAAGTCATTCTGCCAAAGTTTCGGTCTCTGATTATTATTACTATTATTATTATTATTATTATTATTATTATTATTATTATTATTATTATTACCATTATTACTCCGTATTATTATTATTGTTATTATTATTATCTTCATTATTATTATTATTATTGTTATTATTGTTATTTTGCTTTTGTTGTTTTTAATGTTGTTCTTGACCAATTCTTTGTTAATTTTGTCCACTAATGTTTGGTCTATTATGTTGAACTGTTTCGTAACTCCTCCTGTACTATTATTATTATTATTATTATTATTATTATTATTATTCAATATTTACAAATTCCTGACGTTTGTGTACGGCTGTTTAATTGGTACCTTTTCATAGGAATATTGTAAATATTAAATATAAACGAGGTGAGATTTCTGAAAAGAACCCTTGGATAGAATTTGCTCCATCGTGAGAGAAATTGAAAAATCCTACAGAAACAGGAAATCACTCCCAGAATCGAAAAAAAAAAACTAAGAAATGTAATGGTTGCCTCGTTAGTTGAAACAGGTTATACTATAGTAAGGTGAGGCTGCGAGTTAGGAGAGGCTCTCTAAGAGACGCATAACAAAAGAAATGATGACATTCTGTAGCAACTATATAGAAATCATATTCATTCTCCGCAACGCTAGAAGGCCTACAAGCATGATTTCATACTTAGTGTTACAGGAATGAATGAATAAATGAATACAAACAACACTAACATAAGTAATTATTATCACAAATAAGGAAATTAATACCACAAACCAGTTCAAACGTATTATTATTTCAAATACCACACATGCTTATTCAGGTATTTCAATTTTCGTCCGAGGTGATTTACTTAGCTTTGTACCTAGTCAAAGTAGTCGCACCTGTATAAAGTAGTTCGGTAGGCCTTTTTTTTTTTTTTTTTTTTTTTGCTTTTGTTGCTTGGGCTAGCCAGACACAACGGATTTAGAATAATGGGTGGTTCTTCATATCTCAGATGACGTAAGCCTGACATTGTAACCCGTAATAGTTTCGGTTATAAGACATAATTGGAAACACATTTTTAATGTAAAAAGGAAAAACATTCTAATATAAAAGTAATGTTATTAATTTCAGGGAGTTATTCTTCAGATATTTAAAACAAAAAAATTAATCCAGTTTTGTTTGATCGTTTTTGCTTCCTTTCCGAGATAAAAATTGTTTTATATGAATATTATTTCCCAGCGTGTTTTGGGAAAACTATTTATTTAATTCCGAATATGCTCAGTCAATTTAAGAGAGCAGTAGGGCTATATTATGATACTTAATGATTCAAAGAATTTTAGTGTTGTCCTTTAAATATGCAGAAATCTGATCCGAACAAATGTTACTTTTCGTTCTGGCAAGGAATTTTAAAACATTATATTTGTTCGGATCAAATTTCTACACATTTAAAGAACAAAACTAAAATTGAATAATTTCAAGGGAAAAATTGTTCCCGGGCCGGGTATCGATTCCGGGACCTCTGATTAAACGTACCAGCGCTCTACCAACTGAGCTACCCAGGAACTCCACCCGACACCGTCTCAATTTTTCCCCTTTTATCCACACAACTCGAGTTGGCTGACAAGACGCCAGAGACCCACATCGAGTGCACACAATCTCTGTGTGACTTGGAATTGTGGTTTTCTGTTAACGTACCTACAGTAACGTATATATTATGCATTCTAGTTTTTCAGGTAAAGCTCCTTGTGAAGCAGACTTGAATAATTTCAAGGGAAAAATTGTTCAAGTCTGCTTCATAGGGAACTTTACCTAAAAAAACTACACTTGCATAAAATTAAAATTCTTTCAATGATTTATTATCATAATACATTGCTCTCTTAAATCAACTGAGAATCATATTGGGAATTAAATCAATGGCTTTCCCAAAACACGTCATTAAAAGTTTAATATAAACAGTTTTTTTTCTCGGAAAGGAAGCAAAAACGAGCAAAATAACATTAAACTTTTTTGTTTGAAATATCTCAAAGAATAACCCCTTGAAATTATTCACATTACTTATGGTTCACTGTGTATAATACATTGTCACATGGCTAGAAAATACGGAGATGTCCATATAAAATTATAGACAGAATTCCAGATGACAAGTCAGTTGGGATTAAAATAAAATGGTGCCTTGTAAATTACAATTATACACCGTGTCCCGCTTAGAGGGATCGAGAAATAAATGCTCACCACTTAAAATCAGATAAAGATATCGTTGAGATTTACATCTGACAAGATAGAGAAACTGTTCAAGTTTACGAAACAAAGTCTGAAAACAGCTGCATACGTAACTTTCATTTGTTAGTTGCTAAAACAAGTCTGGCGCCATTTTGTAGGAGAACAGCCATGGTCAACATGTGGATACCAACAACAGAAAGTTCAGTGCGTGCTATGGCTAGCAGAAGAAAAATCTGTTACGCGAGTACAACGCCGTGTTCGTCGTACATGGATAGGTGGATCGGAAAAGGAGGACCCATTGCCTGGCCAGTCAGGTCACCCGATCTGACTCCCTTGGGATTTTTTTCTGAGGCTTTGTGAAGGATTCCGTGTACCAAAAAGGCAGAGCTAACACTTTGGAGGAACTGAGACAACGCATCACAAATGCAGCTGCGCTAGTGACTCCACAAATGCCACAGAACAATTGCAGGGAAGTTGAATACCGTTTAGATGTCTGCAGGGCAACTCAAGGGGCACACATAGAGTTGCATTCAGCATTCTACGAAGCTCGGAGAGTTTTTACATCAAGTTATGTAAAAAGTCATGTTAATACACCATTATTTACACTTGAAATTATCACTTATTTCTCGATCCCTCTAGGCGGGACACGGTGTATTAATTCTCTAATTTACAGAGTAACTACTGCTATTTTACGACAATCTTGAGTCAAATCAATTTTTTTTAATTATGTTCTGACATAGGTCTACCTTTCTCTATGATCATTAGGGCTAGGATTTTGATGAAATTTCATCTTTTTTTCTAGTAAGCCAGAAACATAGCTGCTTTAGTATTTATATGTTATGTGATAAACTAAGTGTTTTAAGACATATTCGTTAGGGCATTTTTTGCATTTTTTTTGCCTGTTTCAACTCATAAGAGCATTTTTTGTTTTATTCGGTCATTTTTTAGGCATTTTCATTTAATTTTGGCCATAAATCCCAATTATTAATGTAAAATAATGTTTATTTCCTTTGATATTTTCTCTACATATTTTGTCCATTAATACCCATTTATTTTGTATAATATTTTAATCGTTTTTCTATTTTGTATAATATTTTAATCGTTTTAAGACATATTGTTAGGGCATTTTTTTGCATTCTTTTGCCTGTTTCAACTTATAAGAGCATTTTTGTTTTATTCGGTCATTTTTGAGACATTTTCTTTTAATTTTGGCCATAAATCCCAATTATTAATGTAAAATAATGTTTATTTCCTTTGATATTTTCTCTACATAGTTTGTCCATTAATACCCATTTATTTCGTATAATATTTTAATCGTTTTTCTATTTTGTATAATATTTTAATCGTTTTAAGAGATATTGTTAGGGCATTTTTTTGCCTGTTTCAACTTATAAGAGCATTTTTGTTTTATTTGGTCATTTTTGGGGCATTTTCTTTTAATTTTGGCCATAAATCCCGATTATTAATGTAAAATAATGTTCATTTCCTTTGATATTTTCTCTACATATTTTGTCCATTAATACCCATTTATTTCGTATAATATTTTAATCGTTTTTCTATACAAATATGACCATTTTAACGTAGTACACCCCATCTAATGGATCAGTCCAACCACCCCTTCTCTGTACCTGCTAGTTCCGAATAAGAGTGGCCTTGTGGTGGACTACATGGAAACTACATCAGGTAAAATAATTAATTAAAGTGTATTACTTAGAAAAAATTGTGTAAAATTAAATTAACTTAAATGTTGGTACTAGAATTTAATTTAATTACTAGTCTAAATAGTAATTAGTACAGAACTTCTTTTGCTACTAAGCCAATTATGCAAGATGAATTTTTAGAGCATTTTTAAGGGCATCTTTTTTTTAAGATTTTTAGGTCATAAATGCATTGTTTTAGGACACTTTTTCATGATTTGTAGGTCACCAAAATCCTAGCCCTAATGATCATTCACAGGATTTTCATAATTTTAACACATGTATACATCAGAATGATCAATTCGAATCAAAGAAATGCACTGCTAAAAGCAAATCAGAGAACCACTGTTTCTTTCTCTCATATTTTTTCTTTCTTTCTAACATTATTTTATCTATTTTCATTATTTCTTCGGTTTTTCTTCGTAATTTCATTTCTTTCTAATTGTATTTAATGCTTTAGTTCTTACATCTTCCTGATTTCCACATTGATTTCTTAACTCTTTCTAGCAGTATGAAGCTTTCGTTTTACTCATGTTGCAACAATTAATTGAAATGTTAATAAACTATACATAAATTAACTCTGTGGCCGGGAGGAAGAAAGTCTTAAGTAAAAATTTTATACTTTTTAGAAGAGCAATAGTAAGATTGAAATTGGTGTCAATTATAGTTTTTTTAATTGAGAGGTTTTTCCTGGATATTATTTGTTTATATTTCTTCTGAAATAGGTAATGTTGCTCATTTAATAATTTTCTTGATTATTTTCAAAAATAGCCGCACTTAAGCCCTTTTAAGACTAGAACCCAAACTGAGTAGAAGGGACTATGTAAACATAAGACCTTTTTCATGTCAAAATAAATGAGAAACGTAAATTATTAGGAATGCAAAATGGGTCTTAAACAATTATAGGACTGTTTACCCTGGCGCTTAAAGTTTTAAAAGGAAAGGGCATCAGTATGTGATAAAATGACTAAAATACAAGTTAGACCTTTTTAATAGGAAAGCATGGAAAGTAAATATGTGATGGTTTGTAAGGAATAAAGTATTAAATATTCTTAAGTCCTTTATTCTGTGTGTGCTCGATTCAAAAGTACTTAGGACATTTTGGTATCGCTCTATAAATCCAGTCAGGAGTCTTGTTTGATTTTAACCGTTTTACCAGATTGTAGAGAATTGCTTCCGCTTTCAGAATATATAAACATCTCATTTTCATAAAAAAATTGACTTAAGACCTTTTTCTTCCCGGCCACAGAACTTACTACGTAGCCAAATAAGTAGGTACACTTTTGTTTTTATGAATCCATGTAAAAGGCATTCTTTAAAGTGCTGAAAGTGGGTTTAAGTATTTCCGAATAACATCTCAGGTTTCAATAAAGAATTACACAAATTTGTCTCATGTGATGGTTGGAGCTGTGACTAGTATTTTGGCGTGGTGCAAGCGTGGGGTTACCTACATGGATGCGGAAGAGTTTTTCTGCAGAGGACACGCCCTGTTGTTAATACACTTTAATGTAATACCACACACTGCAAGGATATGGTACAAGATCCGTGTTTGTAACCTAATTGCCGTGTTGAACCTATTGTTATACTTAACTTGTAGGGAACATTATTAAAACAGAAAACAACAAGAGTGAATGCATGCCTGCGCAGCAAAAATTATCACGAAGTACAAACTTCCAGTTTTATTAAATTTATTTTTTGTTACTTAACAACGTTGCATCAACTACAAGGTTATCTAACGTCGATGGAATTCCTGATAGCGAGTTATTTGGCAAGGTGAATTCGAAGATTCGTCGTAAAATTACCTGGCATTTGTCTTACACTTGGCGATGGAGCTATATGAATTATCTTGTGGCTGGGGGGGGGGGGCAGAGAATAGAACCCATGCACGAGCGCAACCTCGGATCGGGTTGCAAACTACTCGAACTTAATAACGTTAATACACATAAATATTTAGCACAGAATTAGTGAGTCCTTTACATAAGCCGGCGTGGCAGAAGATATTATCACAGTTTAGTATATACAGTCACGAAGCTCAATATTTAATAAATATGCATCCATAAATAGTTGCTAACCACCAGGATCGCTACTGTCGCCTCATCACAGCTCCTTTCCCTAGCAGACGATAAAATGTATTGTACTTTCGATATCGTGTTCTTTTGAAAAAAATTAACACCTTCCTTCCACTATTGAAATATGAAATACATAAGGTTTATATATTATTTTCATAAAGTATATATTATATGTTATAAACTCACCTTCCTGGATCTTTCGGAAGGATAACTCTGACCTCTTTTTCTTACAATTTATAGTACTACAAACGTCTCCTTGTTCCATATTATTATTCAGTTATTACAACCGATAACGAACATTTCACAGTTTACACAATGCGAAATACGACACAGTCAATGCCTTTCCGATTTAGACCATGCCGTAATGTATATTCGGATTTTCTATTTCAGTGTATGGAGCTCAGTGAAATAGTATATTATAACTTTATTGCGTATCATAGCCATGTTTTATTTAGTTTAAAGTGTCCATAAGTTCCGTTTACTTCTTGTTGCATAATATGTTGCAGAAATAATTACAAAATTGAGTTATTTTAATGTGAAGAGAATTTTACAAGCTAACATAATCTGTTCGCATCAACATTTTAAGTTTAGAATTGAAGCTATTTTTAGGTTCAATAAAAAATAATTTATATTGTGATTTTAATTTAGCACATCTACCTTCCTTTAGTGTATACAGAACATTTAACATGCCACTCCTATGAAATTAGTGTACGTACGATTGTGTTACTTAATCTCTTAGTAGATAAATACAATAATTCAGCACTCAATTGTAGTATTAAAATACAGACAAATTGAATGTCCGGGGTATCATACATGACATTATGTTTAATTATAATGTATAATTGGGAATATAGGAATTTAAGTTTAATATAATAAACATAACCTATAATTTCCATATAACATAACATACGTATGTAATGACAAAGCATTGGAGACCACTAAAATTAGACAGAAAGGGGCAACTGGTGCAGTAAACATAAAGGTAGAGTTGGTGTTTCAAATAGGCTACTTGATTGTTTATAAATATAACAGTTGCCAAAACAAATAAAAGTTCAGTCTGGTTTGTGAGTATAAACAACTGTGACGATACAAGGCAGATTGACGTTCGAGAGTTGACCACTCCCGATGTCTTGAAACACTCACAAGCAGTCTTTACATCAACGACGCGACGTAGGCAACATAGTGGTGCGAGTTTTCGGCTTTGCGAGCGCCATTAAGGTACGTTTTCCTCGGTGCGACTATTGCGATGATCGTTCAACGATTATTGTTGAACGATGAAACGTTGAACGATAATCGTTGGTTACCATTTTGCTCGGAGCGTCTACGATTTGTTCATTTTTCACTAGTCGCGTGTTTTCATTCGCAATCGCATCGTTCTAGAGCAGACGTGGCGAAAATGTGATCGTGCGCCTAGCCACTGTGTAACCTGCAACGTGCATAGCACCAATGGAGAGAGACGGACACCCGAAGGGGAAGTGAAGCAACTGTCTGACTTATTAACGGATTTTCATTTTCGTTAGTCAAGCACTCAAATATAATTTTATACAGTACAAGGCTACAAACTGATGTGTAGTACGTGTAACGAAGAAAGAAATGAATAAGAAAACATAGGACACATCACAACCTAAAATTAACTGTCTTCAGAACGTCTCTGCGACAGAGTTTCAAAATCAGGAATTATGTCACTTACTGCCAGTCGTAGTTGATCACGAAGGTATTTGTCTGTCAGTCGTGATCTAAATTTGGTTTTTACTATTTACATTGTTGAAAATAATTTTTTACAAACGTAAGTTGTAGCAAACACGGCTTCAACAGAGCAAACGAATGAACGAAGATTCGGATATTTATTTTTTTGGCAAAGATTTGAAATGTTTAACATTTTTCAAGTCCTTACATCTAACTTTTGTTTAACATTACATTGTAAATCTGCGAGTTTAAATTGGAGATCTAACCATATTATTCGTACATCTGCTGAAAAATGATCGACGTACAGAGGTAATAATAATAATAATAATAATAATAATAATAATAATAATAATAACAACAATAATAATAACACGACCTTTTAATGTTTCATGAGTAACATGTAGTAAAATGCCGCTTTATGTTACATAACCGTTTTCCTCGTAATACCTGTGAACAAATCATGCATTTAATATTCTCATCATATTGGCAGCAAAAAATGCGAAAGAGACATTGCGACGATACGCCACTCGCAGGTCAGAGACAAATACAAATAGAACGGAGTTTGACTCCAGTGAGTGAGAGGGTGGGGGTTGGAGAAGGTAGGAAGCAAGAGAAATGCATAGCTATCATTGCGAGCCACAATGTGCTCGTGAGTCACATTTTCGCCACGGCTGTTCTAAAGAAAGATTGTGTTTAACAGAATGAGTTTAATAAGTAGAAGTGAAAGATTACTTAAATGCCTTTGATTGAGGAGATGGAAGACGACGAAATATTTCTCAATACGTATGGGTTGAAAGGAGCCAAAAAAAACACCGTCTGCTTGAGCTCAATAATGAAGAGAGACTGTATCAAAAATTTAAATACCGTAACTTAATTAATAACTTAATTTTCCTACTTTATTGACAAACTCAGCCCATATACAGGGACATCATTTTATTTTTACTTGCATTTTTATTGTACCTGCATTTCTGAATGTACTTCACTCTCACTCCTTCACTAATGTCCTTGCTCCCGTCAGACACACAAACTTACGGCCGCTGTTGCATTCGAAGTCTTCAAGCAGTGAAGTAAACACTGCAGTGTATAGTGTCTTTCATAAACATGATTGCGTTTTCTATAGAAGAAAGAACC
Organism: Periplaneta americana; assembly: GCF_040183065.1. NCBI lineage: Eukaryota > Metazoa > Arthropoda > Insecta > Blattodea > Blattidae > Periplaneta > Periplaneta americana. Next base: position 39,041,007 of record NC_091119.1, on the reverse strand, counting down.
TATATTAATAATATCGTAGTAAAAAATTATATTCAAGAAACGATAAATTCAATTTCATAGAATATGCTTCAAAATGTTTTTAATAATATGCGTACTGAATTGAAGCCTGCATTGTAATGAACGGCAACCATTTTCAGCAACTTGTTTAAAAATTCAGATTAGCTTTTTTTTGAATTGAGGTGGCTAGAAGCAAAGGAATGCTAGTGACATTTGTAATAACATGAGTTAAGTGCATCCAGTGTAAGAAAAAGTATCTAAAATTTTAGTGGCAAAGGGATATTTTAATCACACATTAAAATTTAAATTTAAAATTTAAAATAAAAATTTCACCGATTTTACGAAAGCTTAAATATTTAAACCCCATTTTCTCAAAAGTAACTTAAGTGCACTTACAGCCCTTTACTTATGAGCCCCTCAATTTAAATGCACTCTCTATATTGTATTTTTTTAATTTTATTGGGTTATTTTACGACGCTGTATCAACATCTAGGTTATTTAGCGTCTGAATGAAATGAAGATGATAATGCCAGTGAAATGAGTCCAGGATCCAGCACCGAAGGTTACCCAGCATTTGCTCGTATTGGGTTGAGGGAAAACCCCGGAAAAAAACCTCAACCAGGTAACTTGCCCCGACCGGGAATCGAACCCGGGCCACCTGGTTTCGGGGCCAGACGCGCTGACCGTTACTCCACAGGTGTGGACTCTCTATGTTGTATGTTAACAGCAATAATTAATACGCTAAATAAAGTAGACATTACATAACGAACATAGCCGCCTGAAAAGTTGAGTTTTTGAAAAAAAAAATGTTACTATTCTACTGTATTTTGATAAATTCCGTAAAAGTGATGATCAAACTGAAAATCCTAATATAGTATTTCCCTACATCATGAATGGATACACTACTTTTCTCTCCTCCTATACCTAGTAGAATGATTTGTTTACATATTGCACTAGTAACATCAAACTCTTGTAATGGAAGGGGGCAACAGTGTTTCCGAGTATAGCCAGGTTAATGTTAAAAATGTTGGTAAAAATAAAGTGATGTCCCTGTATTGTCCTTGGCCCTTTGTAGGACGCATGTAACAGCTGCCACAGTGACGGATGATTCGCCACTTCCTCGAGAAGAATTTCATCATCAGCATCAGAAAACGAAGGAGCCATGATACACGTCTTTCTCACAATAAATGTTAGCGACTGACGATTATATTCAATCTTTTCCTGAACGACTGTTCAAGACGTACGATCGTCGTTAACGACTCTAGCCTTAGTCGCTCGGAGGAAAACAGCTCCATATGAAATACAAAGAAATAGTGCTCAACGATTATCGTTCCACGATCATCGTTGAACGATCATCGCAATAATCGCGCCGAGGAAAACGTACCTTTAGTCTTGCTTTCTCGATCGTTGTTCATCTCTACAGAGAATCCTAGCAGAAAAGATGGAGTAAGAGAATTCTTGCCGGTCGGTAAGTTGGCCTGCTTGGAAGATGAAGACGGAAATTTGAATTAACATACAGGAATGATCCAAATTGTGCACCAAGGTTGTCCATTGTGCAAACAGGTTCCACCCGCCCGCTGGCTGCCGCACACACCGGAACAGCTGCGATTTATGAAAAATGCTCGCAAACCTGAAGTATTACCCAATTAACCCAATTAGTCATGTGTCCCCAGTTTTTGTGCTTTGCGGTGGTCGTTATTGTATTGCGGAAGTCCAACCAGAGACTCCGGAGGGGGGCATGGGTTCAATGCCTGGTATTTTCCTATGTGTTTAGAGACTCTCTTAAATATGAGCTGTTTCTTTATTCATTAACAGCTTGCATAGTCTTAACGGGACTCAGACCAGAATAATATTTGCGTTTAATTTGTCTGACTGCCACTGTGGTTCCTGCATGACACTTGAATGTCCATCAAGGAAATAAAAAGAATGGACAAATATCGATCACTTAGCAGGGATTTTTCTAAGTTTCTTCCTATCATTTTCCTTTGTCTTTTTTCTCATCCTTTTCTATTCCATGTCGAATCTTTCGTACACTACTTTTAACACTTGAATATAAATAATTGATTAAATGACGATCTTACTCGTGTTAATTATGTAAGCATGTGCTGCTTACAGCTGTTTCGGTGCTATTCGACACCATCCTCACAGTCTACTAGATCTCGGCGCTATCTCAACTTCGCTGTCTGTTGTGTGGGTGCGTTCGTGTGATCAAGAGTTGTGTCAAATAGTGTGTTTGTTCTGAAATTGATCTGTGTGTTGAGAATTTGACTGGGGTGTGTTTTAGTGTGTCTGTATATTTCATATTGTTCTAGTGTGTTGAGTTTTTGGGTTGTATGTGTAGGATTTCCATGTCTGTATTTATGTTATTGTATGTGTGGTTAGCATTAGTTATGTGTTCGGCATATGTGGATGTATTGTGTCCTCTGGTTATTGCTGTAATGTGTTCTTTGTATCGAGTTTAAAATGATCTGCCTGTCTGTCCAAGGCTCTGAGGATGGTGTCGAATAGCACCGAAACAGCTGTAAGTCGTACATGCTTACATAATTAACACGAGTAAGATCGCCATTTAATCAATTGTTTACTTTTCTATTCATTTAATTCTTTTTTATCTTTCTTTCTTTCTTTCTTTCTTTCTTTCTTTCTTTTCTCCTTATGTCTCCATTCTCATTTTCCTGTTTCGTTTGTTTTTCTACATTGTAAATTATTTTTCTCTTATTCTTTTTCTTATTTCCCTCTTTAGGTAAAAAGTTATTTCTCTGTCTTTCTACTTCATTTCATTATTTCGTCTTTCTTCTTCCCTTTTTCCGCTCTCTTCTTACTCTTTTCTCTTAAGTAGAGGAAGTGATACGAATATATGGAATACCATTTTGTTTTTGTTTTTGTTTTTTTTTTTTCGTTTTCAAACCTACTGAACGTAAAGTATCGTCCTGTTTATTGTTGAATGTCCTGTGAATGGTACACCGGACTTAGAAGTTCGTCAGATGTTATAAAATGTATGAAAAAAATAATAATTTCCTCAAAATCTAACATATTTCTTTTATAAAGATGGAAGTACAAATATGAAATACTATTAACAAGTTACAAGTCTAACAAAACTGCAAAAAATCTTTATACCTGCAAAACAATTAATTACGCAGATGTTTGACGATCGTGTCATCAGTAGGCACTTTCCAACAATGTGGCCTCCGCGAACTCCAGATTTAAATCCGGCCGACATTTGGTTGTGGGGTTACCTTAAAGAACGAGTTTTCCTGACACATCCAACAACCCTACTGCAACTGAAAGATGCCATGTCGCAATTGTCAATATTCCAAGACATTATCTGCAAAATACTGTGCATGATGTCGCAGACAGAATGCTGTACGTTGAACAAGAGAACGGCGGACATCTTCCCAATGTTTTGTAAACCCCGTTGTTTGCCCAACACTGTGATGTTTTTGTTTTTTCTCCATCTCAAATATGATAATATTTATAGCGATTTAATGTTTGAACTGACTTTTGAAATACTCTATGTATCGCTTAAACAAGGGGTTTCGTGTATGTAACTACTGAAAAGCAATGTCCTGTAGTTACAGGCTGTTTATATATCCATCACTTATGCATGGTTTATTAGTAATGTTTTCTGTCCCAACTCTGTGTAAGTCTTGTATAAAAACTATGCTTACTTACTGGCTTTTAAGGAACCCGTCCTCACATAAGCCCGCCATTGATCCCTATCCTGAGCAAGATTAATCCATTCTCTACCATCACATCCTACCTCCTTCAAATCCATTTTAATATTATCTTCCCATCTATGTCTCGGCCTCCCCAAAGGTCTTTTTCCCTCGGCTTCCCAATTAACACTCCATATGCATTTCTGGATTTGCCCATACGTGCTACATGTCCTGCCCATCTCAAACGTCTGGATTTTATGTTCCTAATTATGTCAGGTGAAGAATACAATGCGTGCAGCTATGCGTTGTGTAACTTTCTCCATTCTCCTGTAACTTCATCCCTCTTAGCTCCAAATATTTTCCTAAGACACCCTTAATCTCTATTCCTCTCTCAAAGTGAGAGTTCAAGTTTCACAACCATACAGAACAACCGGTAATATAACTGTTTTATAAATTCTAACTTTCAGATTTTTTGACAGCAGACTAGATGACAAAAGCTTCTCAACCGAATAATAACAGGCATTTCCCATATTTATTGTGTGTTTAATTTCCTCCCGAGTGTCATTTATATTTGTTACTGTTGCTCCAAGATAATTGAGTTTTCCCATCTCGTCGAAGGATAAATCTCCAACTTTTATAGTTACATTTCGTACAATATTCTGATCACGAGACATAATCATATACTTTGTCTTTTCGGGATTTACTTCCAAAGGTATCGCTTTACTTGCTTCAAGTATAATTTCCGCGTTTTCCCTAATCGTTTGTAGATTTTCTCCTAACATATTCACGTCATCCGCATAGACAAGAAGCTGATGTAACCCGTTCAATTCCAAACCCTCTGTGTTATCCTGAACTTTCCTAATGGCATATTCTAGAGCGAAGTTAAAAACTATACACGGTTTATTACTAAAACCGCTAAAGTACGAGTATATCTCTGTCTTTGTTTTCATTTCTCAAGAAAAGCATGCTAAGAATTCCTGTAGCTTCTTAAATCCATTGTCTTTGGTTGGTAATGATCTCCAACTCCTGATCGAGTTTGTAGCTACCGATAATGACTTACTCGTTCAATCGACCATATTTCTACAAGGACATTCTTATGTGTGTACAATAACAAAGAAAGTACATTTAGCCTTGGTCTTATTGCCATTATTCTGATAGGCCTAAGGCGTGCATCATTTCACCCAACGCGTTGTTGTTTGTAGAATCTCATCAAATTGAAATAACCCGTAGAAGGAATGTTGCGCTCCATGGCCCCAATCCCGTTGTCACGTCGCTGGCATGCCTCGCACACATCACCGAAATCACCGCCTCTCCGCCAGTGAGAGTCTCGTTTCAATTTTCTGTGAATCAAGTTGTAATTTACCGGAGATTAACCTTGAGATACTCGGCCGGCCGGCCTCAGGGCATGCACAAGCAAAACCAGCGCGCCAGTCACTGCCCGGGATCACAGTTATCTCGCACATTACTGTCCATCACCGTTATCGCTAACTGTTTCTATTTTCACTGTTATCGTTATTTGTTTACAAGTAATTACTGTAGTGAATCATGAACATTTTTGCTGAGCTGAATCCAGTGTTGCCAAGTCAGCGGTTTTGTGGCTAAATCTGGTTTTAGGACTATGGTCAGCTACAGAATTTTACCGTCAGCGGTTAGCTATTTATTTGGCGTTCTTTTATGATTCCAGGCAGAGAGAGATGATATTTTTAAGTCTTTTTTTTCTGTAAAAATGTTATAATTTTTTATATCTAGGTACTTGTGGACAATGTTAGTTAATCATAAACCAGAGTTTAGCATGGTATTAACACACATTTTCATTGTACGAGTAAACAATATCAACATTTTATGTGAACTCGGTTTGGTACAATCGCGTCCGTTTCCTGCATCATCCATTGTTGTTGTACAAATAAGGTATTCCGCATTCGTTTGCATTGTTTTTGTAAATGAATTGATGTATTTAATCACAAAGAATAGATAATTAACTGAATTATTATTTTCGTTTATGATAGGCCTATATGATATAATATTTACTTAATTATTTCGCATTAAAGTTTATGTAACACAGACATATTTAAAACTTAAAACCAGACTCATTGTTAGCAGGCACGTCTCCAGCTCAGTGTGAAATCAGATTTCGAACCGACTGGTGTGACTGTGAATGTGAATATTTTCGAAGTGTTCAGTATATTCTTGATCTACTTCATTCAATTTTGAAGAAATATGCCGCATAAAACTACATACGTACAAAGGTTTAGAGATGTATGGAAAAAAAGCATAATGTGTTGAAAGATTGGGTGGAAGAAGTTACCGGTGATAGTTCGAAAGCTCGGTGTAAATGGTGTAAGGTAATACTGAATGCAAAATATTCAGATTTAATTACCCATGCTGATAATTATACACACAAAAATAGTAGCGAGTGTTTTTCTGTTGTTCGACAACATAATATTGTCATTCACAAGTTTCTGGGCAGTTGTGAATGTTATTTTAATTTCTAGAGTATTATAAATATTAGAATTTTTTTTAAATTTGAAACCTAAAATTCTCCAGTTCCTAAAACTATATAGTTTGCATTTCAAATTTGGAAATGATGTGTTAAGAAAAATCTGGAGTTTTTAAACTATAATTTAGCGGTTTTCTTAAGCTTGTGCAGCGGTAAATGGAATTCTGAGTTGGCAACACTGGCTGGACCACAGTGGTTTTGGGGGACGCAGTTATGTAAACCTCATAGCTACAACTTCCTCCATTCAACAGTTTTAGATGAACCGACCAATAACAACATTTCCCTATTTTTTTTGAACTTCAAATATTAGAAACTGCTAGGACATTCACAAGGAATTTATTTTTTACAAATATTCGATCTTTACTAATTTCAAGAGTGATATATCCTACATCAATTGAGAATCGATTAGGGAAACAACTGGTAGTGTCTGAGGTCAGGAGCGTAGACAAGACTAATGGAGGAAAGGCAAGAGAAGACATGAGAAGAACGAGTGTAGGAATGAAGCGACTACCAGATATTAGTGATTGTGAGGACTGAATAGATAGGGCGTTGGAGAGGTTATAGCGAAGAAGAAGAGCGCTAAAAAGTGAGTGCAGAAAAGTTAGGGGTGGCAAAAGTGTAAGAAAAGGAACAGAGAAGAAAGTGTTAAGTGTAAGAAGATAGGGTAAGAGTGTAATAAGATAAACTATCAAACAATAAATACAATGAGAATTAAAGTGGGGGGGAAATATATATATATATATATGTGTGTGTGTGTGTGTGTGTGTGTGTGTGTGTGTGTGTGTGTGTGTGTGTGTGTGTGTGTGTGTACTGTATATATCTGAACAAATGTGAAGTGGAATGAGAGAGAAATTGGAAGTGTAATTTAAGTGAATTAGATATTTGATGTTTTTCAATGTTTTGGATTGGGAGTAGTAGCAGGGGTACATAACTGTAGGAGTATTATCAAAATAAATATATGGATAGGGGTAATAAAATAGGAAATTTAGGAAATGGAAGGGAAACAGTCTAGTAGGAGGGAGAGAATAGAAGAGGATAAAGGGGGAAGGACATATAGCAATTCAGTCATAACAGAACATTTGAAAGCAATCAAGAAATTCTCGGCAAAGAATACCTTAATAGAAAAGAGTTATATGTATAAAGGGATGGTGGATCGAAAAACAGAAATGTGAAGGTCAACCATAACTGTGAATTGTAAAGTTGAATGACAAATAAATATCAATATCAATATCAATTGAGAATCATGCACTAATGAGTTACTCTTTTATTTTCAACTTCAATATTGAAAATGTAAGATTTTTTATTTTGTTTTGAAAAACTTATAAATTCTCCGTAAGGACTAACAGTCATATAAATACCGAAATTGCACTCAATTAGTATTTTATATTGTTAATCAAGAGTTAGAAACATTATCAGTTTCTCTAATTTAAGGCCAGAACAGCATTTTATACGAATTGTAAGGTATCCCTAAACTTTCTGGCAACACTGTACTGTTATGTTTATGAAATTTTTATTCGCGTATTCTTTCGTGGTGCTCCATCTCTTCTTCTTCTTCTTCTTCTTCTTCTTCTTCTTCTTCTTCTTATTTTCGAACATTTTGTTCATAAGAACAGTTTCGAATTTTTGTTTTTGTAATCTGCAACATACCTTCGGAATTTTTATAGTTTTTAATTGACGATAGAACGTTATAAGTACAGCCCGGATGTTTAGGCATTTATAACAGTTAAAATAGGGATGCAAAAAAGGCAATGAAACGTAAAAAAAGACACAATAATCTTTGAAAAAGGCATTATAAATTTTAAAAAGACGTAATATATTTCAGAAATAAATTTAAATTATATCAACATAACTCACATATTTACTTCGTAGGTGACACATGTTGACTTATAAAATACTTTTTTTCGTGATTAACTGTCTTTTCACAAACCTTATATGACAAAACTGTTCCATCAGTTGAAAACACATGAGCACCAAATTCACTAACGTAAGCATGAAGTTTACTTTGCAGTGGTGTACTGAATTTAGGCATTCTAGCTAACCGATCTTATACCTTCTGTCACCCGACAATAACTAACTCAAATTTCTTTCTCCTACAATAATAAACAGGTGTAGAACAAAATTTTAACAGTAAGATATGAAAATCTGAAAGCAAAGAATTGAAAATGCTACGTGACAACTTCTATGAGAACGAGCTAAATATTGAGAATTATAAAGCTGATTGTTGATATCGTGAAGACATGACAATATTATATTTGTATTATAACTGTGGATTGTCGGTCATTATTCATATTACACCAATAGTATTAAAACACGATTATTAGCTGATTAAGCACTGAAGTAAATTACTTTTATTTACTATTGTTAGTATAGTACTGTACTCCAACCACGAGAAAGTCTCCAGGGAATGGGACGCAGCGGGGTAATGTTGTGAATGAATGTTGATGTCATAAAGTCACACATGTGGGTACACGCATCTCCATTGGCTATCTCTCAAAGCACAAAGGATAACACTGATATATACATTTTTATACAACCCTAGTTACAAAATTAGATCACGGTTGATTTCCTGGTCTTTTAATCCCTCCATACAGGAAATAACATATACAGGAGAGCGCATGATTTTTAAACTGACGTTATAACTCTAATATTATCTATCTACTTCGCTCCAATAGATGACGCAATAGTAAGCACATTCCTTTCACGGTTTATCTCCTGGTTGGAGAACAGTACGATTATTTAGTCGTGACAGTCGCCAGTGATGTGCGCCTGGGTCAGGCGAGTCCATTAAGTTACGCCAAGGGGTGTTCGGGTTATTCAGTCGCTTGCATTCATAGCGATCAGATGTCACGCGTGCGGTAGAGCAGTGTGCTTCCAGTACAGTTAAGCTGTTCTGCATTTCTTTACTGACGGCACGCTCCTATCTCTACACCAGAGCTCTCCCCACTACTCCTATTACTTCCCCTCTTTCGCGTCGCCGAGTTGTAAGGACTAAATAATCGGTCTGTATAGTTAGCCATTGTTTCAAATATTTAAATTTCATACACATTACATTATAATTAATTATGAAATTGCAAATAAACAAGAAATATTGCTTTAAAATGACAAAAAAGGCATTTATTAGTAAAAAAAAAACACCTTAAAAATTGACCCTATCTCTTTGATTTACTGCAAATCACATTTATATCTATGCAGATAATGATTTACTTTCACCCAGTAAAAAAAGGCATCTTGCCAAACATCCGGGCTCTACTGTATTTATAAGTGTATGATTTTAAACCATGTTGTAAAATTGAAACCTCCATTGCTTCATAAAATGTCAGTGTTGTTGAAATGCAATCCAAGTTTTCTCTTTTCGTAGCATCAGCATATGGTTGGCCTGACACTGATTCCTCAAATATATTATGATTGCATGCTATTATTTAGAACCCAATCACTCTGCTGAATTAAATGAAGCTGTTCTGGTGGCAAAGTTTACCAGCTTCATTCGGCGCATATATCAGATTGTTTTACATTAAGAAGACCGTGCATTCATCTCACCATAACGTGCGGTTGTACAGAGGGTTATAATCAACACTCGGTTAACTCTTTGACCTTTGCCATGCGGTCAAGGGTCACGCTAAGAGAAAAGAGTGTGCGAGGATCATTTTAAACAGACGTGAAATTACAGTCTAAGATTCCATCCCATACTGTTAGATAAATGATAATTATTTGACATTTAGTTTCAAATACACAGGCTATTCGGATTGTCTCAACTAATTTAGTTAATAATTATTTATTTATTTACTTATTTAAGCGATAGAGTTGGAAGTAAATCCCGAAAAGACTAAGTATATGATTATGTCTCGTGACCAGAATATTGTACGAAATGGAACTATAAAAATTGGAGATTTATCCTTCGAAGAGGTGGAAAAATTCAAATATCTTGGAGCAACAGTAACAAATATAAATGACACTCGGGAGGAAATTAAACGCAGAATAAATATGGGAAATGCCTGTTATTATTCAGCTGAGAAGCTTTTGTCATCCAGTCTGCTGTCAAAAAATCTGAAAGTTAGAATTTATGAAACAGTGATATTACCGGTTGTTCTTTATGGTTGTGAAACTTGGACACTCACTTTGAGAGAGGAACAGAGATTAAGGGTGTTGGAGAATAAGGTTCTTAGGAGAATATTTGGGGCTAAGAGGGATGAGGTTACAGGAGAATGGAGAAAGTTACACAACGCAGAGCTGCACTCATTGTATACTTCACCTGACATAATTAGGAACATTAAATCCAGACGTTTGAGATGGGCAGGGCATGTAGCACGTATGGGCGAATCCAGAAATCCATATAGAGTGTTAGTTGGGAGGCCGGAGGGATAAAGACCTTTGGGGAGGCCGAGACGTAGATGGGAAGATAATATTAAAATGGATTTGAGGGAGGTGGGATATGATGGTAGAGACTGGATTAATCTTGCTCAGGATAGGGACCAATGGCGGGCTTATGTGAGGGCGGTAATAAACCTCCGGGTTCCTTAAAATCCAGTAAGTAAGTAAGTTAGTAAGTAAGTATTGTCCTATTTATTTACTTAAACTTCACCACCAACAGACGTACCTTCTAATTACAGGTAGCTTACATTGATACAATTTATGTACAAAATACATAATAATGGGCATGTTGTTACATGCAGTGCTTGGGAAAGGTGGCATAAGTAAGTTTCCACAAACATTTTTTATTAATTTATTGACAACTTACGGAACATCTGCTCGCTTGGGAAAAGAGACGTAAATATTTCTCCCATTACAATAATTCATACAAAAGAAAATCAAATCGACATAAACCAGTGTGAAGACAGTTTTTTTCCTTCTTTTGAAAAATTAATATTTTTGACTTGTACCACTTTTCCTGAGCACTACAGGTATTATGTCAAACAATGTCGGAGACTTACTGCAGCTTTATTTTGATATTGTATTAATAAATTCCTTCCTCTTAACCTAAATTTCGATGGTGTTTGGGTAAAGGGAGACAAGTCATAAAAATGAGTTTTGAGATAAATGGAAATTAAACTTCGAATTCTTCTTACTGATAATTTTCTACATAAATGTACCACATAAAATGCTAGTATTATTTTGTTTTTTTGCACACCCACTTGCAAAATTTAACTTGTGTATTTATCCGTGGAACAAAACTCCATTTGCATAAAAAAATTATCTAACCTCTTTTATTTGAACGCCATCGATTTTAACTTTTTACATGCTTTCGATTACTTCTGCATAGAAGTAACGGGTTCTTGGTTTGATCCTAATTTCCCAAAATAACTATCTGCTTTCTTTGCAGTCGACCTTAACATATTCTATGAATAAGGTGTTTTTGTCTATTAATAGTCATTCTCAACCGGTGGGCCGCGCCTATCTGAAGGGTCAGAGAGCAGCTAATAGGGGGCTGCAAACATAATAATAATAATAATAATAATAATAATAATAATAATAATAATGATAATGATGATATCTGAAGTCTTGGTGTAATATGTTAGTAGTCAGCGATGTATCCAATGGATGGGGAAAGGAACTGGCCACCCTACCCCATTATTTCCTGCGTTAGTTGCCTCATATGTGATGACTTATTGGTGTCACTTATGAAGTTCAAACTGGTCTTCGGACAGTTGACTGGACAAAAATTGTTAATTATTTTATTTATTTATTTATTTATTTATTTATTTATTTATTTATTTATTTATTTATTTATTTATTTATTTAATCTGGTAGAGATAAGGCCATCAGGCCTTCTCTTCCCCTCTACTAGGGGAATAAAAGTACAAAATTAAGAATAGAAAGAAAGATGTGTTTAAGAGGCTTGGAATGCCTACATCTATTATTCCGATTGTAACTTTAGCTGCATTCAAAGGATCAATTGCTCTCCTGAAGCATCACCTATATTCGAAATGAAACCAAGTTCATTAGCATTCTTTACTTTTTTGTAACACTTGCCTCTCTAAAACTAGGTATATTTCCACCAATCACATAATGTATTTGCAGCTAATGTACTTGTAGGAGTTTCGTTGTCAAAACAAAATTAATGGTTCAATGAACTTGTAAACATTTATATGGTTAAGTACTCTTTGTCCCTTGTGACAGCTCACGAATAGTGAGAAGATTTCTAAATTTCTAAATTGATTACAATTAATATTAAATTTACAAATACAATAAAAATCAAAGTACTAAAAGATTAATTGATTAATAAAGGCTAGACAGTTTGTTATAAAAGTTGAGAAGAGAAAAAAAATATATTAATTAATAATGTTTAAAAGTTGTTCTGTGAAAATTTAAACGTTTGGCTGTTTTGCGTTAAATAAAAACAGAGTTAAATTATTTCATTTGTTAAGTTTACAATAAAATTTCACATTAGGATTACATTTAGCTTGAATGGCTGTTTTTTTTTTTTTTAAACGTAAAATACGTTCGACTTACTTCCCTTAACTTATTTCGTGTTACTCCTATTAGAACATTGGGCAGTGCTTAATGCAATAATACGGTATGTAACTTTAATTTATTTCGGAAAGAATTGTTGGCTTTCTTTCCTCGTCTGCTTTACCTCTCCTTTTTAATACTGAGCTCAGTTGGTAGAGCAGCTGGCTACGGACTGGAAGGTCCGGGGTTCGATCCCAGGTGGTGACAGGATTTTTTCTCGTTGCCAAACTTTCAGAACGGCCCCGAGGTTCACTCAGCCTCCTATAAAATTGAGTACCGGGTCTTTCCCGGGGGTAAAAGGCGGTCAGAGCGTGGTGCCGACCACACCACCTCATTCTAGTACCGAGGTCATGGAAAGCATGGGGCTCTACCTCCATGCCCCCCAAGTGCCTTCATGGCGTGTAACGGGGATACCTTTACCTTTTTACTATATTCACATTCTATTCTTCATCTTATACCAATGGATCGCACTGAAGTAAAGTGAGAAAAAGAGGGGCTTCATCATTAATAGGGTTGAGAAACTTTGTATTAAAGTGTCCTTGTTTTTCAATTACTTGGTTTAATATGAAAATAGTGTCAGCACAAGATCTTGCATCTGTAAGTTCTGTCTGTTCTTGAAATAAAATGTTTTGAAAAATGATAATTTTAGAGTAATTTTGTTATATCAAATTTCAAATTTACACACGGGGAACAACTGTCATTTTACATCCATGACAGAGAAAAATAATAAGAATAGAAAGTTTTATTTTTATTTACGCTCTGTGTTGAATATATGCGCGCATGTTTGTTCTCTTGTTACAAATTTAACAACTGACTGTGCGAAATCGAACGCTGCTGGAAGACGATAGCAACTTGGAGCAGCGCATGGACAAATGACGATCACGTTCCGCTCTACAGTATAATTAGTGCACAATCAGCAGAACAGTTCTTCCTCCTCTCGCCCTCTTCCAGTCTCGCTTTTTCCTATGGACGCATCTTTACAATGCAGTGAAACTTGAGACTTTCGCCTCGTTCGGATGATCTTGATTTCGACCCCCCTGACTTGCATATTCGTGACGTGATTTGCCAATAGCTCACTATCGCGATCTGATGATCCGGTGACATCGCGTGGGTAAGGGTTGCGATTACCAGATTCGTATATATTAGTGATCCGTGATCCTGTTTTGTAGAGGTTAAATCGTAGTAGGCGGAACTTGACGCAAGAAAGAAATTTATCTTCAGTGTGACTTGCACCCACGACTCCCGGATTAGAAATTTCCGGCTGTACGATACTGTTTCACTTTCACTCTCAAATTGTTATCTTTTTTCTTCTTTTGTTCGAGAAGGGAGCATCTGCTTGTCGGCTTTATAGACATAACATTTCCAATGTTGGAACCTCTGCCAGTTCTAATAAGTATTACAGACAACTACAGGAATAACAGTGAAGAGCGTCACCAATGGTGTCACATTTCTTGAGTGAGAAGAGTACAAAATTGAATAACCAGCATGTCGCCTCTGCATTATTTATTATTATTTTTTTACGTATTGTTAGAACCGATTTTGAGTGATTCATAGTTCTGTAAAGTTTTGACATATTGGCTTAGAATGATCTCATATTGTTACATGAGTAAGAATTGGGTCAATCAACAAGACGCATTGCCAGTTCACCTAAATCCATTCTACTATAGTCTAGTACAGCGTTTCTTAAACTTTCTTGAAGTGGGAACCACTTAAGTCGGAACAGTTCCGCGGACCACCTTACTCTTGTTCCCTTTGAAAGCAAATTTATAATTTTTGTAGTATATTTTAATACCAGTATACTTATATTTTAAAATAGAATTAATTAATTCAATTAATTTCATATTAGTATCAACTAATTAAGCTAATATTAATACAAGAAAATTCACTTTGTTTCTTTAATAATTCAAGACAATTAGAGTTTGGATAATCTTTAACTTATTACTAAAAAAAAAATAAATGTTGGTACTCATATTAATAAGTTGGATGAGCCTGCCGATTCTGACACAGTTCTATATTTGGACGTATGCTGGTAAGCTTAAGTCGGAGATCATCACATACATCGAGTTTTGTTTTTATTAGAACTAGTGATGAAAAACCTTTCTCACACAGATACGTAGAAGCAAACTGAATTATAATCTCTAAAGTACCATTGTACAGGTCACTATATTCTCTTTTCACTTGTGATGAGAAATTAACCATACCTTCCGCTTGAATTTCATTTTAAGTCCGTTCTCATTCTAGACTGTTCTCTTTCACTCAATGAAAGTTTGTTAGTTTCAATATCGCAATGAAAGTGATCACGAACCCATGAAAATTCGTTACATTTACTTGGAAAATAAGTTTCAAAGTGTGACCTCAGAATTGTATTATTGGTGTACGACGTACAGCACATGACCATTTCAATGTGCAGACTGGGTGTCGACAAAACTATTAAGAAAGTCATCAATACATCAAAAGGTTCGGTCCTCTGTTATGAATTTGGGTGGTCCCTGGCTGGGTTACAGGCGCGGCGCCAGATGTGCAGGGAAATACCACATTCATAGTGCTTTAAATCCCTCTTTTGTTGTTGAGAATAGAGTGGGAAGTCGGTAGATGGTTGGGTAATAAATTTCATAAAATGTCAGTACTGGGAGAAAAAGTGAAAGGCGATTGCCATGTGTCATTTCCAAACTCTGAGATTTTCAGGTATAAAGTGAGACACAATTCGTTTGAATTTTATTTTTTCTTCTGCCTTTTCTGAAGGACCACAAAGGCAGACCTCGAGGACCACAGGTGGTCCGCGGACCATAGTTTGAGAAACGCTGGTCTAGTATATACAGTCACGAAGCTCAATACGTAGGGAATATGCATCCATAGATAGTTGCTAACCACTAAGATCGCTACTATCGTCTCATCACAGACAATGCGAAATAGTACCGGCACAGTCTATTGTTCCTAGTACCCTCACAACTCAAACTGCGTGACTATATACTAGTCACTATATACTATGTGATTCTACTCTGTCCTAACTAACATAACCAAGGAGCAGCCGTTGACTTCACACTGTGGATGTGTTAGTTGGTTGTCTGTGACGTAATTGATGCTTATTCCAGACACGTAGCGCATAGAACCTCTTTAATTGTTAATCATTAGCATGAGGACAAATACGTGCGAAGCCAAGTTTGGGCCGTAAACAAAGCATTAGCATTTGTTTACATGCCTGTTACTCAATAAGAGCGCGTAACACCGCAGTTTCTTTGGATCTCCCTGACACTTTCTGCCCTACGCAATTCATATACAATTTTCACTTTCTTGCTATGAGAGCTGTCCATTATTTATTTCAACGTCCTTTTTCAGCTAGTGGCCTCGCACAGCAGCTGCGTATTCCAAGACGTCATGGCTTGGACTAATGATAAGGAACAGTGTTGTCAAATTGTGTTGCGATAATTTTTTTATTAGGCCTATCCAATTTAATAAACCCTATTTCACCCTGAGGTATATTAGGGTTATAGTTGGCATCAAAATATATTTTATAAGCAATAAACAATAATAAAATTATAATACAAAATTGTGGTCCGATAATTTCCCTCGTGATAGGTTGAAATTTCCCTTTTATGAGTAAAATTTCCCTCGACCTTTTCTATTTCACTGTCAGACATAATAGGGATATCTTATGCAAAGTTTTACCGTTAGATGGCAGGAGCGTTACATGCGGCACAACATGTTGTAGGGCTGTATTATGTCATATGCTACAGTTGATTACGTTCTCTCGCTTGTTGGTTTTTTACTTGGTTATTTAACGACGCTGTATCAACTACGAGGTTATTTAGCATTGATGAAATTGGTGATTGTGAAATGGTATTTGGCGAGATGAGGCCGAGGATCGCCATAGATTACTTGACATTTGCCTTACGGTTGGGGAAAACCTCGGAAAAAACCCAACCAGGCAATCAGCCCAAGCGGGAATCGAACCCGCGCCCGAGTGGAACTCTGGACCGGCAGGCAAGCGCCTTAGCCGACTGAGCTACACCGGTGGCTTGTTGGTTTTTTGTGCGTGTCAAAATTATATTTATAATTATTTTGTATAACCTAGTATAATTTAATATAATTCAGTATTTTCTTACCTCATAATTTAATTTAACTTACAATAAATAATTGCGTAAACTTGTATAATACTGAGCGATAGATACGATTAAATTGAATATTCATGAACCTGAACGAGAACTTTGAGAACGAGGTGCACGAATAAAAAAATAAATAAATAAAATAGGAACTTTGTCGAAGGTGAATATTACCTCTTTAATCATTAGTATTGTAAGTACCGTACGCTAAAACCAGGATATGCAGCCACCAATGTGTTTTTTTTTTATAGGGAAGGGACTATCGAGATTGAATTCCTCGCATTTTTTTCTCTATTTGCAGAAGATCAAGTGCAATGTTTCATAAGATGATATAATACTTTCGCAGTAGTATCTCGATTATTCCTGCGTTTTGTAGGTTAAGGGCATGCAGTTTTGAATACTATGTAGGATGATTTTGAAAATTTTAAGTAAAAACATGGTTTTATTAATTAGCTTACAGCACATTATTCACGAAATGGATTTCACTGTGGATCGTCCTGGATAATAAACACCCCAGTTAATCGAGAGTTTACTAAGGCGTAAACTTCGGAGACTCCTAGAAGTACTGAATATAATCTAACCTAACATAGCTTGCTGTCGAGTTTGCATATGTTTTTATTAATTTTTCTTTTCCTTCTTCCAAAATGAAATTGTAGCCAGCAATTCCTTACTTAAAGTAGTTATTTTTGTTTAATAGCTAGCACTTTCAAGGCGCAATTTAATTAGTTGGATTTTTGTGGTTTAAAGCATATATTCAGAATATTTTGGGACCTGACTGAAGACAAAAGGGTTTCCCTGGCTTTTACATATAGGAACACAACAAAAATTTGGCATTTTTATTTGTTTTTAAGAGTATTTAATATACTAATACACTACGTAAATCCTCAGTGTTTATATACCGGAAAACAAATGCACACGCAAAGCGCATCCCTCAAAGAACACGCGCTGTATCTGTTGGTGCTAGTTCAGATATCCCTATTACACACTGTTTACAATTTCAATAATGATAGACAAAATAAACGATATTGGAACCCGTGCCTCTCTCTAATGATTGGGCCAGGCAACCACAATGTGAAAAAATTATGTGTTCTACAACGGCGAGCTCTGTAATTCCCTGAGTATCCCACTAAAGTCACTGTCTAAGACAATGAAAAACCTGATAAACGAACCAATATTGCTTTATTAGTAAGGACAGGTCATGGGTCTCGATGTCTCATTACTTTGACTCAAGCAACGACTTGAGTGTGTTATTCCTTCTCCCTGATTGTCTTACAACTGTATCTCTCTCTTGCCACCAACTCCTCCTTCCAGTAATTATTTGACACGGTCGAACAGTATTCAGTATTCATAATTCTAGAATCTGGTTGGAAAATGCTAAGGAATAACGACAAATGAAATATTGTGAAACGTGACACAAATTTTCTCTTTTTCCTCAAGGCACGTGGAAAATTTCCCTCCATCTGACATCACTGATACGGAATGATCTCTGACTCGAGCCTTCTAGAAGGAAGACATTTTCTCATGAGATCTCGACCAGTAGTGTATGGGATCGTACGGAACTGGTGAAAAATAGTATTTTACAAGAAAATTGAGGGATTTAACATTGTAAGATATTGAAGTACAAACTCCCCTTAAGGATAAAATAAGTTACATGGTAGGAAACAGTCTTGGATAGGAACAAAATGTGCAAAATAGGGACATTTTAAACGGAAAATCTCCATTACTCCCAGTGAATTATCTCTTACTGTGGAACAGTTAGCAGCATTTAAGTATGTCCCTGTAACGTCTGGCGACATTGAGAGAAATTTTTGAAGATTCAAATCCATCTTTAGAGACAATAGAGACACTATCTCTATTGAAAACCTACGCCATATTATCATGAACTGCACCCCATCGTTTCTTTTCAACAGCGATTCACATGCTTCAATTTCTCAACAACAAATATAAGTTTAATCTCATCTATAGTGGATTCGCCATAGCTTCCGCTACCCAAACAGTAGGCGATGCGAGTCAGCTGATTTGATGCTTGTGTGAGATTCGCTACTGGTGACGTTATGTTGTTGGAGGGAGTTGGAGCATTGTCACATTTACTGTTATGAGGTCAGCAGACAGCTTTCGCGTACCAATCAAAAGACTCGACGGCTTCCACGCAAATTCGGCAACCATGAAAGCACATTGTGCCAGCCTGTAACGACAGTGCGATAGGCGGAGCCATGGCGGAAACTATGGGGACTCTTATATAGTTTTACTTATAATATTATTACACATTATTACTATTATTATTATTATTATTATTATTATTATTATTATTATTATTATTATTATTGTTTATTTATTTACTTATTTATTTACTTATCTATTTATTTATTTATTTATTTATTTATTTATTTATTTATTAGCAGAGACCAGAACTATGGCAGAATGCCTTTTTAAATGTGTTAAATCTATCTTCATTTTGAAAGTAAATCTGTACGAATTATACCTTTGTGATTGAAACGTCACAGTTTAAATATAAATGCCTAATTTACAAAATAAATGCTATTTTGCCTTTATTTGATTATTTATCAATTTATTATTAAAAATTGCCTACAGGTATATTTTAATTTATTTCTATAACCGCTACAATGAAAGTGACTTCACCGAATGTATATTATTGTCTTTCAGTCAGTTCATATTCTCTTTGCAACAATGAGTGCTGCCGTGCATAAATGTATAACAGTAAGCGTTTTAATTATCGCTTGTGTTTATTTGACAAGGCAACAATGAGTGCGGGTCTAACGTTATTTTTAACTGATTCTTCTTTCAATTTTCTTGTTGTAGCTATAGTCCCGTCGCTCTAATTTCCGGCAGCCAATCGCGTTGCAGGTCGGCTACATTTAAACGTGTGCGTCTTGTGATTCGCTTATGAAGACGTTATTCATTTCTTAAGGCTCGATAAACACTTAATATAATCGCCCGCCATTTTGGCTCTTTCGTTGGCGTTCGCAGAAAGCACACGAAGACGTTATTTGCCGCTCAATTATTTGCTGAATTACAGTGCGTTTGATTTATTATCATAGGAGCTACGACATGATATTGTTTAACAGTGTGGCAAATAGATTCCTCGTATGGTAGCTCGGCAACGAAAGAACAAAAATGGCGAAAGATACTACCTACCTAGACTTTATAGAGCCTTCACTTCCTAAGACGTAAGCAAAAAGGAGTCACGCCGGGAATAACAGCGTCACGACTTTAGCTAAATATTTCATATCGCAACATATCAGTACAACCAAACACAAGAATGCACTTTTCAAGGCTACTGGGAAGAAGATTTCTTTGCTTCCAACAGTAATCGTAACATAGAGTCGAAAATCTCAATTTGCATTCGACTTATGTAAAGCTTTTCTTGCTGCCGACATCCCTTTGTGGAAAGTGCAAGGTTGTGGGTCTAGTGCAAGGTTTTTGTAATTGTCTTTTATTGCGTATTTTAGCTATTTATAATGCCTTTTTATCTGCCTATTTTAGCTATTTATGATGCTTTTTTGCCTGCCTATTTTAATGATTCATAATGCCTAAACTTCCGGTCTCTGTTTATTTGCGATATACTATAAAGAAATATAGAATTTTATTAGTGGATATTATTTTATTGGCCTGTATGCATACATACTGTGTATAGTAGGTTTTTGGGGCATGAACTTCCTGGCCCTACCAATAACTTTTAGAAATCTATTAGTAAAACAATGAGGATCACTGACTAAAAAGTGTTAATGTGTCTCGGAATACGAAAGCAGTTAGTAAAAGTTGTCACCGAGGACCTTGATAGAAGGAAGTATTAGCTGCTTGATGCATGGAATGTCTTCCTCATGGCTTTCTTCGAGGACAGGTAATCGTTTCTTGACGGAAACAAATCGGTTCATCGTCGACAAGGTCTCAAAACAGACTCGTCTATGATGCGACAGCTTATCTAAGCCGGTTGTTACGCATCACACATTGATGTATCACAAGGTCCGGAGGTCGCGAACGACAGCGAAAAACAATTACGACAGGAAATACCAGCACTATACACGTTTGAAAAGAAAATAGCTGAGACGACGTAAAGTTCATGATCCTGTGCTTTAGACCGGCGATGTCCAACTCGAATGCCACGTGCTGCATTGTGAAGAAAGTGGAGGCATGTATTGTGATTCAAACCAAGTTGAGTGGGTAGATTTGAAGATGTACTGATAGTGTTCAAACTATGTACAGCCTTAGACACAAAAAATGACCGATCATCTTCTGTAGCGTGAATTTCTCTAAGTCTACTCTGGGCAACGCCTGCTTAACACGACTAGGGAAAGGATGTCAGACTGACTGCGGTAAATGTAAAACACAAATGTAACGTTCCCATTACGTATTTCACACGCCAAAAACGATGACGCGGCTTATAGTGGATTGTAACATAGATCGTTATTCGGCCTAACTTTTCAGTTTGTAGAATTTCGCTTGTATAGTTCTGAATATGTTATTCTTTAAAGTTCATCCTAGTATTTCATTCGTTTCCTTAAATTTATTTAGTTTTCTATTCAGATCTTGAATATTATAGGAAAGATTTGTACACTTAGCATTGTAAGGTGGGTGCTCCTGTTAAGGCCATGTTCCTGATATGGCCACCCCCCTATTGTGAGTTAGTTAACCAAAAAATCCGCTAAATTGCAGCAGCATCCAGTGAAAGGGCATCCTGGTATGTCACATGATCGTTTTCCATCCAGTCAGGTTGAGCAATATGGCGTCAGTTGCCTGTTTTGTGGTTTTCATGTGACCTCTTCTTATTTTTCTCTGGTAAGTCTGTTTTGTTTTATGCATGTTTTTCAAAGTCTTGTTTCATGAAAACCATCGTACTTCATTCAGTTTTTAATGTTCTGTTGATTGGTGTTATAGTTGATGGCGTATCTTTTACGAGTTGATCATAATCAAACGATTTTTGTGAAAGCTTACCTGCTCCAGATATGGCCATATCAAATGCACCATGGCCATATCAAGTTCATTTCACTTTTATTTTTCACCTGACAAATTTACATGCCTTACAGCTGGGATTACGCAAAAATTTTGTATTTTAAGAAAAACAACATAGTTTTTAATGGAAATACCTGTTTTGACTACTACTGTTTATAAAAAAGATTATTAAGTGCCATTTTTATTTATTTTACACCAAAATTATTTAATTTTAACACAACTGCGCTATCAAACTGAAAACAATCACGATTTGTAGAACATGGCCATGTGCACATGTTCCTGATATGGCCACTAGGTAGACTTTTGGAATTTGGGACTTTTATGGACAATTAAAGCTATTTTTATGGGGAAAGGAAATTGTTTTAAGAAAGTCCATTAGACTGAGAACGAGTAAGAAAAAAGAGGAGTGGATCAGGACAGCACGTTTGCACATCTCCTTTTTATATTAGATTAGGTTCTTTTCAAACTGAAATGACGAGTGAAGATTTTGTCACAGTTAAAATTACTCTAACCTAACCTAACCTAACCTAACCGTTTAATATGCATATGTTTGTTTTTAACAAAGCAGGGATATCCAGATTGTATATTTTAAATTCTTACATATTTTTCAAGATGCTCAAGAACACTGGAAATATAAGATAAAATACTTTCAAAGCTCCTTTTTATGTTATGTTATGTTAGGTTAGGTTAGAGTAATTTTAACTGTGACAAATCTTCACTCGTCATTTCAGTTTGAAAAGAACCTAACCTAACATAAAAAGGAAATGTGCAAACGTGCTGTCCTGTTCCACTCCTGAAAAAAGTGGTTTACATTTTTTTCAAAATGGCGGCCAGAAAAATTCTCAAACCTTAGCATGGCCATATCAGGGACACCTACCTTATAACATTGTAATGGTCCCTTGACACGGGCCATTATATTGCATTTTTTTTAGTTTGTTTTATTTCATTTCTGGTATTCTGAGTGTACCTGCCAATACAGTAAGTTGTCTCTGATGAAGTTCCTTCGTATTACTGACTACACCGGGCTGCCTGCGAGCTCTGTCCTTGGAGTAGCATAAAAATATTATGGCCCATCAGTCACTCAGTTAAACCATGTGTGTATAGCATATAACGCACTCTAAGCTAAGGTCACAAAATGGAAATTCCAGGCATTATTTGCATACGTCGGAACGTGTAACGCAGCGTTAAATATTGGCCGTGAAAAGAATTACAATTATGTTCATAATTTTCCACCAGTGACGAACAACCACTTGTCGATTGGAGTATCCGGCCAAAGTTTATGTCGCTCTCACGTGACGCTAGAAAACTGTTTATCACAGTACTCGAGATTCTTGATCCCATGTAGCAGAGATGTTTTTTTGTTCACAAGTGAACTCACTTGTCACATACGGCGACATGAGATACCGCTAGTCATGTAACAGTAATAGTCGTAGTACTATTAGTACGACTATTACACTTTTACTACGTCATACTACTTTTGACCAATAAAACGGTACGAAAGGACGTCTTTCAACCAATCGTGGCTGCTTGTCGCACAATTTTATCGCGTCCCTAGCATTTGTTTATTTTTATCACTACCCTAGCATTTGTTTCTTTCTTTGCCAACATTTCAAACTGCACTGGTCTGGACTTGGGGGAAAAAAATTACAAACCACTCCAGTCGATGCAAAACAGTTTCAAATATGACTCGCATTCGCATTCAGGAACAAGAATTAATAAAGATCACTGGTCATAGCAATGCATCTTCCCTGAAACCCTATTTACAAATAAATGAAGAGCATCATTCGGAAATCCTGAATAAGTTGGGAAATACACCATGTACATCAACGAGTTCCACTTCTTTTACGCACACGTCCAATATAACATCAACTGAACCACCAACCACTAAAACATTCAAATTTGAAAATTATACATTCAATAATTGTTATTTTTTATTTCATCATCGTTAATTAAAAAACTTTCCTTGTTTATTTCATCATCTCTAATTAAAACTTTTCTAACACTTATTTATATTATTTAGGTTATGTTATACCTTCTGCTATATGATATTATGCATAGTCACATATCAGAGATTGTTTAATATACTAAGATTTATTGAAAATCATCTGTCAAGTGACGTTGATTACTGGGATCCGGATAATTGAAGTGGAATGAAGCTGTTTTAATAAAAATGAAACTGAATCAACAAAGCCTTCTTGACTAGTAACCGTCCACAGAGTTCAATGAAGACTCCATAGTTGGCACAACTGATAACAAGAAAACAGCTAATCATAACACACTACTGCCATCTAGCGTAATATTTGTAATGTTGAGATGGTGCAATAATATATTTGAAGACAGTTGTATTTTCGTAAGTCAATAGCTTATTGTATTGGAGTACTTCGTTACTTCAAATCTTTATATAATTTCACCTAATCGTGTAATAGTCAAATCCCACTCGAGTTTTGATTTTCTCTAGATAAATCAAAACCTCTAGTGAGATTACTGTTGATAATAATATTTATTTAATAACTACAGAGGTTATTCGGCCTTGAAATTCAACGTCGGAGAGAAATTGCCAAGAAATTTTGCCCGGAACCCGGATAGACTTCTGTTACAATCTACATGAGCTTCCCTGCTTTACTTTCCTTCCGGAGAAGGATATGCTAAAGATTTTATCGTCCTTTAAAATCCATCGCCCTCGGCTGGGTTTGAATCAGCAAATCTTGCATTCAACTACTAACATGGTAATTCATGCAACATACATATAGTTACACGTTCGTAATAATCTAATTTTTTCGTCTTTTTCCTTAGAGTCGTGTCCGCGGGTTGAAACTCAGCCAAACGCGATGAATTTTGAAGTATTATAAAATACTTACCGGTAATTTGGTTTCCATAATATCTGGAGTGACGATTGATTGATTTGTAATGTCGAACTGGTGACAATTAATCCATTTGTTATACCCTGCAGTAGATGAGTTGTCAGACCTCAGGCTCAGTACATGTAATTGACATTTTGAAACCTGTATTTCGCTTTTCTCAATTGGCATTACTGAATAACATTCAATTTCTTTATTGCAGTAATCGTCATTCATCTATTTCGACTTCACAATGTCTGAATATATCTCTAATGTTATTTATTTCAGTTATCTGTATGTTATTCAAAGTTACGAAATTTTTCCAAGCCGATCAAATGCTATTTCGAGAATGATAGCGAGACTCGAAGCGCACGAGAGTTACGAGACGAGACTCGAAAGACAAATGCAACGAACACAGCGAGCGAGAGCGGCAGTTAGTTTTGTTCATCTCTAATTAACACCTTTACTTTAAAATGGTTTCAATAACACATTCTTTTACATTATCTCTTCTCTTCTATCATCTTTAGATAACAGCACCGTATCAAATTTCTCGTATTTCCTTTGCTTGGTATTTTTATTTGATTTGATTTGATTTTTTTTTTTTGGAGTTCTGATGTCTTATTGCGTCTTCAAAAATCCATTTCAAGAACACAGAAACATTTTAGTTATTTTTATGCTTTCAATTACAGTTTCATTAAATGCTTTTTGTTCTCTTTTTAATATTATTTAGTAACATTGCACAAAACTGAGTTTAATTTGCCCGTTTTATTGCTATATTTCATAGCTTGTATACATATTTTTATACATCTTCATTACACAACTTTTAACACTGTATCACTTCGGAATATGTATGACAAGAACTTTCTTGTGTTAAATTTTAACACTACAAAAACATCTCAACACACAAACAACACAAACAAACAAATAAAACCACACAGGCATATACAAACTCAAATGTAACATCTGCAACAACTTCTACATAGGACAGACGGGCAGATCATTTCAAGCACGTTACAAAGAACACATCACAGCCATAAAAAATTACAAAACACCTCCACACATGCAGAACATATCACAAATGCCAACCACACCTACAGAGACATCAACACAGACATGGAAATACTGCACATCCAACCAAAAAGCCAGAAACTCAACACACTAGAACAATATGAAATATACAGACACAAGAAAACGCACCCCAACGATATTCTCGACACACAACTCAATTTCAAAACACATGCACTCCTTGACTCTACACTACGAACGCACCCTCACAGGAAACAAGAGGCGCCAAGATCAACAACGACCAGTTCTGAAGATGACCCAAAAATAGGTCGAAACATGTTAACAAGGTACGTTAAAATTTAACGCAAAAAAGTACTTATCATACATATACATATTTTTATTCGAATTAATTGCGCCATAGTTTCTGTATATTTAATAAATAAAGCTGTGCAGGGTTATGGAGATCCACTATCCATCATCCCATCCACTGCGTATAGATCTTGCACTCTAAAAGAACACTGAATAAAATATAATAAATTAGATCTGCAAAACATGATAATGTCTCGTTACATAATACAGGAAGTATTAAGTCCGGAATTTTTGTGCCATCATTTACTGTCAGTCTAATTCCCTACAGCGTCATTAAGGTAGATAACTTATAACAGCATTTAATTGCGCTGTCTTCACTACGGCTACAATAAATAACGCCATGTTGGTAAAAAAAGAGCAAAACTTATCCCCGCAGGGCTCTCCCGGGGCGCGAGAAGCAGTGCAGAACCCGTATGTCTAAATAATTCGGTTTTCTCTTTTCCACTCGCAGTTCACCTGTAATTTCCTATTTTTAGTCCTTCCTGTTTCAGAGGAACGTGTCGTGGACGGTTTATAGAGGTCGCTTTGTCTTCAATCTGGGTACAAGGCCCTGAAAGACGCCATATTTCTCACGAGAGAAAGTTACCTAATATCTCAGAACAAGAATTTAAACTTTTTTTGTCTTCTAGAACACACAGAAAATAATGAGTCTGCGGAAAGAAATTAATTGTTTTAAAGTTGGTAAATGAAAACAAATATGTCACGGATAATTGGGAGATTTCGTTTCAATTTAAGATTCTTCAGGTTATTTCCTGTTGTTCGCTTGAATAAAACGACTGTCACTTTTTAAAGGCACGTGTGGCAGTTGAAACGCTGGATGGATTGCATGCAGCGAAAGGAGTTTGTTTACACATGCGCACTTGTGTTCTGCATCTTGACACGTTGCATTGTTACGTAAACAATCTGAATATCTCCGTTAGAAAAAGAAAGGGAATTGCCTTTCATTTAAGTATTGTATCATTTACAATTGGTTCAAATGTAATTATTATTTCCACATAATAAATAACAGCTTTAAAACGAACTACCTAATAAAATGGCACTTCATTCTTTCAGAAAGTGCACCCAGTGTAATTTAGTTTACATTGTTATTTGATACAGAATATTATTAACTGTGATGTAGTAGGTCAAAATATTACTTAATTAGAACAGATATTTCTTCGGTAACAGTGCTGCAATAACAGAAACCATCTGGTTAACAAGTTCAGTTGTTTAGGTCCTCTACATAAAGAGGATTCAAAATATTTCAGAAATGATTTTTCAAAATTTCATCAGAATCATCATTACATCGGCATCATCATTATCAACATCATCGTTCTTCTACTATTATCTCGCTAATACTAAAATAATATAAACGTTCATAGTCAAACAAAATAAACTAGAACAACATAAACCATGAGCAGTTATTAAAACATAAGACCCAAAAAAGCCCCAAAGACTCAAAGCTATCAGTCCGGCAGTAACAAGTCTCATACGAGCTACAAAGGAACAAACAATTAAAGCCTGAAAATCAAGTCAGTGCCTCATTGGCAAATCTAAAACATCACAACATACACTACGTCCGAAACGTCATGGTGTTTTTTTTTCCTTTGTACGAAGCAGGGACCCGAAGGCTTACACTGCAGCCTGAGGCTTATTGTGCTTATCACTCGTATTCTGTGAATGATTGGGTAGCCGAACGGCCGCGCTCTTTTACAAGTACAGCATGCCGCACCGTGAACTTAACCCGGGCTTTTGTATAGATGATGATATGTGGATTAATGATGGCGAAATGAGTCCGAGGTCCAACCCGGAAAGTTTCCTAGCAATTCTGCTTCAATTGGTTGAGGAAAAACCCAGGAAAAAAAAACCCAACCAGGATTTGAACGGGCCCGCTCGTGTCATAGCCAGACGTGTTGACCATTACTCCACAGCGATGGACTATGGTGGGGTTTCAGAGGATTTTATTTTTCAATCAGTAGAGGTAGAAATGTAATACTAGTGCCAGATGAAAATAAAATTCTCGTGACCGGTTCCACCAAGGAAATCAATTCGAATGAAACGTCAACTAGTGAACATTAAACTCCTTAACAATTCACTAAAATGCAAGCTGTTCACAAACCAAGTTTCCTTAACTTTTAATGAACAGTGAGTAATGCTTCATTATGGATGAGTAAGTGTGTTGAATGAATTTTTCATAACTATATCATAACCACAGCCTACTATATCGCAAATCATGTACCTGCTACATCATTCGCATGCGGGCCAACAATGAAGCAACGCGGTTACAAAATATAGAAAATAGAGGAAAATGTATTATTATTATTATTATTATTATTATTATTTTATTTTTTATTTACAAACTAGAAATTAGCAACAAAACTAAAGGATGCGAAATACTCTCTACAGCTCTACACGAAATAAAATATTTCTTCCAAGGATTTAGATTCTGGAAAAGTCCCCATAACACTTATAGCGTTCCCTCGTTGAATGGCAATACTAATTCTTTGGCGGAGGAAAGCCGTAGAGCGAGAGTCACCGTTAAGTACTGATAAATACTTGCCGATATCAGAAGTTAACAACTTCGCCTCGGAACACCATGGGCCCATAGATTCTACGGCGAAAACGACAAAATTATATCTATCCAGAACATCGAGATACTTATTGCGTTTAATTGTAACAGCAGATGCAGCGGCTGACCCAGCGAGTTTGGAAGTTTTGGGCAAATAAGAAGAAGCGAAGGTGTTATAACAAGTGGCATCCCATAAAAGTGATTTGCCTTTGGACCATGGTGTTAGAGTTAAGCCATCTGGACGTTTGCCATCGGAACGATATATGCCAATGGGTTCTAGGTTGGTAGGAAAACCAGCGGAAATTAGGGCCCTTTTAATGATGTCGTTAATCATGACGTGTCTGGAAAATCGTCCAGAATTTTTGAGGCAACTTAATCCATGGAGGCCAGAAGAATCGACATCTGCACCACAAATACATTTGTATGGAAAACAAATTTTAATGCCAAGCCTTAAGGCAATAGCAATCTTAAAGGACGTATTACAAATATTATTATTATTATTATTATATTTTCGCCATAATTGTAGCTATTGTAATTATTGCATTCCTGATTCCAGTGGTCACATCATTTGAAGAAGGATTATATACACAATAACTACAATTTAGGTATAGATGCCTAATATTCTTTAAACATATTATCGAGAATGAAAAAAAATTAATACTGTACTGTGAAGTAGGCAGAGCTGAAAGAAGGTAGAAACTTGATACTTAAAATGCTGTGTTAAGGAACTGTTTTCAAGGTAAACGTTCAATGTGTGCGTAAATTTGATTCCAATAAATGGAAGTTAATATACCAATTACATTTTGTTATGTTTGAATGTAGGTCTACATTGTTTATTAATTACTAATATTTCTTAGATATAAAGTTATAAAAATATAAATTTGTATGTTAAAATAAAATAAAATATGTACATTACCTAGTAGACTAGTTTCAGCTTCGTCTCAGCCGTTCTGATGATATTCTAACCTAGGATCAGTTTCTTATAAATTCTGAGTAGGCTTCGTGACGCGGTATCTTCCGTGAAATTTTGTGTCATTCAAATTTTCAAAACGATCATTTCTGAAATTGTGAACATTGTCTCCATCTGGCTCTTGATTTTCGAGCAGTTCCAGATGTAACAATTCTTCGTCGAAGCGTTCCGCCATTTTGTATTGGAACTAGAACCATTAAAAATTTAAAGACGGAAATTTCTATCACTAAACTAATGATAGCTTTACTGGTTCGTTAGAGCTAAAGATGCTTGATGACCTATAAAAATAATTTAATGAACCAGTAAATGAATTAATGAATCATTAAAAACTTAGTGAAGCTTGGTGAAATCAAAGTTTTTCGTCTGTAATTTGAGCCACTGAAGAAAACGAAAGAGGTAACAATTGAACAAATGCAATAATAATTTTCATTGGTACAATTATACAAGATGGATGTCCAAAGAAAGGTTAGATACTGAATTGCTTTAATTTTTATCTTCTTTTATTGACTGACATGGTACAAACAAGCTGGACACGTGATGCGCTCAAATGGTCCCATTAGCCAATCTAATCTAAACCTTTCCATTACTTGGCTACTATTATCAAAGACGAAGTTGTTGAACTGCAGGAAAGCCCATAACTGAACTGCGCTGTTTGAACAGCGTCGTTAAATACTGAAGTATTGAAGAAAATGTCTTCATTGTGTGTCGCCCAGAATCACTTTCGACCCGCGGTTGCTTAAGAAAACATGCTAATTTTGTTACCACGCATCACTCCAGAAAGTTTGTGCAGATGATTTCTGTACACTCTGTATACTGAACGATTATTTACAAAATTTAACAGAAATTTTGCCACTTAACACGACCTAGTTGGGTGCAAGATTTCGCTATCAGCTTAGAGAAAATGAAAACTACAGCCAATGCCGAGTTCGGGGATCAAACCGGTTACCTCCGGAACGCAAGTCACGCACGTCACCGCTCTGCCAACTATACGGTGCCGCCAGCATACAGAAAGACTCGATTTGCACCTGTGAGGTGCATCACACCGACTCTCTTTGACTTTCCTCTGGAACGACACATTCCGATCTTCCCAGCCGCACTGAATTATACACAAAGGTGTAAAAGCGTGTATTACAGTTGGCAGCAGTGTACACAGCCCTTAAGACGGAGGTTTGACGCTGCTAGGAGATATGGTCATGGGTTCCAATCCTTTACATTTGTGACCTCATTTGTAGCTTTTACTGGAGACTAACTTCAAATTATGCCAGTCCACTGTCATGTGTGCGTCTTGTATAATTTTAATTGGTCTTTTAACGTAACTCTATCAACTGCACGGTTATGTAGCTTCAAAAGAAATTGAAGAGGTGGATTCCAAAGTGTCCTAAGTCCATTTTGTAAGATTTTAACTTGCTTTATTCACGTTTTAATTTATCCTTTTCAAGCGTAGGGGACACTGTTGTATTTTTAGCATAGCTAGTGTACCTTTGAACATTTTTTTGTTTTGTTTTGTTTTGTTTTTTTTTTTTTAATTTTTGCTGTTACCTAGAGGACTCAAACTGAAGTAAGAGTAGATTGTAGAGAAAGCCGCTAAGTAGCTCTGGTCCTGGTGTCAGTTTGATTTACTGCAAAGTTTGAGTTCTGTAGATAAAAGAAGTTTTTTTTGTACCAAAAGTAGTTAAACATTTCGTTCATTGATTTATGTTTTCTAACACAAACCAGATTATATTTGTTAATATCTTTCAAGTACGATGTGTTCCTTTTGATGTGGTGAGTAATAACATATTTTAATTCTATGATTTATTCGAATCTCTAGTTTTGGGAGCCATATTTGTTTGAAAGTGCATCCTCTTGTATCTTTGAATAATTTCGAGGGAAAAATTGTTCCGGGCCGGGCGGTGGTTTTTTGTTGACGTACAGTGACGTGTATTATACAAATCAAGCTTTCAGGTATGAATAATTTATTTTTCCCTTGAAATTATGGGAAATGCGTGTTATTATTCGGTTGAGAAGCTCTTATCATCCAGTTTGCTGTCCAAAAATCTGAAAGTTAGAATTTATAAAACAGTTATATTACCTGTTCTTCTGTATGGTTGTGAAACTTGGACTCTCACTCTGAGAGAGGAACATAGGTTAAAGGTGTTTGAGAATAAGGTTCTTAGGAAAATATTTGGGGCTAAGCGGGATGAAGTTACAGGAGAATGGAGAAAGTTACACAACACAGAACTGCACGCATTGTATTCTTCACCTAACATAATTAGGAACATTAAATCCAGACGTTTGAGATGGGCAGGGCATGTAGCGCATATGGGCGAATCCAGAAATGCATATAGAGTGTTATTTGGGAGACCGGAGGGAAAAAGACCTTTGGGGAGGCCGAGGCGTAGATGGGAGGATAATATTAAAATGGATTTGAGGGAGGTGGGGTGTGATGATAGAGACTGGATTAATCTTGCTCAGGATAGGGACCGATGGCGGGCTTATGTGAGGGCGGCAATGAACCTTCGGGTTCCTTAAAAGCCATTTGTAAGTAAGTATTATTCAAATCAATTTTGCAGGAAGTTATACCTGAAAGCTTTATTTGCTCTAGTACCTTTGAACACAAAACGTGTTGTACTATGGAACATGTTCCAAAGTACAAGATACTATCGGTTTTTGTTTTTCTTTTATTTTAAGATCATGTCACTAAGTAAGTCTGGAGTTAAGAGGCCCCCAATTGATCCGGATTCCTTGAAGAAAGCTGTTGAAGCAGTTATTGCTCCTCCAGGAAATAAAATCTCAATCTGAGAAGCCTGCTCTGGTTTATGATGGAAAATACATTTTAAATATGATTGTCAGTTTTTACAGCTTATATTTCCACCTATATTCCATGTATTCAAACTTAAAAGAGAGTATGTTCCAAGGTACATGAACCTGTTGTACCTTTGAACACATTACATATCCCTCCATTTTTTTTTTTTTTTTTTCCATCCATAATAGATCTGTAAAACAGGAAAATACATGCAGGAAGTTTTAAAGGAATCTTCAATAATTATTTCAAGCATTTTTTAATTTAAAAAATTTCATTTCCCAAAATTGAAAAAAATTAAATGGAAAAGTTTTTAGAGGTACAACAGTCTCCCCTATATATAACTGTGTAAGTTTATTTAATAGACGTTATACGCAATCAAAGGTATTTTTCTTAAATTCCATGTAACTTTTTATGAGACTTGCCACTTCTCAAGCTCTCTCAAGTTTTCAGAAACCCAATATAATATACAGTAATCCTTAAGCTAGCATCTTGTTCTCTCTAGTGACCTTTCATCTGGTAATCATCATGTTAGATTATACCATTCAAACAATATTGCCCGATGTGAAGAAACTTTCACAAGCTAATGAGGCAGGCATGTGAACTGTACAGCGGGTCCATAAGCTTAGATCGACACCAATTTTCTTTTAAAGGGCAGAGCACACAGAATGAATGCGGTTCCTTGTGTATATCGCCATTTCGGCGGCCTTGGTGATTATAAAATCGTGACCTATTGAACAATCTACACCTGCTTCATACGCGCTATTAGGGAATGGTTACGTTTGTATGCATCTTATAGCTGAGGCTTGTTAAAGTTCTTCCTTATTCGGAATAAAGGACACAACGGGAAATAGATCTACAATAACTGAAATGCTATTAAAATCATAACGGATATATGGTGGAGAACATGATCGAATATTCGAGCACCGCTTCGGGCTTGGGTGTTTAATGTTGTCAGGTTGATAGTTATCCAGTGCCCGAGAACTTTGAACCAGCAAAAATAAGTGGCGTTTTAATGGCGCCTCTCAGCATCGCCACTGCTCGCAAAACCTTGTATTAAATAGAGGCTTTCACATAATATGTAG
The DNA here is from genome assembly GCF_040183065.1 of Periplaneta americana. Lineage (NCBI taxonomy): Eukaryota > Metazoa > Arthropoda > Insecta > Blattodea > Blattidae > Periplaneta > Periplaneta americana. The sequence continues at coordinate 39,007,746 of NC_091119.1, read as the reverse complement.
AGTAGAGTAACCGATCGAACGGCTAGTCTCTACCATTGACCGCCACAATAACTCAGATTGAAAAGTTTAGCTCAAAAACTATTGCAGCTATTCACATAAACCTGTCGGTGAAGTTAATGAGTCGTAATGACTGATGGGCTTGAGCCACATAGCATCACCACCCGGGTGCGCTGCCGGATGGCTGCGAAAATGGAATTAAGTTTCGATTCATAAACGCGGTATTTAACGAAACTAATATCAAATTGATATTATTTCAGTGTTTCGCATATGTTTAAACACACCTCGCAACTGGTTACGAGCGGCGAAGTATATTCGAGAGATGTAAATAAATGTTTGTGAATTGATCAAATAATTTAAATATAATCACGCGAGGAATAGAGCGTGTGAATAGAACAGGTAATATAACTGTTTTATAAATTCTACTGTAACTTTCAGCTTTTTTGAGAAGAGACTGGATGAGAAAAGCTTCTCAACCAAATAATAAAAGGCATTTTCCGTATTTACTCTGCGTTTAATTTCCTTGCGAGTGCCATTTATATTAGTTATTGTTACTCCAAGATATTTTTCAATTCTTCGGCCATTAATTTTCATTTTCTTTCCTTTTTAATAAAAAAAAACTTCTTCTTATACCTCAAAACATCTTGTAATTCTTCAAAACTTCTTAAAGTGTCTCGAAACTTCGTATAGCATTTGAAAACTTCTTATAGCGTCCATAAACTTCTTATACAATCTTGAAAGTTCTTACATCATTTTGAAACTTCGTACGTCATCTTGAAACTTCTCATAGAGTCTTAAAACTAACTATAGATTCTTCAAGCTTCCTACAGCACGTCATAAATTCATGTAGTGTCCTGAAACTTCTTATATCATTTCAAAACTTCTTATAGATTTCAATAACTTCTTATTTAGTTTAAATCTTCTTATAGAGTTTAAAACTTCTTACAGCACCTTACAACTTTTTATAGCATCTTAAAACATCTTGGTCCACACCTGTGGAGTAACGATCAGCGCGTCTGGCCGCGAAACCAGGTGGCCCGGGTTCGAATCCCGGTCGGGGCAAGTTACCTGATTGAGGTTTTTTTCGGGGTTTTCCCTCAACTCAATACGGGCAAATGCTGGGTAACTTTCGGTGCTGGACCCCGGACTCATTTCACCGGCATTATCACCTTCAGTTCATTCAGACGCTAAATAACCTAGATGTTGATACAGCGTCATAAAATAACCCAATAAAATAAAAAATAAATGAAACATCTTATTGCACTTAAAACATTTTATTGCATCTTAAAACACGTTATGGCATCTTAAAACTTATTATAGCATCTTAAAATTAATTATAGCATCTTAAAACTTCTTATAGCACCTTAAAACTTTTTATAGCTTATTAAACATCTTATTGCATCTTAAAACGCCTTATTGCATCTTAAAACACCTTATTGCATCTTAAAACACCTTATTGCATCTTAGAAACACCTTATTGCATCTTAAAACACCTTATTGCATCTTAAAACACCTTATTGCATCTTAAAACTTCTTATAGCACCTTAAAACTTTGTATAGCTTATTAAACATCTTATTGCATCTTAAAACACCTTATTGCATCTTAAAACACATTATTGCACCTTAAAACTTCTTGTAGCACCTTAAAACCTTTTTTAATAGCATATTAAAACACCTTATTGCATCTTAAAACACCTTAGTGCATCTTAAAACATCTTATTGCATCTTAAAATACCTTATTGCATCTTAAAACTTCTTATTGCATCTTAAAACATCTTATTGCATCTTAAAACTTCTTATAGCACCTTAAAACTTTTTATAGCATATTAAAACACCTTATTGTATCTTAAAACATCTTATTGCATCTTAAAACATCTTATTGCATCTTAAAACTTCTTATAGCACCTTAAAACTTTTTATAGCATCTTAAAATATCTTATTGCATCTTACAACACCTTATTGCATCTTAAAACATCTTATTGCGTCTTAAAATACCTTATTGCAACTTAAAACTTCTTATTGCATCTTAAAACTTCTTATAGCACCTTAAAACTTTTTATAGCATCTTAAAACACCTTATTGCATCTTAAAACTTCTTATTGCATCTTAAAACTTCTTATAGCACCTAAAAACTTCTTATAGCATCTTAAAACTTCTTATAGCATCTTAAAACTTTTTATAGCATCTTAAAACATCTTATTGTATCTTAAAACATCTTATTGCATCTCAAAACTTCTTATAGCACCTTAAAACTTTTTATAGCATCTTAAAACATCTTATTGCATCTTACAACACCTTATTGCATCTTAAAACATCTTATTGCATCTTAAAATACCTTATTGCAACTTAAAACTTCATATTGCATCTTAAAACTTCTTATAGCACCTTAAAACTTTTTATAGCATCTTAAAACACCTTATTGCATCTTAAAACTTCTTATTGCATCTTAAAACTTCTTATAGCACCTAAAAACTTCTTATAGCATCTTAAAACTTCTTATAGCATCTTAAAACTTTTTATAGCATCTTAAAACATCTTATTGCATCTTAAAACTTCTTATAGCACCTTAAAACTTTTTATAGCATCTTAAAACATCTTATTGCATCTTAAAACACCTTATTGCATCTTAAAACTTCTTATTGCATCTTAAAACTTCTTATAACACCTTAAAACTTTTTATAACATCTTAAAACTTGTTATAGCATCTTAAAATTTCTTATAGCATTTTAAAACTTTATATGGCATCTCAAAACTTCTTATTGCATCTTAATTAAAAGAAAATGTCAATAAAAATTAATACCTAAAGTTTGAATTCAGACCTAAAAGAGAAACTAGGGAATCATTCTGACAATGAGAAGTATAGTAGAAAAAATATTATATTTTAGGAATATGTATGTACGTTCTATTTGAAAACATTGAGAAAGCCTTTGATAGTTTAGATTGGAAGCAATTGTTCAGTTGTATGAAGAACTTTGGAATTGATTGGAGAGACAGGAAATTAATTCTAGATCTGTACAAAGCACAGAATTCAGTAATTAATATAAATGTTAATTTAAGGAGAGTAAAATTAAGAAGTGGCGTAAGGCATAGATACTCCATGTCAGTTTAATTATATATTTTCAGTTATGCATAACTGTCGGTCGTCCTGGGATAGAAACCCGCACCGATATACTCGTATTTACCAAGCGAGATATTACGTAATATTGTTAACAGAGAACACGATTCGTTTCACAGTTTGGTGTGTAAGTCGTGTAATTAGTGACAAAAATCTGAAATATGATATAGAATGGTAGGTTACTGTAGCAATAATTGCACGCAGACAAAAGAGCGTTTAGTGCGGACCAAGGTTGTATACTCACCGTCTGTTCTACTCTACAATTACCATGGTAATTGTGACATCTAATCCTCGAGGGATATGGATTTCTACGCTTATATTTTCGGCCTTCTGTCCGTATGAAAATGAGGGATCTATGACGTAACCGCATTCCTCCGGCAAACTTCTATATTATTGGCCGATATTGATAATTTCATTAGACAGTTACCCTGACACAAAATATGTGAAAAATTACTTCATACTGTGATCATATTTGTCACGAATTCTTCAAAGAAGGACCAATCATTCCAAGCTACTTTACAGATACATTCTTGCGCATATCAAGGTCGGACTGCGTTTATGCATGTCCCCTGTTATTAGATATTGCCGTGGTGTATGCAGTAGCTGAAGTATGGATTTAATGTTGGGCTGAAGCCAAGATCATGAGTTGTTACACAGAACGAACCGTAAGTATTGTAATTAATTTCAAGGGATTATTCTTTAAGACATTTCAAACAAAAAAGTTTAATACAATTTTGCTCGTTTTTGCTTTCTTATCGAGATGAAAATTTTTTTATGTCAAACAAATTATATATTAAACAAATTTTTATTCTAATATTATTTTAACCACGAATCCTCTCCAAATTAATAAAAAAATTGTGTTGGATTTATAGTTTGCGTTTAAACATATTAAACACTTTTTAATCTGCACACTCTCAATTTTATTTTATTTTTGTCTGTATTGGAATTCCCTCCTGAGCACGAGTCTAAAGGGTGTTATTCATAGACATTTCGCTAGCCCGCGCTACGAGCGTGCTAAACTAGCCCCGGCTATCGACTGATTACTTGTACAGGATTCATATCATACATCATATCATATCATATATTATATCATATATCATATCATATCAAATATCATATCATATCATATCATATCATATCATATCATATCATATATCATATTATATATCATATCATATCATATCATATATCATATCATATATCATATCATATATCATATCATATATCATATAATATCATATATCATATCATATCATATCATATATCATATCATATATCATATCATATGATATCATATCATATCGCTAACACTGGTTTATGAATACGAAAAACGTTAGTTCGCTGATCATCCATCGGAAGCCCGAACTAAGCTTGTCTATGAATATGGCCCTTACTCATTCAGGAGTGGGCTAGTTTATCTTACATTGTATTAAGTTGTATTAATTTCAGACTTACCAGCAATAAATAGTTAAATAAATAAATAAAGAAAGAAACAAAGAAAGAAAGAAAGAAAGACAGAAATAAAGAAATATCATCGAGTGTTTTGGGAAAGCCATTGTTTTAATACCCAATATGTTAAGTCAATTTAATAGAGCAGTGTATTATGATAATTAATGATTGAAAGAATTTATTTTTGCCCTTTAAATGTGCAGAAATTTAATCTGAACAAATATAGCTTTTCGTTCTGAAAAGGAATTTTTAAAATGTTACATTTGTTCGGGTCAAATGTCTGTATATTTAGAGGACACAACTGAAATTATTTCAATCATGTATTATCATAATAGAATCTCTCTTAAATGGGGCGAGCATATTGGAAATTAAATCGATGGCTTTCCCAAAACACGCTATGAATTATTTCATATAAAACAATTTTTATCTCGAAAAGGAAGCAAAAACGAGCAAAATTGTATTAAACTATTTTCTTTGAAATATCTCAAACAATAACCCCCTGAAATTAATGACATTACTTCCTCTTTATGTGTTGCTCTGGTAGTAGATTTTAACCGTTATCAAAGTGATGGCTTGTCTTGTCACAGAAATTTTGCGTCGTGTTGGGATTAGTTGTCTTGTTTATTTAGTATGTAATCTTACGTTATGCTAACCAAATGACAAGGGATTTGCTCGACTTTTTAATATCTTGTTGTACAGAATTCTTACACGAATGGGGACAGAATGGACAAAAGAATCCAAGCTTTAGGCTTTCAAAGTAGATTATGATTATAGTCATTATTATTATTATTATTATTATTATTATTATTATTATTATCTTTAAGAAATGTAGCGGCTAGAAAAGAGCTTAAACACTAGATGAATACTGTAGAATCCCTCTTATCCGGCACCAAAGGGACCAGGCTAGTTCAGGATGCGAGATTTTGCCGGATAATTGAATAAATACAGATATATACAAAAAAGAAATTTCGTATTACATGGTGCAGTCATGTGAAAGTTATTTCTCTATCACTTGCTCATAACTGAATAAACATAAAAACTGTGTGGATTTCCCTTATTAAAACACATCACACAATACAAATAATACACTAATTTAATGTTCGAATATTCACTGAAAATTGAAGTTCGTGCGAACTTACTAATGTGGCAACACTGACGGCTCTAACATAGTTAAATAAACATAAAAGCTCTGTGGATTTTCTTTATTAAAACACATCACATACACAAATTAATACACTAATTTTTGGTTCGAATATTTACTGAAAACGACAGTTTGTGCGAACTTCCTATTGTGGAAACACTGACGATTCGAAAATAATTAAATAAACAACATAAAAACTGTGTGTTTTCTTTAATAAAACTCATGACACAACACAAATAATACACTAATTTTAGGTTCGAATATTTACTGAAAACGAAAGTTCGTGCGAACGTCCTATGTGGCAACACTGACGGCCCGAACATAATTAATAAACATAAAAACTGTGTGGAGTTTCTTTTTTAAAACACATCACACAACACAAATAATACCGTAATTTTAGATTCGAATATTTACTGAAAATTGAAGTTCCTGCGAACTTCCTGTGTGGCAACACTGACGGCCCGAACATAGCTGTGTGGATTTTCTTTATTATAACACATCACACAACACAAATAACACACTAATTTTAGGTTCGAATATTCACTGAAAATGAAAGTTCGTGCGAGCTTCCTAATGTGGCAACACTGACGGCCCAGACTGTGGCAATGTGGCAGATTTAATTTCTTTTTTTTTTTTGGCCCAGCCAAAAGTGCCGTTGTTTTGGTATTGCCGGTTGTTTGGGTGCCGGTTACGAGGGATTTTACTGTATTAATGTAGGTACTACATTCAGTAGAACCTCTATTATCCGTGGTAATGAAGGGGGCAGACTGAACGGTTAATCGAAAAAGTCGGATAATCCATACCATGAAAGATTTTCGTAAATTTAGTGAATAATATTTACATTTTCGTAATTTCCTCCATAGTCCATAGGTAGTGGACCAAAAGTTGAGTAATTTAAGTCTGGTTGTCAAAAACGGGGTTTTAGGAGCCAAGGAAACTCCTTGTAATGGCTGTTTATGGAAATATATGAGTAGTGAAGGTCTCGTGTTGTAGATGTACATACTTTATACACTCCAATCTCGTATTCTGATGCGAGATGAGTCACAGTTTATTTTTCCTCAAACCACTCAATTATCTACACTTTTTCGATACTTAGCATAACAAGATTTATTTTGGCACCTGTAGAAGACATTTTATGTAGAAGTTATACAGATGTTCGAACAGTAGACCATACTGTGTAAGGTAAAAGTCTTGTAAGTGCCATCTCTTGAAAAAATAACGTGCTAATACAATGTACAGTAACGTACTTCATGTATTTCTGCAGAAAAAAGCGAGAGAAAGATAGACGGATAATCCACCAATCGGTTAATAGAGTGACGGATAATCGGGGTTCTACTGCATGTTTGAATCCTTGATAGAACACTCGTAAATATTGTGACTTCCGTTATATTACGTGATTTTCAAGTGACATGCTAACTCCAAGCCACAGGAGTGTCACGTAGTGTCAGTGGAGAAATGTAGAAGTTCAATTTCAATGGAGAAAATATATAACTTATATGAAACGAAACCAATTACTTACAACATTTTTAAATTTCATAAAATCACACTTAAATTACAATATTTTGCCTATTTGTCAGTAATTTTTATATACTATTGGACGTATATTTTTTTAATTTTCTATATCTATGAATCAATTCATTTCCAAAGTATTTTCCTATACTTGAAATATGAGAATTTGGCATGGAATAAAGTTACTAGGAACTAAAAAAGAACTTGTAATTCAAACTTTCTTGTGCGAATTTCTTCGCTTGTATCTTGTTTCGTGGAGAACCTCTGGTAGAGGATGCATGGATTTGGATGCCTTCCAAATAGAAATGCCGATGTCCTATATTCCCGGAGCCGAAATGTTGATCTCACATTTGATTTGCATTACAATGCTTTGGCTGACAATTGTTTATCGAGAACGTGATGCTGTATGCACGCACGCCGTGTAAATTGTGCATAGTTTACTAGGCGAACAATAGGATTTCAGTCTTATCAGGACAAGTCACTTATTGCATCTTGGAAAACGTTACCCCTCTAATCCATATTTTTTTAAAAATCAATATTATTATTTTTTTATCATCATCACTGAAAGATGAAGCGCTACGACTTTTCTTGCCAGCTACAACAACAGGCAGCAGACGACATGACTTATTCAGCCGCTTAATTTTCAGCGACGAAGCGACATTCCATACGAGTGGGAAAATTAACAAGCACAACTGTCGTGTTTTGGGTACACAGAAACCTCACAGAATCATTGAACATGAGCGTGATTCACCAAAGGTGAATGTTTTCTGCGCGTTGTCACAACGAAAACTGTACGGACCTTTCTTCTTCATTGAGGCTACTGTGACTGGACATTCATATCTGGACATGCTGGAGCAATGGTTGGTGCCTCAACTTAGACAAGATCTCGATGACGATTTCATCTTTCAGCAAGATGGGGCTCCGCCACATTTCCACAATGCAGTTCGTGCTTACCTGAATACGAAGATGTCTGATCGTTGGATAGGACGTGCTGGAGTAAGGGACAGATGTTTCATGACATGGCCACCAAGGTCACCCGATATGACTGCATGTGATTTTTTTCTCTGGGGGTAACTAAAGGACCGTGTGTTTGTACCGCCTTTTCCACGTGATTTAGAGGAACTAAAAACCAGAATTCGAGAAGCTGCCGCCACGGTCACAGAGGATATGTTGAAAAGGGTATGGGAAGAGTTTGATTATCGTTTGGACATCTGCCGAGTCACTCGTGGTTCACACATTGAATCTCTGTAAGGTGTAAAACGAACTTTGACAGTTTGACTTTAAACTGACGTGTGTTTGAAAGTGCTATCATTAGTAGTTTTTGTGTAATAAAATATTGAAAGTGTTACCGGACTTTTGATATGTCCTGTAAGTACTTTATCACTAGCTGCTTAAATGATCCATAAGAGTAGAAATTCAGTCGCAGATTTCACTGTTGGCCCGAGGACATGTAAGAGGGATTAGCGTTGCTCGTCTCACAGCTCTTTTTGTTGCTGCCGACTCAGGTTGTTGGCCAACAAGATGACGTCACCGCAAGGACAACATGACAATATCCTTTGACAGGCGATGCTTTGGCACAAATTGGTCTCTGCATTTTAGAAACTGGTGCTTCTTAACATGCCATACGCGTTTGGCGTGGGATTCATATCGCAGTACCATGACAACGAAAGTCAATTTTTTGGCTTGAATTTTTAGAATACCTATAGCCGCTATAAGCAAATAAAGTCTCAACTTTCTTTTGCCTTATGAAGAAGAGGGACCTACTAAAGCATAGAGGAATAAATACGAAGTTGACAAGGTGCGCGATGCTTGACCTTAAAGAAACAGAATTAGTCACTGGAAAATGCTTTTAGACGACTCGACTGCAGTAGGCCTGTTATTGTTGTGGCTAGGAAAGAGAGGGGGCACAAAATAAACAGTAGTTGGCATGCATAGATGAAGACTGGAACTTCACCTTGCGGCATTAAGCAATTTTGCCGTTCCGTTTTCATCTCGTGCTAGAATTTTGAACCACTAATACATGTTCATATATAGAGACAGAAATCACTACCTGTGTGATAAAATAAAGAACAAATCGTCGTTGTTCCTGCACTAACTCCTATGTGACATATTTTTCGATTTTCAGATTTTTGCTCTGTTAAATAACTTAAATAGTGATACAGAAAATAATAAAATCTCATGTATGTAATTGTATTTCTTTCTTTCGAAAATGTAAGAATTCACAATCCCCTATGTACGGCTGCCATAGGATGAATAAATGTGCTTATTTTTATTTCTACTGTGTACATTTTTTATTGAATTGCCGGCTTCTGTTTTTATGTGATTCGTATTTGATTCTGACAACATTAATATGTATTCCACTATGTTTATTTTTATTTTATGAGGTAAATTTTTTGTAACTACTTCTTTTGATCTCATTATGTACCTAAATTGTTTCAGTATGTAATTACTTAATTCCGATCCAGTTGTATGTTCAACTATGTAAGCAAGTTTTAATCCTGGTTGAGTGTAAGAGAAGGCCTTACGGCCTTAACTCTCCCAGGTTAAATAAAGCCATTATTATCATTATTATTATATTATTATTATTACTATTATTATGTCTACTACACATTGCGAATTATATAAATTTGAATTTACAATTTTTCATTATTTATAAAATCCACACATGACTTTTTCAACTTAATACTAGAACTATTAGAATTGACAAGATTAGGATATTTATATATTCTTGGGCCTAAATTACTACTATGCTTAAATACTGTAGCTGTGTTGCATTTTGGTTCAAACAATCTTAAAGAATTCATACTTTTTGTTTCATAACTATGAGAATACAATTCAAAATCATTTTGATTTTTATATAGGAATTTTATTAATACAGTATAATAAATTTGTCTGATTTTAAGAACATTAAAGTCTAAAAACAATGTTTGTGATGGAAAATAAATGGGTTTATGAAGATATACAGTATTTTAATCATTTTCTTCTGTAGTAAATAAAGTGAATTAATCTTGATTTTAAATTTTTATTAGAATAGAATAGAATAAAGAAATATACAGAATTAAGAAATATAATTACAAAACAAACAAAGAGAAATACAAATAAAATAATACAAGCAATATAAAAAGAAGATACAGTAGTATTAACAAAATTTGAGACCGAATGAGCAGCGCTCGTGCTCGGTCGCAGTTCAGATATAATATTAAAATAAATAATAATAATAATAATATAAATAAATAAGTAAAATAAAATAGGAACTAAAATATAATTACAGCGGCAATGGAATTATATAATATAATATTAACACTAGAGAAGAATAATATCGCACGTGAAAAGTAGGACTAATATATATTTCAAAATTATAGAATACAAATATAATATAGGTTGATTAATTCATACACATAGGCTATAAATTTATTTAATCAAATTGAAGATATTAACACGTTTCTAATTTTCTTGTTATATGTTAGTGGGTTACATATTAGAAGTTCTGGGTGTAATTTAGTTAAAGCATTGTACAACCGAGGGCCAAAATTAATGCTATGCTTTAGACCAGCAGATGTGAGACATTTAGGTTCTACTAATGTTGAATTAATATTTCGCGCAGTTAATGTAGCGTCGTTAAATAACCGATTAAAATGAAGTGAGCCAAAAAAATAAGTCCTCAAATTCCTAAAAATTAAATCCGAAACACTCTGTATATGCTGGGTCTCTTATTAAGACTTGAGTTTTGTTTAATGGTTTTAGGCGGCTTAAGCTTCGTATAATGTCGCAGTCGATATTTAGCCTGGAGGGAAGTAGTTAGGCATACAGATTGTCGTTAAGTTCAGGTATATAACCTTAAAATAGGCCACGATCGAGATCTGTCACTTTCTCGAGTCATCATCATTGATGGCGGCCGTTAACCTCATGAAGATACAAAAAATGATGTGAGAACTTGCCGATCTGCCAATCTCTTTTATAGCTCCACTCCACTCCGCTGCGGCATCAAGGTCTGCAGCTCTGTCACAGGAAATGCACTTGAAGCAGCCTAAACGCACTGCTCGGGCTGATTAGCTTATCATTTTTAAATCTCATTTGCCAGGAAACGATACTTCAAAGAAGACCTTGCTTCACCAGCAACAGGCTAGGAATTGGAAAATCAGGCCTTGAATTAAAGCTAACGTTTTACAAATGGCTTTTAAGGAACCCGCAGGTTCATTGCCGCCCTCACATAAGCCCGCCATCGGTGCAAGATTAATCCAGTCTCCATCATCATATCCCACCTCCATCAAATCCATTTTAATATTATCCTCCCATCTACGTCTCGGCCTCCCCAAAGGTATTTTTCTCTCCGGCCTTCTAACTAATACTCTATGCATTTCTGGATTCGCTTATACGTGCTACATGCCCTACCTATCTCAAACGTCTGGATTTAATGTTCCTAATTGTGCCAGGTGAAGAATACAATGCGTGCAGTTCTGCGTTGTGTAACTTCCTCCATTCTCCTGTAACTTCATCCCTCTTACAAGCAAACGTTCTGATGGGGGCAGATAAAAAAGTTAAATTTTTTTTCTTCCACCATGTTAATAATATCAAAAGAAGTGCTTATACAAATTTTGGCCATTCGACCGCAATTATGAGAGCCGTAAAAAATAAGTTCGCAAGGGGCCGCTAACAGAAAAAAAAACACAATTTCATTGGACAAATTTATTGGAACGGACACAGCAATTGTTGAGCTATTTTTCAACATATTTTACATCGGAATTGAGACATTTCTCATATCATGGGATCGACAGAAAGAGGTGCAGACACAGTCAAACGTTGGTTCCGATCTGAGGCGGTTTACTTCTACGACACAAAAATTGATCCAATGGTATGACAAACGTCTCAGTTCCAGTGGGGGATATGTTGACAAATAGCGCAACAATTTCTGTATCTGTTTCAATAAATATTTCCATGCAATTGTGTTTTTTTCTATAAACGGCCCCAGGGAAAATCACTTTCTGGACGGCCTCGTAATTGCGGTCGAGTGACCAAAATTTGTATAAGCACTTCTTTTGACATTATTAACATGGTGGAAGAAAAAAACTTAACTTTTTTATCTGCCCCTATCAGAACGTTTGCTTGTTAGCCCCAAATATTTCCCTAGGAACCTTATTCTCAAACACCCTTAATCTCTGTTCCTCTCTCAAAATGAGAGTCCAAGTTTCACAACCATACAAAACAATCGGTAATATGACTGTTTTATAAATTCTAACTTTAATAATTTGTAAGTGACGTTAAGAGGACTAAAGACCTTTAACGATACCAAAGGGAAAATACTGAACGACAATAATGGCATTTCAAAGAAGTGGAGGTATGGCAATGATCTTGTAAGTCGTGCGCTGGTTTATAAGTGGTAGTTAAGAGGATTAGAGACCTCAGCGGTACCGAAGGGAAAATACTGAATGACATCTCAAAGAAGTGGGGGTATGGCTTTTATATTTATAAAGTATAGCGAGGAACAATATTAACTTTTACCACCTAAAATTCCGGGCTCTAATTATACTTAGGGTCTCTGCACTTACATCTTATATTATAATCACATATAAAGTATAGTACAGTATACTATACTCTCAGGACTCAGGACGATAATATATGTGAAGGCAAGTCGGCAATGAGAACTTCGCTACCACAAGACGGGACGAGGTGTTGTGAAGGAGAAACGAATATGTTTTGTTTCTCTGCCAAAAGGTCGTATGAAGGCACTCGAGTACGAGGAAGTGGGGCCGGCATGAAAGTGAAATCACTCCACGCCCGCTGCCACGGAGTCCCCGGGAGTCTCGCAACCCGCGAGGAATCGCGAAAAGAAAGTAAACGCGGGCCACGCGCAACGGCGCAACGCACTGCTTGTTTCGAACTATGCACCGCCCGCCAGCCCGCCGTGTACTGTTGTTACATAAAGAGTGCTCTTCGATGTTGTCATGGCGACTATCTACTACATGAAGTATCACTCTTCGACGTTGTCATGGCAACTACAGCAGCACAAAGCTTGCTCTTTGATTTTGTTATAGGAACTATGTACTAGACCATATATTTATGTGAAGTTTAGTAAATTCTTTGATAATTTCTACTATATAAAGCATGCTCTTCGATGTTGACATTGCAACTGTCTACTACGTGAAGTACGCTATTCGATGTCTACTACAAGAAGCATCCTACTTTTCGATGTTGTCATGAAAACTTTATTGTACTAAGCATGCTCTTTGATGTTATGAGAACTGTATGCTTTGAAAAGAATACCTTCTAATGTTGTCATGGCAACTGAAGGCCTTTACTATGTAAGCCATGCTTTTCGATGTTGTCAAGACAACTACGCAATATGCACTACGTGACTCATTCTCTTAGATGTTAGAAAACCATTTATAAGTAAATTATGACTTTCGTACTAATCATGGAAAATATATTCTATTGCGTTAAGACATGTCCTTCGGTGTTGTTATAGTAATATCCACTACGTAAAAGATGGCATTCGATGTTTTCTTGGCAACCATATAGGCTAAAGCGTGCTATTTGATATCATGGCAACAGTATATTAACGTGAAGCATTTTCTTCGATGTTGTCATGAGAACTATCTCCTACATGAGACATGTTCTTCGATGTTGTTTTTAGAATTATATACTGCGTAGAGTTTTTCGACATTGTCATGGCAACCGTCTGCTAATCTACTAACTTACATTAAGCGTTCTCTTCGATGCTGTCATAGCAGCCGACTATTGCATTAAACATTTCCTTCGATAATGCAAATGCAACCGTAAAACATTCTCTTCGATTCTGTCGTGGTAACTAGAGATGAACAACGATCGAGAAAGCAAGATTAACAGCGCCCACAAAGCCGAAAACCCCCACAACAATGTCATATACTGTACGTCGCGTCGTTGACGTAAAGACTGCTTCTGAGTGTTTCGAGACGTCGAGATTGATCACTCCCGAAGTCCCGAACGTCAAGCAACCTTGAATCACCACAGTTGTTTATACCTGACTGAACTTTTATCTACTTTGGCAACTGTTATATACGTATAAACAATCAAATAGTCTATTTGAAACATCATCTCTACCTTTCAGTGTATAATAATCCGTTCCCCAATCTTTATTTAATTACTAGGCCCTTATTAAAAAGTTAGAAATTTTCTTTTCATATGCTTGAGATCAAGTATGCTATCTCAAGTAAAAAGATATTAACGTTATGTTTATGTTTCTTAGAAATGCAAATTTATTTGAGAATTGTTTTTTTTTCTATTTATAGGCCTATAACCATAGGTAATATCATATAGTAGAACCAGAACATTTTGATAACTAAGATACTGTTTTGTTTTGTCTCTTTGTCTCATTTAAACATTTATAATGTTATTTATTTCAATGATGTATGTTATTCAAAGTTACGAAATCTTTCCACGTCGACCAAATGCTATTTCGAGAATGATGAGCGAGACTCGAAGCGCACGAGAATGACGAGACGGGACTCGAAAGACAAATGCAACGAACACAGCGAGCGAGAGCTGCAGTTAGTTTTGTTCATCTCTGGTGGTAACCGTGTACTATGTGAAGCATTCTTTTCTTTTTTATTGCGATAAGCGTCCACTATATAAAGAATCCTCATTGATGTTGTTATGGCAACCCGCTACTACGTTAAGTATTTCTTTTTTCGATGTTGCCATGATAACAGTTTACTACGTACAACATTAGGCCTATCTTCGATTTTGTCGTGAGAACAGTCTACTGCGTAAAACATTCTCTTCTATGTTGTCATGACAACTGTCTACTACCAAAATCATGCTCTTCGTTGTTTGACAACCATCTAAGCAGGTGGATGTAGCCTACCAAGCAAAACATTAAATTATTACTAAAGTTTTACACTAATTTTCGTAAGATAACTTTTCATTTACTTGTACGTTCATTGCAAGATTTAGATTATTTTGTTTCTCCACCTTACCCACAACTCTAGTTAGATCTCGCATGGCTTGAGATGGGCACAAACCGGGCGTACATCTAAGATACCACAGGTCACCACCTTAATTATTTTAAAACACACGGAAATTATTAATATTAATAATAACTATTGGTATGAATAAATACACGTAACATCGGATCTGCGACCACTACTTCAATGACAACTGAAACAGGGTCTGAACTGTTGCATTCTTTGCTTAAAAAGTTCGCTCTTTCTAAGACGACAAGTTTTGAAATTCTCAATTATAGGCCTATAAACATTTTTATAATGAAATTTTATTGATATTAATCTATTTGTGGAACAATGAAAATAGAAGATAAGATAAGTACTGAAAAGACAAATTAGTTCATAAATTTGAACGAGAAAAGGCATATACTGTACGTAGGAGCTTTAAGGGATGCATCAGAATAGATTAGATTAGAATAAAACCAATTGAAACGTGTAAAATAAATAGCATAAATAAACTTCAAAGGAAGTGGAAAGAGAAATACAATAGATAAAGGATTATGAAGTTTGTGATATTTCACTTGTAAACCGTAAAAGAAAAGGACAAGGTAATACGTCTTCGAATTTCATTCGTCGTCATAATTATAGATTAGTTTTAAGAGTTTAGTCAAACAGGGAACAGATAGTTCTGTACAGACATCTCTATTATTAAGCAATATTACTTTTATCTTCTTTTGATTTATTGCAAGGCTCGGGAGGTTTTTAGTCAGTGTAAATGTTACATCTTAACCTTACGACCTCTATAAAACTACTCGAGAGTTTTTTTTCTTAATATTTCCAAATAGTAAATCACACGGTAATTGGCTTGTTAGCTCAACCCCAGATTTTCTACACGAAATCCGATCCTTTATAAGTATGAGGCTTGTCTTCAGGTTATTTCCTGTCTGGTTTCGAGTCTGCGTTGGACACATGACATTTAAAACTTAGTCGAGCAAATCCTTTCGGAATTAACGTCCGATAAAAATTACGGCCGTGTTCTATACCGCTTGTTTAGCGTGTGGTATGTGTGCATGTGCAATCATTCGTAAAACAGATTAAGTATAGGGAAGAATGAGGAAGCGCTGCATTCACTGTTTCATTATGCATTTCGTGCATCTTAAATTGTCGTTAGTTTCGAAATCAGACCTGTGTTTACTGCTCCTGCTTTAATAAATAATAATCAATGACACACTTTAACGAACATGTGTTCATTCTTAACTACGCTGCTTTAATTTATGTACTGACAAAGACATTTGTAATGAATTCGGTATTAAGGGAAAGCAAAATACAGCGCCCAAAGACGACATTGTGAAAAAGATCAAAGCAGACATAGACTCCACAAATCTAGGAGGACAACAGATGATGGATAGACAAGAATAGAGATGACGCGTTTGTCTATTTGTGACGTGAACGAAAGAGACGGCAGGAATATTTCTGCATTTGCATCGTTTGAAGAGGTGGATTTCAAACTGACTTAAGTCCAAATGACAAGTTATGAGAAAAGTGACAAAAACGTTTAGAATAAATTTGACTCCCTTAGATCCGTTTGAAATAAAAAAAAAAAACATATGCAGACACTAAGTCAAGATTTAGGAGACCCTGTTAAGGGGTTAGGTACAGCTTACAGCAGTAAAATTTTTTGAAATATTCAACATTTTTTTCCTCCATTACTGCACCTTGTACAATGATGAAAATTGGTATGTGTAAAATACTGTCCTCCTGCTATACAAAAAAATATTTTTACGATTTAAAAAAAAATTATATATAGGCCTATATATCTTTTTTTTTTTTTTTTTTTTTTTTTCAAAATTCAAAATGTTGGCAGTTCACTGTTCAGTGATGAAGCGTTTCCCCCATAATTCATAAACTTAACTTTTTCATGTTCTCTCTCTTTTATTTTATCGCTGAAACTCATGTTTACAATACTACATTCCTTAATAAATAATATATATTTTTTATTTTGTGTTGGAAGAAAATACTGATATTTGACCATTTTTTTAAATGAATTTATTTTTTATCAGTCAATCTATCAAAGTTAGAGAAGTGATCTTGCATCATATTGTAGATATGACAAGCATAAATACACACAAAAAATTTCATCACAGAATGCTGTATAGTTTTTTAGTTATGTGGGAAACGCTTCATCACTGCACAGTAAACTGAATTTTGAAAAAAAAAATGTAAATACATTTTTTAAATTGTAAAAATATTTTTTTCATATAGCAGAAGGACAGTGTTGTACACATACTAATTTTCATTATTGTACAAGAGGAAAATGGAGGGAAAAAATGTTGAATATTTCCAAAATTTTACTGCTGTAAGCTGTACCTAACCCTTTAAATAATCTTACACAGTTATATACAAGATGTCTCAGAAATACTTCGACAAACCTTGGGGACATGTTCCTCACACTAAAACAAGAAAAAAAGTTTATATAAACATATGTCCGAAAATCCTTAGTTTTTTAGTTATTAATGAAAGAACATAATGAAACATCTGTTAGATATTGCCAGCTTGGTGGCAAGTGTTGCAACTTAATCAATTCAGAAACTCATAACAAATGTTCAAAATGTTCTCCTCTTGCTTCCACACACGCATGGACTCCTTGGCAACACATAGCCATCTAGGATACAATGGATGCATCAGCAGACTTATATCGATAACATCATTCGATTATCTAACAAAATGAATATTATTATCGGTTACAAACTTAAGTTAAGTTGTTAGATTGTACCTCGAAACGCGTTGAACGTAAACTTTCATTGTTTCAATTACTGATGTGAGAAGAAATTAAAAAAAAAGAAAAAGGCTATGAATAGGACATACTTTAAGGGGAAGTTGTAAGCCTTATCTTCGCCGTGTTAAATTTAGCAACTTCAGGTACACTTATCTCAGAAACTATTTGAAAATTTGCACACCTGTAGTTGTGATCTTCCTTAACCTACCGACTTTTTCTTAATTTATTAGTTCAGCTAAAAACCAAAAAATGTTAATTTTGATCCAAATCAGCTTACAACCTCCCCTTAAGAAAAACCAGTGGTAGCACAGAAAGACTAGCACTGCATTGCTACTCCTAGGACAGCAGAAAGAGACGACGACCCACGAAAAATTTGGAAGCGGTTAGTTGAGGAAGTAATCATGAGAGGTTGGCGCCACCTGGAACGTAATTGAATCAACTACTCAGAATAGAGTGCACCGGAGGCAGTTGGTTCAGGTCCTATACTCCTCATAAGAAGAAAAAGGACATTATTATTATTGTTGTTGTTATTATTATTATTATTATTATTATTATTATTATTATTATTGAACTGTTAAAATTGAACAGAACACTATCATAATGTTTTCTCCAAACGGTTAACGCTATGTTGACGTTCTTGAAAGAGCCAATCAGAGACATTTACCTCATGTTATTTCAATAACAGAATCCGCTATTTATCTCTAGGCGGATAACGTGGACGTGAATGAAGTTTATCGTAGCCCTAATTCAGTGTTAAAACATGGTATCTCGTTTGAGATATACCACTGTGGACGATATTCATCTACTTAGAACAGTTCAAGATGGATAAATTCCGAAGTACAAGAAGGCTCAGAAATTAGTTTTTCTTTGAGATTCCAACAGGTAAAAGATTGAGTCGTGAGTATTTCTCCAAGCGAAAACGTTCCTTTGTTTAACTCGCCATAACTCTGAAACCAGTAAAGGTTTTGAGTAGCGACCACTTTTGAAAGTAATTTTCACTGTTTCTCAACATTTCTCTCGCTTTGACCCTCCCCCATCTAACATGAAAAACAAAAAGTTTACCTCTTAACAACTTTAGAAGGTGTAAATGTCTATTCCGAACAGATTACATCAAAGTTGATATTTTTTTTTCTTACTTTTCAAAAAATATTTTAATTTCGAATTGTTTTCTATGCCTTCCTTAGACATTGAGCTATCAAATGAAAAAATTACAGCGCGATTGATTATCATAAGAGCTACGATATGATATGTGAGTGGGAAATATCGTTATAATGATTATTTCCGAAGTTTTACGAACGTTAACATGTCACCAAAAATGTCATTACTGACGTCAACAAATTGGTCTCATTGATTGGTTTCTTCCGAGGTTTTCCCCAACCGTGGGACTGATGCATGATGGTCTATGGCGAGTCCTCGGCCTCACTTCACTTCACTTCACCCCCGTTTGGTCTGATTACCTGGTTGGGTTTTTCCGAGGTTTTCCCCTACCATAAGGCAAATTCCGGGTAATCTGTTGGCGAATCCTCGGCCTCAACTCATCTCACTACATCTCGCCAAAAAATTGTAAAAATTGAAATTATTGTAAAAAATTGTAAAAATTGTAATTGAAGAGTCCACTGAAAGAATGATGGATGTCATTTGGAATACATTTTGCAGGAGAAGCAATTGAAAGTTTGAAATGCTTAGCGCTCAAAGCTTAACTGTGATTTTCCGATCATTACTGGACAATGACTATCAGTGTTAATGCCATATAACTCTGTATGTACATTCTATATGTCTTAAGCTATGCATTGACAGTCTTGGTTCATTTTCGACAAGAGAGTGACATCCATCATTCTTGCAGTGTACTCTTCAATTATAATCTTGTAAAATTTTGACTTGTTCCAATCTTAAAACTTCATTGCTAATGTAAGATCTATGAAATACAATAAATGAAATAAAATGAAAAAATAGCGTTAACGTTTAGCGTTAGACTAGAGTGTGAAAACTGTCTAACTTTTATCGTATTATACCATCTTGCATAAGTGTAACAGAGTATATTGTTTATCGGCGATCAACAATACACTTAACACTTCTTTCCAGTGTCCTTTCCATTTCCCTTTCATTCAGGATCCGTAAGATATATTTTGCAGAGTTTTAACTGGATTATGTAATTGATGTATGAGGAATGTAAAGTGTGTATGTACGCATTTAAAACTCTACAAACTGTAACTTACGGATATGAAATGGAAGGGAAAAGGAAAGGAAGTGTTAGGTATAATGTAAATCATCTCACTTTCCTCTTCTATTTCCTTTCCTCCTCTTTTACTTGTAGAATAATATCTAGTCATCCAAATAAACATTCGATTGCTGTAATTATGTAGGCCTACAACTGGTGTTGCAACAAGAATTCGAACCGAGGACACGTAAAAGCAGAGTCAGTATTTGGCTTGGCTGATATATCTTCGCTACTATGTTGCAGAGAGTGAAAAGAGCTGGTAGAGATGTTGGACGAAAGCAAAAACGTGGTCATCAGCGGAATGGCGAATCACCGGCTCTGTATTGGGGTCATTGGGTCGGCACAAGAAATCCCCCTGCAGGCACGCAATCTGCGCGACACGTAGCTGCAACGGTGAGTACCGTCACTCAGAATTACGTTCCAAGTCCAGCTAGCGAAAGAATCGACAAACACATTTAAAACATGTAAAAAGTTTCTTCATTGCATAATGTTATCATTTGAGTTAACAGATGGATGTACTACTTACTTTTAAGTCGTCTATTGTTTAACAAGGACACTAAATCTTAAAGAATAGCAGACTGTAGCAGAACGCGCTGATGTACACATAATCACAGTTCACTTTTGTAAAAACTGTGTTTGCTTTAAATTTCGCCATAAATCGTCTCCTAATTCTCTCAGTATATGATTTAATAAGCAAAAGGCACAATTCATAATAATCTATATTAAACGCTAATAATAATAATAATAATAATAATAATAATAATAATAATAATAATAATAATAATAATAATATTTTATTTTCGCTGGCAGAGTTAAGGCCATAAGGCCTTCTCTTCCACTCAACCAGCCTTAATCAATACAATACATATTTAAATTGCGAATATTTACACTACACTTAAAAGGTTCTCCAGCAATATTCTTCAGTTAAGTTTTAACGACTAGTAGACTACTTATTTATTTAAATTTAGATAAACCTATAAGGTAAAGTAGTAACTTAATTTATGAGCTAATTTAATTCAATCAATTATAATTAATTTGAGATTTGAGATAGCTACTAAATGATGAAAATTAATTTAATATAAGCTTACTAGAACTATGTTAAAGGGAGAAAAAAATATATAAATCTAAAATATATTTCTATAATGAGAATATTAATGTAATTGCCATTAGTGGTTTTGTAAATCTATTTAGAGAAATTAATGATAATAATAAGAATGGACAGATGTTAGTTTCATTATATGTAATAAATATTAATCAGCAATTAATTTTTTTAATTAAGAATTTATGTAATTTTGACCTAAATGAAGTTATTGTCCAACAACCCCTTACATCACTCGGTAGCGAGTTCCAATTTCTAGCAACTGAAACTGTATAAGATGAAGAATATAAAGATGTCTTGTGGTAGGGTATAATGAGTAAATTGTTATGATGAGATCTTGTACTCATCTGATGATATGGGGATAAATTTTGAAAACGAGAAGCCAAATAAATTGGGGTAGCGGTGCGCAGAATTTGAAATAAGAGAACAAGAGAATGCAGGGCTCGTCGATCGCTTAGCCTTAGCCAAGACAGAGTTTGGAAAGACGGGGCAACATGATCATACTTACGAATATTACAAATATAACGGACGCACGCATTATGCACACGTTGTAGCCTGCTGCTCAAATTTTCATTTAGGTTACTTAATAATATCGCAGTAGTCGAAGTGTGGCATCACGAGTGTTTGTATGAGGATTAATTTTACTTTATCAGGAAGCAAGTGCTTCAGTCGCTTTAATGAGTAAATAATAGAAAATATATATATATATATATTTGCACTTTCGATGAACACAAATTATGTTTTATTTGTATGAGACATTTGAAACTACTGCACGAAAGTATTGTAATCTATACTATTAATAAATCTGTAACCAAAATTGTTCTGATAATTTTCGATTTTTGAAGAATAATTGGTGTTAACATGTACAATTAACTATCCTGAGATAAAAAATCGAGTTTATGACATTTTTGTTTGAATGTCTATTTTTAACATTAATTGGTAACCTCGAGTTATATGCTAGGTTTGTTGGCAGTTCAAACGGTAAATTTTCATCACAAACTGAACAAAGACTAAAAATAAAAGTTGTTGGAGGTTTTTTCTACGTATTTTACATGTATTATGTTAATTACGCATTATTTACACGTATTTTATTGTAATGTAAATAACCTTTTTTTACGCGTAAAGTCTCAACCCTGATTATGATCTATTAGCGAAGACAATTAGTCCGGTGTTAGCCAAGTTTAGTATATTCTTCAATATTTTCAAGACAACTATCTACTATATAAAGCATGCTCTTTGATGTTGTCATAGCAACTATCTACTAGACCACATATGTGAAGTTTAGTGTACTCTTCGATATTTTCAAGACAACTATCTACTAGACCACACATATGAAGTTTGGTATACTCTTCGATATTTTCAAGACAACTATCTACTATATAAAGCATGCTCTTTGATGTTGTCATAACAACTATCTACTAGGCCACATATGTGTAGTTTAGTATACTCTTCAATATTTTCAAGGCAACTATCTACTATATAAAGCATGCTCTTTGATGTTGTCATAGCAACTATCTACTAGGCCACATATGTGAAGTTTAGTATATTCTTCGATATTTTCAAGACAACTATCTACTATATAAACATGCTCTTTGATGCTGTCATAGCAACTATCTACTAGACCACACATGTGAAGTTTAGTATATTCTTCGATATTTTCAAGACAACTATCTACTATATAAACATGCTCTTTGATGCTGTCATAGCAACTATCTACTAGACCACACATGTGAAGTTTAGTATATTCTTCGATATTTTCAAGACAACTATCTACTAGACCATATATGCGAAGTTTAGTATATTCTTCGATATTTTCAAGACAACTATCTACTAGACCATATATGTGAAGTTTAGTATATTCTTCGATATTTTCAAGACAACTATCTACTAGACCATATATGTGAAGTTTAGTATATTCTTCGATATTTTCAAGACAACTATCTACTAGACCATATATGTGAAGTTTAGTATATTCTTCGATATTTTCAAGACAACTATCTACTATATAAACATGCTCTTTGATGCTGTCATAGCAACTATCTACTAGGCCACATATGTGAAGTTTAGTATATTCTTCGATATTTTCAAGACAACTATCTACTATATAAACATGCTCTTTGATGCTGTCATAGCAACTATCTACTAGACCACACATGTGAAGTTTAGTACATTCTTCGATATTTTCAAGACAACTATCTACTATATAAACATGCTCTTTGATGCTGTCATAGCAACTATCTACTAGACCACACATGTGAAGTTTAGTATATTCTTCGATATTTTCAAGACAACTATCTACTATATAAACATGCTCTTTGATGCTGTCATAGCAACTATCTACTAGACCACACATGTGAAGTTTAGTATATTCTTCGATATTTTCAAGACAACTATCTACTAGACCATATATGCGAAGTTTAGTATATTCTTCGATATTTTCAAGACAACTATCTACTAGACCATATATGTGAAGTTTAGTATATTCTTCGATATTTTCAAGACAACTATCTACTAGACCATATATGTGAAGTTTAGTATATTCTTCGATATTTTCAAGACAACTATCTACTATATAAACATGCTCTTTGATGTTGTCATAGCAACTATCTACTAGACCACACATGTGAAGTTTAGTATATTCTTCGATATTTTCAAGATATCTATCTACTAGACCATATATGTGAAGTTTAGTATATTCTTCGATATTTTCAAGACAACTATCTACTATATAAAGCATGCTCTTTGATGTTGTCATAGAAACTATCTACTAGACCATATATGTGAAGTTTAGTATACTCTTCGATATTTTCAAGACAACTATCTACTAGACCATATATGTGAAGTTTAGTATACTCTTCGATATTTTCAAGACAACTATCTACTAGACCATATATGTGAAGTTTAGTATACTCTTCGATATTTTCAAGACAACTATCTACTATATAAAGCATTTATTACGTTAATTACGCAGTATTTACACGTATTTTACTGTAATGAAAAAAACCTTTTTTAAGCGTAAAGTCTCAACCCTGATTATGATCTATTAGCGAAGACAATTAGTGCTGTGTTAGCCAAGATTTAGTTCCCGAGTTTAAAAGTTGTCTTCTCAGACACGTACTACAGTATTGCTGCAATTGGACAATCTCACTTTTCAGAGGAGGCCACTTTCATTCGTTTTTACATCACCTCCACGAGCTTCATTGTGCGGGCTGTCACTCTCGGCTATGTTACAGAAACTGTAGCACGTAATGTTTTTCACTTTCTTCCTGGCTGACAGTTCATCAGCCCTTCAGGTTTTTGTAAATGGGTCAGGGATAGTTTTCAATATTCATCTCCAACTCTTGTAGCCCACTTTCCGTATTTCATAACGAAAGTGTGACGTATGAGCTAATGCCCCGCGGTGTTTTCTCAGCAGCCTCTCGTTTCCAATGAAAGTTTCATTGTCGGTCACGCCACTTCAACTCTACCAGTGTCGCTTTTTTACATTAAGACCACTAAGTGCTTGTTTGTGTGTTTATATTTATGGTTAGGTTACCATTTATATTCTAAACGATGCTGCCAAATACGTACAGAATAAATGGAAATATTTTGTAATAAAGAATAATATATCTGAGTTTTAATATTATCTGTAGTAATGTCACGAGAGGTCTGAGATTTATCTGGGAAATCTCAGACCTCGAGTGACATTTATTGGGACTATTTCGTGAATGAAATGAAAATATAAATAATATATTCCTAAAATTCGATGACAAAATGTTAACAATTGTATATTTACGAATACTTAACCTATTCAGACATTGTGAAGTTGAAATAGATTAATATCGATTATTGCAATAAAGAAATTCGATGTTATTATTCAGTAATTCCAATTGTTTTATTTCATTCACAAAATACAAATTTTATAGGCTACAATTATAGGTTAAGTTACCTGTGGGAGCAGGACCAATGTCAGCTGTCGACCGTTACTCACAATCAGTGCTACACGAAAGCATTTTTTATAGCTCAACAAGCACATACTCGCTGTAGTGTGTAACGGAACTGAAGCTTCGTCTACACAGTTCAATTTTCCACTCGCGTATGCGTGCAATCTGGGAAGAATATTGAAATGATCAAGTTTAAAAGGTACGTTCAATTAAGATGCATGAAGATTTTGTGTCTACATGGTGAGCCGTTTTGAACTTCGTCTTCATTGCGTAAATATATTAATTAATATTAAATATCAATCTTGCATTCATTGGTTTAAAGTTCAAAGAAAAGTATAACCGTGTAGTTGCATCTTAATATATTCATGATCATCAATTTACGGAGAAACAGTTGGCGACGACGACTAAACAAAAGAACGACCATGCGATAAATTGATAGTGATAAATCTAGCTGCAAAAAGTATCGCTAAGTGTGACTGTGATTGGTTGGAATTAAAAATTTCATTACACTTCATTGGTCGAAAATGGAATGACGTCATATAAACGAAATAGTCAACAGTAATCTCACTAGAGGCTTTGATTTATTTTTTTAAGTGGGTTATTTTACGACGCTTTATCAACATGTCAGGTTATTTAACGTCTGAATGAAGTGAAGGTGATAATGCCGGTGATGTGAGTCCGGGGTCTAGCACCGAAAGTTACCCAGCATTTGCTCATAGTGGTTTGAGAGAAAACCCCGGAAAAAAACCTCAACCAGGTAACTTGTCCCGACCGGGATTTGAACCCGGGTCACCTGGTTTCGCGGTCAGACGCTCTAACCGTTATTCCACAAGCGTGGACGTTTTGATTTATCTAGAGAAAATCAAAACTTGAGTGGGATTTAATTGACTATTACACGATTAGAAGAAAGTATATAAAGATTGGAAGAAATAAAGTACTCTAATACAATAAAATATTAATTGACTTACTGAAATTCTATTTCACTAATGTTAGCCTCACCAAAACATTTGAACGGAACCGCCATTTTCAATCGACTGTCTATGCTGTAAACAAATGACGATCGCAAAGCATGTTTTATAGTATCGTAAAGAATTTGCAGTTTAAAATGTTGGCAAACAAAGAAACAAATGGTAGGAAGATGATAAAAACAGGAGAAAGTATATAAAGATTTAGAAGAAATAAAGTACTCTAATAAAATAAAATAGATATTAATTGACTTACTAAAATAATTCTAGTTCACTAATGTTACCTTCACCAAAATGTATGAACGGAGCCGCCATTTTCAGTCGACTATCTATGCGGGAAACAAATTACGATCGCAAAGTATGTTTTATAGTACCGTAAGGAATTTGCAGTTTGAAATGTTGGCAAACAATGAAACAAATGCTAGGGTAGTGATAAAAACAAATGCTAGGGAAGCGATAAAATTAAACAAATGCTATGGAAACGATAAAATTGTGCGATAAGCAGCCATGATTAGTTGAAAGACGTCATTTCGTACCGTTTTATTGGTCAAAAGTCGTGGCTAACGAGAAAGACGGCCAATATTGAACAAGTTTATTTGTAAATGAAACTTTAACACGAGTTTAATATAGAAATTCCTTTGTTTTTTTTAGAACTTTGAACATATATTTATATCAGGCGATTGTCAAGATGGCCATGACTAGACCACGATAAGCACGTGACTCCAATTCGTGCCCAAGCCTGTCTTTTTCATAAGCCACGGTCAAAAGTAGTATGACGTAGTAAAAGCGTAATAGTCATTAGTAATATAGTAAATGAGTGGGTTATTTATGAAAGGGCCTAAGTCATTATTTTGTGAAAATGTGTTTGTAATCTAATAACTGCTCTTTGGGTGTAGATACATCGATTTAGATATGAAGAGGACTAAGTTTCACACTCTAATCCTTTGTAGAATTTATGATACAATTTTTATTTCAGCCTTAATTTCAAAATTTCGGCCTATAAGCAGTTTTTCTTACGTTTCTAACAATTTAGTATTCAAGACTTAGGCCCTTTCATAAATAACCCATTCAAATATTACAACATGTTACTGTGTTTAATATTTATGTTGTTTTTCTCTATCTATTCTGATAGCTGGAAAAACACATTTCATAATACTTCACTCTTAAAGCGATATTCCTCAGCATTAATATCCCCACTTAATCATCACCACCTCATTAATATGATCATGATAGCCAGCACTGTAACATATATTAAGTAAATCACGGCAGGCCTTCGATGTCCGATTGCAGAGTTAGACTATAACGAACAGGAACATTTTATTGTGCAGAATTTAGTAAGGTTTTAATCAAAATAATTATTATCACAAATTATTGTTAATTCCTCCAACAAATTTAGAAATAATCGAAACTCGAGCAAAACGAAAATCTCATTTTGTTTCATTTTTAATTTCTCATTGCGATGAAATATAAGATGAAGTATTGTGATACAATTTGAATTCGCTCGATATTTTCATGAAAATACACGTTTTCAACACTTATCTCAGAAGCCAGAAGAAATCAAGTGCAAAATCTCGATTTTGAGATACGGTGAGATGAATGTTCTATTTTGTTTAGGCCTACAGCTTTATGACTTACTTCCTTTGACTATCAAAATAGGTACTTATTTATGGATTCTAGAGAACCCGGAGGTTCATTGCCGTCCTCACATAAGCCCACCATCGGTCCCTAACCTGAGCAAGATTAATCCAGTCTCTACCATCATATCCCATCTCCCTCAAATCTATTTTAATATTTTTCTCCCTTCTACGTCTCGGCCTCTCCAAAGGTCTTTTCCCCTTCGATCTCTCAACTAATGCACTTCTGGATTCGTCCATACGTGCTACATGCACTGCCCATCTCAAACGTCTGGATTTAATGTTCCTAATTATGTCAGGTGAAGAATACAATGCGTGCAGTTCTGTGTTGTGAAATTTCTCCATTCTCCTGTAACTTCATTCCTCTTAGTACCAAATATTTTCCTAAGCACCTTATTCTCAAACATCGTTAACCCCTGTTCCTCTCTCAAAGTGAGAGTCCAAGTTTCACAATCATATAGAACAACCAGTAATATGACTGTTTTATAAATTCTAACTTTCAGTTTTTTTAGAGCAGACTGGATGATAAAACTTCTCAACCGAATAATAACAGGCATTTCCCATATTTATTCTGCGTTTAATTTCCTCCCGAGTGTCATTTACATTTGTTACTGTTGCTCCCAGATATTTGAAGTTTTCCACCTCTTCAAAGAATAAATCTCCAATTTTTATATTTCCATTCCATATAATATTCTTGTCACGAGACATAATCATATGCTTTTTCTTTTCGGGATTTACTTCCAAACCTATCTCTTTACTTGGTTCAAGTAAAATTCCTGTATTTTCCCTAATCGTTATTGGATTTTCTCCTAACATATCTTATTCTCAAACACCCTTAACCTCTGCTTGTATGTATGTATGTATTTATTCACACTGCAATGGGTATATACCCGGTGGCAGTGGTAACTAATTACACTCAATAATGACAATAATAAACTTATTAATTAAAAATACAATTAATGATAATACTAATAATTAATAATAATAATAATAACAACAACAACAGGGAGTATACTAAATTAAATGAAACGATCACTTAAAATAACATTTGAAATATTCTAATTTGTATCTTAAAACTAAGATCAAACTAAAACCCACGAGTATATGTTCATATCTGCACAAGTACCTTTCAACATTACACTCATTTCGCTGTCAACTCACTCACTGCACTGGAACTACGACACATTTCACTGATTCTATCCTGATTTCACTAACACTTCAAAAACATTTCACTGTTCAAATACTTTGCACTGCCACTATAACCTATACAGCTTCACTGACAGGAACACGTTTCACTTACACAGCACACTTCACTGACACGACATACTTCTTCACTGATACAACACACTTCACTGACACAACATAATTCTTCACTGATACAACACTTCAATAACAACATATCATTTACACCCTTTAAGTACTGTGTATAATTACCGTCTATTAGTAAGGTCCTTAAGCCTATTTTTAAATACATTTTTGGTTGTTGGTAAAGCCTTTAGTAAGTCTGCAGGTAAAACATTCCAGTCCCTGATAGTACGATTGAGAAAAGAAAACTTTCCAGTGTCCGTCCTCTGCCTTCTTTCCCTCAATTTATATGAGTGGTCGTTCCTTGAAGAGTAATTTGGCGGCTGCAACCTATTTTTTATTTCTTTCCAGGCAGGCTCACCTCTGTATGTTTTGAACAGTGAATTCGCGTTCTCCTGTCCGTGAGTGTGTCCCATTTTAATGGTGAATTTTTCCGACAACACTTAAGAGCCCGTTTTTGAATCTTTTCCAGTGTCTTAATATGTTCTAATCTGTAAGGATCCCAACATGCAGCACCATATTCCATTACTGGACGTACTAGTGATTTATATGCAATCTCTTTGGATTTATCAGAACCTTTTCTTAGTACTCTCATCACAAAGTGTAACGCTCTCCATGCTTTTCCCGCTGTGTCTGTAACGTGTTCCCCTCAGCCGAGATCGCTGCTAAATGTTATTCCGAGGTATTTACATTTGTTAACTTCCGGAATGGTTTCACCCCCTAACGTATACGATGCGACTATTTTATTTCTTTTCCTTGTAAAGCTGATGGCTTTGCTCTTTAGAGAATTTATTTTCATTTTGTTGGCTATTGCCCAATCATTTATTCTATTGAGGTCATTCTGGAGAAGAGTAGTATCTTCATGACTTTTTTATTTCCCTGTATAACATACAATCATCCGCGAATAAGCGAACCCTAGATAAGATATTAACTGGCAGATCATTTACAAAAGCCAAGAATAGAAGAGGCCCCAAGACACTCCCCTGCGGGACCCCGGAAGTAATTTCAATTGGGTTCGATAATTCCTCCTCTACCCGTACTCTCTGAGTGCGACAAGTTAAAAATTCCTTGATCCACTGGAGCACTCTGAAGTCAATCCCCGTTGATTGTAGTTTAACCAACAATATATCGTGTGGGACTACATCGAATGCGCGTGAAAAGTCAATAATCACTGCATCTACTTGGCTATTGGAATCTATTCCGTCTTCTAAATCCTGACATACCGTTACTAATTGACTGTCACATGAATAGCCCCCCCGAAATCCATGCTGACAGTTATGTAACCAATTTGAGTCATCCCAATGCTGCCTTAGATAAGCTGAAATCAAGTGTTCCATCTGTTTGCAAACCACAGAGGTAAGGCTGACCGGTCTGTAATTTTTTGTATCTGAGCGAGACCCTGACTTATAAATTGGCACCACTATTGCATCTTTCCAATCTCGCGGGACAGTACCATTGTTAATTGATTGCTTCTCTTTCAAAGTGAGAGTCCCAGTTTCACAACCATACGGAACAGCCGGTAATATAACTGTTTTATAAATTCTAACTTTCAGTTTTTTGAGAACAGACTGGATGACAAAACTTCTCAACCGAATAATAACAGGTATTTTCCATATTTATTTTGCGTTTAATTTCCTTCCGAGTACGATGAAAGAGTAATGGAAAGGAGAAAAATTCTCTCCGGCGCCGGGATTTGAACGCGGGTTTTCAGCTCTACGTGCTGACGCTTTATCCACTAAGCACACCGGATTCCACCCCGGCGTCGGGAGGATCGTCTCAGTTTTAAGTTCCAACTCTTGGGTTCCCTCTAGTGGCCGCCCTCTGCACTACGTCATAGATATCTATGAACCTAGGACGTAAATCACTTCGTGATTTAAGACTGCGCTTATTCCGTTGGATCCCGGCCAACTAGTCACTCATTACGAGTGCACCTCAGCACATGTGTGGAATTTGGTCCTAGGTTCATAGATATCTGTGACGTAGTGCAGAGGGCGGCCACTAGAGGGCACCCAAGAGTTGGAACTTAAAACTGAGACGATTCTTCCGACGCCGGGGTGGAATCCGGTGTGGCTTAGCGGATAAAGCGTCAGCACGTAGAGCTGAAAACCCGTGTTCAGATCCCGGCTCCGGAGAGAATTTTTCTCCGTTCCATTACTCTTTCATCGTATGATGACACAGAATATCTGCATGGAAATATCATATGTACTTCGGTACATTATAATAATATATATTCCTTGCAAGTGCCATTTACATTTGTTACTGTTCCTCCAAGAAATTTGAATTTTTCCACCTCTTCGAAGGATAAATTTACTCGAAAAGTAACCAGAGGTACAAATACAAAATTCCCGAAGTAGTATTTCATTTGGTTGTAACGCCCAATATAACACATCATACTTGCAAAATAATCATCCAAATTACGTAATGAAAATATTTAGTGCGTGAAATACGAATATGATGTCAATATCACGGTCGTCTAGATCTGTTGACACACTGACAGGCAGCAGTTTCTATGGAGATTAGACACTTCTAATTGACCTTATTGGAAGCGTACCAAGGATCCGCAGTCATTCGTGATCCAGATATGGTGCCAGGATATGAAAGTTCGGGGCAGAGGGCAACAGCAAAACCAGTTTGGAGGTGTTGGCAAATTCGCGACAACTGGGGCTATTGTGTGCCCCGCGCAAGGTTAAGGCGGAAGTCTTGCAGATCACTGCCGGAACGACCTCACAGGTCATGCATCCAACGCGTAACAGATTCTGTTCGCAATTTGAAAACAGATAATAAACAGACAATGAGAAGTGTTGTACAGTATGCATATAAGAAGTGTTGTACAGTAACAATGTGATGGGATGGAATAATGGAAAAGTGGGTCGTTTCCTAATTGTTTTCTACTTCAAATCACACACACAAAACCCGCTTAGGAGATCAAGGACTCCTGTGTCTGATATCAGAAGCTCTGAGGGAGGAAAGATCAAGAAACTCCTGCTTTGTTCCATTAGCAGAATGCTGAATGAGGAGGACCATTACAAGGTCGCCAAACCATTGGTAGCAATTTAATACTTTACCTGTTTCGACTCTCTTATTCCAATTTTATTAAATAAGCAACTTGCAGCATATAGCATTCATTTATTCACAATTTTTTGTCCAAGAGCAGGTTTTTCACTGAAAAACTAGCATTATGCAATATTTTATATTTACTGCCTTCCTCTTTGTCTCCTCATATCATCCATATATCTTAATATCGTCTATCTTATGATATCTTCCCCGAACTCTTCTCCCGTTCACCATTCCTTCCAGTGCATCCTTCAGTAGATAATTTCTTCTCAGCCAGTGACCCAAACAATTCCTTTTTCGCTTTCTAATCAGTTTCAGCTCTATTTTTTCTTCATCCACTCTTACCGACACAGCCCCGTTTCTTATTCCGTCTGTCCTTTTCACACGAACCATCCTTCCCCATATCCACATTTCAAATGCTTCTATTCTCTTCGTCGTAATGTCCATGTTTCTGCCACCATACAATGCTACACTCCACACAAAACACTTCACAGTCTCTTCCATAGTTCTTTTTCCAAAGGTCCGCAGAAGATACTCCTTTTTCTATTAAAACTTTCTTTGCCACTGAGAACCTTCTTTTTGACTTCCTGACAAAAGCTCATGTTACTACTTATAGCACACCCCAAGTATTCGAAGCTGTCCACTTGTTCTACTGCGTTGTTTCGAATTCGAGAGTTTGCCTTCTTTATTTTTTCTTCCGTTAACCATGCTCTTCGTCTTGTTTGCATTTATCTTCATTCCATACTACTCACAGCTGTCATTTAGTTCCAGTAGCGTATCCCTTAGTATTAGCTCCTCAACTGCTAACAACACTAACATCAGCAAATGTTATGAATTTATTCTTCTTCCTACTACTACCATCCCTCACATGTTCCGAAAACAGTTCGGTATATATCGATCTCAGAAAATATCTTCAGAAAATCTTTAACGCAATTAGACTTACCAGCAATTATTTAAAAATCAATATCATTAGCATGGTCTCCTTTTCCTTTATTGAAACCATGTTTACCTTACCAGTAATAGCACCCTGTAAATTCAGGAGGTTGGTTTTCAAGAAAACAATATATATACACTACCGGTCAAAAGTTTTTCATCAACTATGGAAATAACTATATACTTTATTTCAATGTACAAACACATCGGAAAAACTAAAAAGACCAACCAAATAAATATTTTCTCTGTCTAGCATTACGGTATGATAGAATATTCAAAACGAAATCCCTGTTTTAAATATATATAATGAACAATTTATAAGCAATTAAAATCAGCTTGTTTTGATAATAGGCTAATAATAATAATAATAATAATAATAATAATAATAACAATAATGTACATTGACAGTAATAAGTTATGCAATATAGGAACAACATGGGCCTAGCTTCATTTTGAGATACATTACAGTTCTGCAGAATCGAGCAGGTTGCAGAATGGAGATGTAATAGTACTTTCATTCCTGTATCTCTGGTCACGACGATCAGATGTGTGATGACTAGAAGCCTATTCATTTTAATTAAATCAGACGTGATGGCTACGTGTTCGATTCCCACACACGGCTCTCTTATGTAACCACTTTCCCATCGATTTGAGTCGCAGTACTGGATGTAGCAATAGTCTGCCTGAGGCCCAAGAGTCGCTGTAACCTCACGACACGTGGGAATGTCACGCGACTGTCTGCGTGGACCAGGTCTTGATTCTGGGACAGCATCTTGTGGTTCGTACCAATCTACGAAACAACTGTTTCTTAAATCGAAATATTACTCGAATATACTGTATCATTCTCTGTCTATTTTTATCCATCTGTCTGAATTTCAGTGCATCTTCGTCCACCCTCCCACCTGTCTTTACCTACTTGTCTGTCTGTCTCTGCGCCCGCCTTCCCACCCGTCTCCGTTTCTGTCTATCCGCATGTCCGTTCGTTTGCTTGTCTGTCTGCCTAGCTATCTGTCTGTCTACCTGACCACATATCTGTCTGCCAAACCCTCACTGTGGCTGTCTGTCTAACGTTCTGTCTGTCTACATATCCATGTCTAAGAAGTGATAGCTCGTATCTACAAAAACGTTAATTTAGTTTCAACTACATTATTATTTAGAATAATTACGTTGTTGTTGTTATGTTTACAAGATTGGACATTTAATATTTTTTCCTCGAGCAGAAGCAGAAACATTTGTGGAAAGTTTGTCTGTTTTGAGAAAAATTAATTTTTAAAGCAGTTTTCTGATTCACTTGCAAATTCACAGATGCGAGATATCACTTTTTAGCCATCGATATCTGTCTGTCTTTCTGCTTGCCTACCTACCTGCTGTCTACTTAATTATCTGTGTTTGTCTCTAGCTGACTGTCTACATACTGTACCTATCTGTCTACATTTCTGCCTAGCTATCTGCCTATCTACATAGGGACTGTAACTATCTGTCTGTATTTCTGCCTACTTAATTATCTATCGGTCTGTCTGTCTACATACTGTACCTATCTGTCTATATTTCTGCCTACCTATGTGTCTGTCTTCATATTATACCTATCTGTCTGTCTACACATTGTACTTATCTGTCTATATTTCTGCCTACCTATGTGTCTGCCTTCATATTATACCTATCTGTCTGTCTACGTACTATACCTATCTGTTTGTCTTCCTGCCTACCTATCTGTCTGTATACTTAACCATATGTCTATCTGTCTACATAATGTACCTATCTGTCTATAAATCTGCATACCTATCTATCTGTCTACATACTGTACCTATCTGTCTGTCTACATACTGTACCTATCTGTCTATATTTCTGCCTACCTATCTGTCTGTCTATATATTATACCTATCTGTCTCTCTATATACTATACATATCTGTTTGTCTTTCTGCCTACCTATCTGTCTGTATACTTAACCATATGTCTATCTGCCTACATAATGTACCTATCTGTCTATAAATCTGCCTACCTATCTATCTGTCTACATACTGTACCTATCTGTCTGTCTACATACTGTAACTATCTGTCTATATTTCTGCCTACCTATCTGTCTGTCTATATATTATACCTATCTGTCTCTCCATATACTATATCTATCTGTTTGTCTTTCTGCCTACCTACCTGCCTGTATACTTAACTATCTGTCTGTCTGTCTACATAATGTACCTATCTGTCTATATTTCTGCCTACCTATCTGTCTGTCTATATTTCTGCCTACCTATCTGTCTGTCTACATACTGTACCTATCTGTCTGTCTACATACTGTACCTATCTGTCTGTCTACATACTGTACCTATCTGTCTATATTTCTGCCTACCTATCTGTCTGTCTATATATTATACCTATCTGTCTCTCCATATACTATACCTATCTGTTTGTCTTTCTGCCTACCTACCTGCCTGTATACTTAACTATCTGTCCGTCTACATAATGTTCTGTCTGTCTACATACTGTACCTATCTGTTTGTCTTTCTGCCTACCTACCTGCCTGTATACTTAACTATCTGTCCGTCTACATAATGTACCTATCTGTCTATAATTCTGGCTACCTATCTGTCTGTCTACATACTGTACCTATCTGTTTGTCTTTCTGCCTACCTACCTGCCTGTATACTTAACTATCAGTCCGTCTACATAATATACCTATCTGTCTATATTTCTGTCTACCTATCTGTCTGTCTACATACTGTACCTATCTGTCTGTCTACATAATGTACCTATCTGTCTATATTTCTGCCTGCCTATCTGTCTGTCTATGTACTGTACCTATCTGTCTATATTTCTGTCTACCTATCTGTCTGTCTACATACTGTACCTATCTGTTTGTCTTCATAATGTACCTATCTGTCTATATTTCTGCCTGCCTATCTGTCTGTCTACGTACTGTACCTATCTGTCTATAATTCTGACTACCTATCTGTCTGTCTACATACTGTACCTATCTCTTTGTCTTTCTGCCTACCTACCTGCCTGTATACTTAACTATCTCTCCGTCTACATAATGTACCTATCTGTCTATAATTCTGTCTACCTATCTGTCTGTCTACATACTGTACCTATCTGTTTGTCTTTCTGCCTACCTACCTGCCTGTATACTTAACTATCTGTCCGTCTACATAATGTACCTATCTGTCTATAATTCTGGCTACCTATCTGTCTGTCTACATACTGTACCTATCTGTTTGTCTTTCTGCCTACCTACCTGCCTGTATACTTAACTATCAGTCCGTCTACATAATATACCTATCTGTCTATATTTCTGTCTACCTATCTGTCTGTCTACATACTGTACCTATCTGTCTGTCTACATAATGTACCTCACTGTCTATATTTCTGCCTGCCTATCTGTCTGTCTATGTACTGTACCTATCTGTCTATATTTCTGTCTACCTATCTGTCTGTCTACATACTGTACCTATCTGTCTGTCTACATAATGTACCTATCTGTCTATATTTCTGCCTGCCTATCTGTCTGTCTACGTACTGTACCTATCTGTCTATAATTCTGACTACCTAACTGTCTGTCTACATACTGTACCTATCTCTTTGTCTTTCTGCCTACCTACCTGCCTGTATACTTAACTATCTCTCCGTCTACATAATGTACCTATCTGTCTATAATTCTGCTACCTTTCTGTCTGCCTACATACTGCACCTATCTGTCCGTCTACATACTATACCTATCTCTTTGTTGTTACAGTGAAAAATAACAAATTGAAATAGATTGAAACACGAAATAATATACGAAGTAACGTCAAGAAGATGTGAATTAAAGACATGGTCCATGTATATAATGCCTGAAAATAGCTATTGATCCTTTGCGTGTTTGTTTTTAAAATAATGTGTTTAATCTGAAACTACAGTCAGTGTATTGATATTAGTATCTCTTTGTTGTTACCTGTTGCTTTAAAAAGAATGTGTTTAACTTTTAATTTTAAGTCAGTTTTTCTACTATTCCTTTACTGTTTACATTTGTTTTAAAATCTTTTGTATTGCCCCTACTATTATATATTGCACTTCAAGAATTTCGTTATTCGTTAGTTATTATTTTAATTATTGTAATTGTTCCTGAATCACGTATGTAACTTGTAAGCGTAAATCATTGCTAGTAAATTCCTTTTATTACTCTTAACTGTTCCATTGTTCATGAATTAAGTATTAATTTGAAAGTGAAAGTCAAACTTTGTTATATTAATGTACTGTTGATTATCTTTTTAAGATCGTGTATTTACTCTGAAACGGTTAGACATTCTTGTATATCTTTTGCGTTGATTATTCCTCAAACATCTCATTAATCTTTAAAAGGATCCATTCTTTCATTAAGGTTCATTTTTCTACATAATTCATGTGAATTGTGTCTGTGACCACAATTTTATATTATAATTTTACTATTGTTTATTGGTTACGAAATATGTATTTTGATGCCAACTATAACCCTAGTATACCTCAGGGTGAAATAGGGTTTATTAAATTGGATAATAAAAAAACCATCTCTCCGTCCGTCTATCTCTCTGTTGATGTGTCTGATCCATCCATTCGTGCATACGGGTATGTAGGTACATATCTATATGTACTATGTATGTATCTCTGTATCTACCTTATACGGATCTCTCTGTTCTCCATATAGGATTTTTTTTTTCTTGACCCTAGAGGAGTTTACCTTTGTGTGGTTATGTCGAGCAACACTAGTCGGAAACTTCGTGGCACTCTTGTGTCGTGGGGTCAGCACGCCACCGGGCCTCTCCATCTCAGGCACGCGATGGTGAGGGTGGACATGACCGCTTTCTCCACCAAGCAGCGGGTACGCTGGAATTCGCGCAGTCCCATAACTCGAGGATGATGAATCGACGTAATCCGTCCAACTTTCACTGCATCTCGCTTCAAATAGCTTTCACGGGCCGCGGAGATTTATTGAAATGCTGCCAGTGCTCCTCAACTAGATGATCCGGAAACTGTACCAGGCCTTCCTTCACACCTGGCCGCTACGTGTCCAAACAGGCGCTGTGGAGGCAGTGAGACGGTGACTCCTTACCTCTGATTAGCATGGTTCATTGTTATAGAGAAGTCCTGGGAATTCCCGCTTCTCTCGCGTTGTGTTCGGAATCTCGACACAGATTATCCTCAGGTTTTCTTGTTTTCATTGTGCCGTATTCAGAAAGTTCGCCACTCGAACTCATGATTTAAGTTATCTTATTATTTTCGTACCTTTTCTATCTTCGTATTGCGGAGACTATGCTAAGAATTTCGTTGTTTTCATGCTATCGTATTCAAAAACTCATTTCAAATCTGTCAGCGGTTGTTCTAGATTACAACAACGAAATCCGTTTCCATAAGACTTTCGTGTAGGCCCTAATCTTATCTTCGTATTTGCTAAGTTCGAAATTAGATTTCGGACACAGTTCTTACTGGAATTTTCCTTTTTTATGTTTATATTCGAAAGGTAAGTATTTAGAACCTCGACACTGCTGACTATTCTGAAACTTTGGTGACTTCTAGTTTTGTATTTAGTAGATTCGTGTTCCAAATTGCGATATTGGTCCTGAGATTCTCTATTTTGGTAGCTTTATAGTAAGAAAATCAGTGTTTCAAATCCCAAACAAGCTGTCCAATTTCAGTATCCTTCTTTCTTCATCCACCCTTTCCGACACAGATTCATTTCTTATTCTGTCTGTCCATTTCATACGCTCCGTTCTTTTCCATATTAACATTTCAAATGTTTCTATTCGTTTCTCTTCACTTCGTCGTAATGTCCACACAATGACATACTCCACACAAAGCACTTCACTAGTCTCTTCCTAAGTTATTTCTCCAGAGTTCCGCAGAAAATGCTCCTTTTCCTATTAAAAGCTTCCTTAGCCATTGCTATTCTCTTTTTGACTTTATGGCAGTAGCTCATGTTACTGCTTACAATACACCCCAAGTATCTGTCCACTTGCTCTATTGTGTCATTTAGAATTCGAACGTTTATCTTCTTTATTTTTCTTCCGATATCCATATTCTTAGTCTTGTTTACATTTATCTTCATCCCATACTTTAAAAATGATATGGTTTTTAAAACAAACTAGATTTTTTGGTTTACTGACAATTAGCAGTTATTGTTCTCATGACAAGTGATTTAATATCACAGTATAACAGTGAGGCGTTCTTCACTAACTCTAAGGACTGAATGTCTTAGCCTAGGACTTGTTGGGACTCTGAAAAAATTCGCAAGGAAAAGTACAAATAATTCTGTACAGCCTATTTATTTATTTTTTTTTATTTATATATTTATTTTGCTAATAATTGTAACATAAAATATAATATAAACAGATAAAACTTTAGCTCACCCCTAAAAGAATAGAACTTGTGCTCAGGGGCGGAAGAATTCGTGCGCTATAATAATAATAGTACATTATGCAACGAGCCTCTAATGATAGTAATTAGGACGCGAGGAAGTTTGTTTATGAAACGAGCGCAAGCGAGTTTCATAATTTTCATACGAGCGACTTAATTACCATTATAGGCAAGTTTCATACGACTTTTTATGCTCGACCATATTTCTAACTTGAAATTATTCAGAAGTATTTATTTTATTTGTATCTGACTGAAAATCGGAAGTGACCTCGTGCATAGCTCGTGAATTGTGAGATGTGCGCAGACGCGAAAGTATTGATTTTTTCCGTGGAACAATAATGTCATTGACCTTGATATAATGTAGAGAATGTGTAACCTGGAAATTGATTTAGAATTGAAAAACGAGATGACAAATTGAATTTATTTGACTATTATTTACAATTAACGTTAATTATTACAGTAACACAACATAACCTTCTGCGACAGTATTGGATTTCCAGCCTCCGTGATCTTTCCCTCGTTGTCTTTCGATTGCATATCCGAGAATAATCGAAAACCCGAACTTTAATGAATAGGTGTACTTTAATGACATGCATTAAAGGACTGCTACCAGGTGTATAATTACTACATTTCGGCATGGTCCAGCATAAAATTCTTTAAACTTACGAATCTGAGCAACTTATTTACCTTAGCTCGTTATTTTATGCAAGAAACAGAATAATTATCTTTGAAATAAATTTCTAATTCAGCGCCATTTTGTGTTGTTGGTTTCAGATAAAGAGCTAGCCACCGGCGTAGCTCAGTCGGTTAAGGCGCTTGCCTGCCGATTCGGAATTGCGCTCGAGCGCGGGTTCGATCCCCCCTTGGGCTGATAACCTGATTTGGTTTTTCGGAGGTTTTCCCCAATCCTATGACGAATGTCAGGTAATCTACGGCGAATCCTCGCCAAATACCATCTCGCTATCACCAATCCCATCGACGGTAAATAGCCTAGTAGTTGATACAGCGTCGTTAAAATAACCATATAAAAATAAAAAATAAATAGCTGATGAATGTTTTTTTATCAAAATTGTTACATTTAATGTACATAATTCCCTCACAAATTCGCTCGTAGATACTGAATATGAATAAAATTTGTGCAATATTTCAGAAGAAATCGCTGTACACAGACGGGCAGTACGACATACGGCATTATTAAAATAATATTTTCGAGATAAAGATAAAGATAAAGATAAAGATAGCCTATTGTGTCCCATGAAGGGCAAAGACCTCCTTAAATAAGGGAAAGCTCTATTTGCCTAACGTGATGAGCTAGTTCACGTTAGACGTGATATTTAAGTCTAGGAACTTGAATCTCTTTAACAATGATTCTCTCACTGCCTTTCACAACTTCCTGTCTATGCACAAATGTCCGTCGAGTAGTTTCCACTTTCTTCTGTCTCTTGCCTCTCTGGACCATTGTTGACCTGCCTCTTCTCTGAAGAAGTCTGCCCATCTACGCCGAGGTCTGCCTTGAAGTCTCCTTCCTATACGGGGGTCCCACATGGTAGCTCGGTATGTCCATCTGTCGCCTGGTAGCCTGGCCACATGTCCACCCCATTTCCATTTGGATGTAATGGTTGCACGTGTGATGTCCTGTGTATCTGCTAGTTGGTAAAGTGTCGCATTTGGGATTTTCTCCTTCAGTGATACGCCCATAATTTTGCGCATCATTTTCCTTTGACACGTTTGTAGTTTGGTCCCGTGTTTCCCTGTTAGCGACCATGTTTGGCACCTATAAAGTAGTACAGGATAAACACAGGTCTCCAGTGCCTGTATTTTAGTTTTTCTGCTTAATATTTTGCAATTCATTTTGATTGATTTTCAGAAAAGTCTGTAATATATATTAGGAATATTTATTTTTCAGTCACTGACTTTACTGCATCATATGTAAGGTACAAAACCTTTATGTTACATGTTTTAAAAATCGTATGAACGTTTTCGTTGGAATATCCCAACATCATCAGATACGACATTCATTCTAGCAATATCATTAGTCTCTACAAATACAATACATCTATACTAATAATAAATCTGTAGCAAAAATTTTTCTGGTAATTTTCGATTTTCCAAAAATAATTGGTGTTAACATGTGTAATTAACCATCCTGAAACCGAAAATCGCTTTTTTGACATTTTTGTTTGTATGTCTGTCTGTCTGCTGTCTGTCTGGATGTTTGTTACCTTTTCACGCGATAATGGCTGAACCGATTTATATAAAAATTGGAATATAAATTAAGTTCGTTGTAACTTAGATTTTAGGCTATATGTCGTTCAAAATACGTTATTTAAAAGGGGGGTTATAAGGGGGCTTGAATTAAATAAATCGAAATATCTCCCTTACTATTAATTTTCGTGAAAACTGTTACATAACAAAAGTTTCTTTAAAATTAATTTGTGATAAGTTTTATTCTATAAAAAAGTTTGATGTTACTGATATTTAATGGATAAATGAGTTTTAAAATCACAATAACAACGCCATCTAAGGCGCTGTATTGAAATAAAAACAAATGACTTCGTTTATAAGGGGCCTTGGACAAAAACAATCGAAAGCTATTAAACATAGCGTACAGAGAATTTTTCTGTGTTTGTATGAAGTGATATCGGAAGCTAATTAATTGTTTAATTATTATTTCACCATTGGAAAGTGTAGTTTCTCTAGATGGACATAATTCTACAATGTTATTACAGTAACTTCTGAAACATATAGCAAGTAATATGAAGTATACACTTTAAAACTAAATGATATGTCAATCTTCATTAAACTATGGTTGCATGTAATAACAATTAAGAAACATGTTAAAGGAATTGTCATTGCACCAAATGATTGCTCTCTGGACCAAAATGACCGCATTTTAATTATTTAAATACAATTTAAATTAACTAACATATTAAACGATTTATCCTTCTATCAAACACGAATGTTCCCTGGTTCAACCGTTCTATTTTAATTATGTAATTACTTTATATTTATTTGTAACAGGTGCAGCGGAGCGCACGGGTACGGCTAGTATTAAATAGCATACAGAGTAATAAAACCATACTAAAACCAACATAAATAGGATACATAATGTTATTCTTGTGTGACTGCCCTTATTATTAAATAGTTAAAAGTGCACGTGTAAATTACAATATGTGTGTGTGCGTGTGCGCGTGCGCGTGAAAGTCTTCACAAGTGAAATAATAAAAAAATAAAAATGGAATGAACTGCATATTGTAAAATGTGAAGAGATGCAATTACAGTATTTGAACTATATTAGCGAATTTGTTTATGTTCGTGTTCTTATTTCTTATTAATGTACGTCTTTCCTCTGTCCAGATGTGTGTGCATCGTGGTATATGTATATCTTGTAGGTTTGCCTTGAGTGCTTGTTCAAAATTATTATGGATGTCTTAGTGTCCGACGATATTTTCAATGTTAGGTTGTTTTAAGTTGATTAGCAGTATATGCTTGATTAGACGGTGATGCTATTCATCCAAGCTAGAAGTGATCAAATTAAATAATATATACTGTCATTAAATTAATGACCCAATTTTAAATGATGATTTGAAAATTTTTTCTGTGTAACGTGTTGAATGGATGGAAACTTACATTGTTATTTTATGGTCGGTATCCAAATACTATAGTTATTGTA
This sequence comes from Periplaneta americana, assembly GCF_040183065.1. Taxonomy (NCBI): domain Eukaryota; kingdom Metazoa; phylum Arthropoda; class Insecta; order Blattodea; family Blattidae; genus Periplaneta; species Periplaneta americana. The sequence goes on along the minus strand of NC_091119.1, from coordinate 38,964,675 downwards.
AAATATGTAATGAGGTGCAAGTCAGCTGTCAAGTTTACTGGAATAAGATCAAATGTTAAATAATTCATTGATTAAAGATCTCGTTAACACTTTGTTAAAAACATAAAATTTACACTGTCACACGTTAAAAGTGTTAAAATTGTTTAAAAAGGTATTTACCTTCGACAGACGGCCCGTTTCGACGCTATTTGTCGTCGTCTTCAGTGTCTCTTGAACCACTGCTGATTTTGGCTCTGCGATGTGCAGTTGTCGATGGTAGGGGTGGGGGTGTGTTGTTCCTATGGTGGGGGTTGGCTGTCTGTATGTTATGACGTATTATGATGTCAAACAATGTGTGCGTATTGAACTGTAGTTGCGTATTAAGTATGTAATGTGGATGTGCTATTGTATTCTTATATATTTCGTATTGTTCTAGGATATTTAACTGTAAACTTTTTGGTGTGATGTGTAAAATTTCCATATCTGTTTCTATATTATTGTAGTCATGATTATTGTCGATAATGTGATCTGCGTAATTTGATGTAATGTAAGGTTTGGTTATAGCTTTAATATGTTCGTTGTATCTTGTATGAAAGGATCTTCCTGTCTGTCCTATGTAAAAATGTGGGCAACTATTGCATTTTAATTTATAAACTCCAGTTGAATTATATATATATATATATATATATATGTTAAATAATTAATATTAATAACATTCATGAAACTTGTTCATACGATTTTTAAAACATGTAACATAACAGTAGCATGCGTTACAAGAGCGGTATGTTGAAGTTTTAATATTCGAGGAAAAGTTTGAAAAAGCGAAACGTAGTTGAGCTTTTTTAATTTCCGAGATTTGAAAGAAAACATACCGCTCGTGTATCGTACATTACTTTGTGCGAAGATCGTTTATTACATACCTGAAAGAGAAATTTCTAATTAGTTGCAATGAAATCTCCATCTTGGTTTCTGTTCAATGACGGCAAATTTGCAAAACAAAAATATCTATCTTCAACATTGTTGCTTTAAAATGTTTTCTGTGTTTACTATACTCCAGCAGGCCGTGATATACGTCTGTCTTTTTTTTTCCCCCAGTCTATGATGAGTCTGGAATCTTGTTGATTTTTTCACGGCTTCCTTAATGTTACTTGCATCACGAACGCAGTAACTTTAGTGGAGTTGTAGAGTTTACTTAATTTTTGCAAATATTTAAAAACAATAATTAACAGTGCAATTTAGGTGAAATTGCAGTGGTAAGTTTCCAATTTATAATTATTACTATATTGAACGTCTCTAACAATAATATGTTAAAAGCCTAAAGCAGTAAAATCAATATGTCACTTAAGCGGTAAGAAGAGGGAAATTGGTATGTGTGTTAGGTTGGGAATCCTGAATGTGGAATTTTAGACTTTCCGCGGATTGGTTTTGTGCGGAAACCAAACAAATACGCATGATCTCGCACAAAGTTTTGTGCCTTACATATAATGCAGTAAAGTCAGTGACTGAAAAATAAATATTCCTCATATATTTTCTGCTTAAGGTTTTGATAATAGTTGTGCTGAAACCTTGTTTTGCTTACAAACCTCGAAATCTCCTCCTTAATGTCACAATACTTTCACTACCGGCAATGATAAAGTAAAAAATAAGAATGGGTACATAAGGATATGGGACAGAATGAGGAAGACAAAGATTGGGAAGTGACGGGATCGTTATGTATTGTGTATTAGAAGGTAAAAAAAAATAATGTTACGACTGCAGCATCGTAATGCATTCCCGCTGTCCGTACAGCCCCACAGGGTCGCGACCCCTGTGTGCAGGCGTTTTTTTATTTCTGATGATATGTTACGGTCGTAGGAGACGGTGGAGAAAGTGTCCAGCTCTTGTAACAAAAGTAAAACAAAGAGAAAAAGAGCTCTGTCCTGAGTAGTTTCGTCGTAATGACCTTCCAGATGTGATTCATCCTCTAGCGAGTCAGGACAGCTTCCTTGCTTAATGGTACGAGATTTATCTCTTGAGATATAGTCGTTGTACAGTGATGGTATGTATATGAATTACACATATAAAAAGACTTGACGGCAATAAGCTATAGCAATGCCATCGTAACACGTGTGGTGAATGTTGTAACTTTTGTTTATTAAGATTGTTATCGTTTTCATCATCATTATATCGAAATTTCCTCGGAAGTACATAATATTTCCAGCATATCTGACACTGGAAAAGCGGTTTTGAACATGCTGGCACTCTGTTCGTCTTTTTATAGTAATTTCCAGTAACTAATGCTCAGAATTTGTTAATATTCATCTATGACTCGATGCACATGAAATAAACTATTTTAAATAATTGACTAAAAGGCGATCTTACTCGTGTTAATTGTGTAAGCATGTGCGGCTTACAGCTGTTTCGGTGCTTCTTCGCACCATCCTCAGAGCCTACTAGATCTCGGGGTCATCTCGAACTTCGCTGGCTGTTACGTGGGTGCGTTCGATTGTTGAAAGGTGTTGAAATGTGGTGTCAAATAGTGTGTGTTGAGAATTTGATCAGAGTGTGTTTTGGTGTGTCTGTATATTTCATGTTGTTCTAGTGTGTTGAGTTTTTGGTTTTTGGGTTGTATGTGTAGGATTTCCATGTCTGTATTTATGTTATTGTATGTGTGGTTAGCATTAGTTATGTGTTCGGCATATGTAGATGTATTGTGTCCTCTGGTTATTGCTTTAATGTATTCTTTGTATCGAGTTTAGAATGATCTGCCTGTCTGTCCAATGTAGAATCTGTCGCAACTATTGCAAGTGAGTTTGTATACGCCTTTGTGGTTGTATTTGTTTGTGTTGCTTGTGTGTTGAGATGTCTTTGTAGTGTGTTTTCTGTTCTGTATGCTATGTTGTATTTCTGTTTTTTGAATGAGGATGCGATCTTGTGTGTGTTTTTGTTTTCGTATGTTAGTGTGATGTATTTCTTGTGTTCTTGTGTTTGTGTTGTGTTTTGTGTTTTTGTGTTTGTTGAGTTATTGTTTTGTCTTCCTTATGATGTTGTCTATTATGTTTGGGTTGTAACCATTATCTTGTGCTATGTATTTGATTGTGTTCACTTCTTCATTGTAGTGTTGTTGGCTCATGGGTATGTTGAGTAATCTTAATTAAAATGTAGTGGCTCTTTATTTGAAACAAAAAACATGCAGTAAGGTACACGTACCAAATAACGCCACTGTTGCTCTGAAAATAAGTTATGTACGAAGACAATAATTATGACAAAGAAATTTTAATCATATCTTTAGAAAATTGCACAATGAAAACGGTGATATTATATGCAGGACAAGAATTACAGCTGAAATAGGAAAACTTTGTATACTGGCGTTATTAGGAACAGCTTAGCCAATTATTAATTCCTTGTGTCTTTTCGTGTTCTGAAGGACAGTTGGAATAAGAGCAGTTTGGCTTCAGAACAGGAAAATATACAAGGAATACAATTGGACTATTACGAACAATCTGCTAAAGATGCCTAAAGATGAATAAAGAAATATATATAGTATTTGTGATTTGTGGACTTAGAAAAGGCGTTTGACAGAGCGGAATGGAACAAACTGATGGACATCCTGAAGAAAATAAGTGTGGATTGGAAAGATAGGAGACTGTCCAGTATCCTATAAGTTATATGGAACAACGAGTCAAAGTCAGGATAGGAGAAGAAATTTCTGAAGAAAGTGAAATAGGGAGAGGAGTACGACAAAGATGCCCTTTATCATCTACCCTGTTCAGCATCTACTTGGAGGATTTCGTGAAGAACTGTTTTCAGAACATGGGAGGTATAAAAGTAGGAGGAAGAAGATAAAGTGCATAAGATTTACTGTTGATATGGCGTTGTTAGTAGAAGAGGAAACGATACTAAGGGCTATGCTACTGGAGCTAAATGACAGCTGTGAACAATATATGATGAAGAGAAATGCAAACAAGACGAAGATCATGGTTGTCGGAAGAAAAATGAAGAAGGTAAACTTGCGAATTCTAAATGAGGGAGTAGAGCAAGTGATGTACTTGGGATGTACTATAAGCAGTAACATGAGCTGCTGCAGGAAATCAAAAGAAGGATAGCAATGTAAAAGGAAGCTTTCAATAGAAAAATGAGCATCTTTTGGGGACCTCTGGAAAAAGAACTGAGGAAGAGACTAGTGAAGTACTGTGTGTGGAGTGTGGCATTGTATGGGGGCAGAAACATGGACATTACGACGAAATAAAGAGAAAAGACTAGAAGCATTTGAAATGTTCATATGGCGACGAATGGAGCGTGTGAAGTGGACAGACAGAATAAGAAATGAAGTTGTGTTGGACAGAATGGGTGAAGAAAGAATGATGCTGAAACTGATCTGAAAGAGAAAAAGGAATTGGCTGGGTCACTGGCTGAGAATAATCTGCCTACTGAAAGATGCACTGGAAGGAATGGTTAACGGAAGAAGAGTTCGGGGCAGAAGAAGATATCAGATGATAGACGAGATTAGATACGTGGATCATATATGGAGAGTAAGAGGAAGGCAAAAAATAGGAAAGATTGGAAAATGCTGGGTTTCCAGTGAAAGATCTGTCCATGGGCAGAACACTTAACTATGTATGTATGTATGTATGTACGTATGTACGTATGTATGTATGTACCACTATTTAATAATTTTTCGAGGGAGAAATAATGTGAAAATATGACAGGTCTGCCAGTAGATAAACAAACTACAGCTTCTAACGAAGACAAATTTCTATGCTAGCACGTTCTCTCAAATTTTGTGATGAACATGGTAGTTCTAGGACAGATTTTCTCAGAGAATTTCTGTTCCCAAGCAATTTTCATTTCATTATTGCCCCATTACCGCCTCGATTTAATCCTTATATTAAAAGTGTCATCAGCAGAAGAAATATAATTTCAGTTGATCTTCTGTCCGTCGTGAAAGCTTCGAAGATATCCAGACAAGTTTAATGAAATTCCTTTCACATAGTCGAACTGTTTCTTGAACGGAAATCAGACAAAGAACGTTACGCACGGCTGCGAGCGCATCTGAAAGACATGACGACTTCAAATCCTGTTGGACACGGCTGTCATCACTATGTGAAGTCTCTGAAAGATTTCATAACGAAGATTTTATTCCATAACTTGTGAAGTCTTATCTACAGAGAAGTGGAACGCAGGAGTGTAACAATGTAGTAGGCGTGTTATTTAGAGCTTGGGTTTCACAGCAACAGTAAACGTGTGAGATGTTTTTTGTACATAGCACATTACATCTGTATATCACTATATCCTTTTACTAGTTGCTTAATACAGAAAAATACCATCTCATTACCAAGCCCCGGATATTGATGACATACTCCATCTTTGGTACACCACAGATAATTTCCGTGTATAGTAGAAATAAGACACTCATTTCATTTAGTGTTCTGCCCAAGAGCAGGTCTTTCACTGCAAATCCATCTTTCTCAAGTCTTCCCTTTTTTCTGCCTTCCTCTTTGTTTTCGCATATGATCCAGGTATCTTAATGTCGTCTATTATCTTTTTCTGCCCCGAACTTTCCTCCCGTTCACCATTCCTTCCAGTGCATCTTTCAGTACGCAGTTTCTTCTCAGCCAGTGACCCAACCAGTTCCCTTTCCTCTTCCTGATCAGTTTCAGTATCATTCTTTCTTCACCCACTCTTTCCAACATAGCTTCATTTCTTATTCTGTTTTATCACTTCGCACATTCCATTCTTCTCCATATCCACATTTCAAATGCTTCTATTCGCTTCTCTTCACTTCGTCGTAATGTCCATGTTTTTGACCCATACAATGCTACACTCCACTCAAAGAACTTCACTAGTCTCTTCCTTAGTTCTTTCTCCGGAAGTCCGTAGAAGATCCTCCTTTTTCTCTTAAAACCTTCCTTGGCCGTTGCTATTCTCCTTTTGACTTCTGACTGCAGCTCATGTTACTGCTTATAGTACACCCCAAGTAGGCCTACTTGAAGCTGTCCACTTGCTCTACTGCCTCATTTAGAATTCGCAAGTTTACCTTTATTTTTCTTCCTATGACCATGGTATTCGTCTTATTTGCATTTATCTTCATTCCATACTGATCACAGCTGTCATTTAGCTCAAGTAGCATATCTCTTACTATCATCTCCTTTGCTAATAACGCCATATCATCAGCAAATCTCATATACTTTATTCTTCCTCCTACTATCACTCCTCCCATGTTCTGAAAACAGTTCTTTACTAAATCCTCCAAGTAGATGTTCAACAGATTAGGTGATAAAGGGCATCCTTGACGTAGGCCTACTCCTCTCCCAATTTCACTTCCTTCTGACATTTCTTCTCCTGTCCTGACTTTGACTCGTTTTTCATATAAAGATTACTGAACAGTCTTCTCTCTTTACAATCCACATCAATTTTCTTTAGGATCCCCATCAGTTTATGCCAATCCACTCTGTCAAAAGTCTTTTCTAGGTCCACAAATACTATATACACTTTATTCTTCTTTAGGTGTCTTTCGCCGATTGTCCGTAACAGTCCAATTGCATCTCTCGTACCTTTTCCTGAAGCCAAATTGCTCTTCTTCCAATTGTTCTTCCACATTAAAAGTAACGCATGGTAAATCCAAATTTATCATTTTTAAGATTATAGCACCACTGAATTCTTTAGGGCAAGATCTATCTGAAGCAGTAGCGCCCGGTGATCGAAATCCTCGGTGAGGCCAGATGCAACTAGTTTAAGTGCCTCCGATAGAAAATGTTTATTTATGATATTAATTATCATTGTTACTATATTATTAATATCATTATTACTGTATTACTATTACTAGTAATGAAAAATAATAATTTCACTCACCAAATAAGCTGTTATGCTGCGAGTTTCAGTTATTGTTTCAGTGTGATGAAGCAGCCCATATTATGTGTTGAAATTTCCCTTTCTTTCTTTTCTTTTTATTTTTTTCCTTTGACAGCAACAAACAAGGCTAACAGAAAAGTTTAATTTGCACCACATTACCGCTTAACCATATATGAGGAGCATCGTTTCAAAACGTATTATGTGCCCCTTACAATTTTTTTACACGAATGACGAAAAACTGGATTACTCGTAAACCGTAGAAGTTTTCAAAACACTACACAAAACCATTTTTAAGTACTGGTTTAACAGTTTACAAATATGACGACTTGGAACCATCAGACTTCACAGCATGAAAGATAAATGAATAGAAAGTAACAAATTTAATTTCGTCCACTATTTCTTCTCGAAAAAGGACACTCTAACAATGAATTAACTACACCAGCATTATTTCTGGCATTTGTTTCTGTTTATATTTTCCCGAAATACATAACAACATTGACCCTGATTCACTACACGAAGTACAATAGTACAATACCCTCGCTTAAGTCATAAACTAAGACTAAGACCTGGAATGTTTGTTATTTATGGTCTATTTAGGAAGACAAATCACCTTATTCCCACCCACTCTATACCCTTAAGGCCGGCCTATGGTTGGGAGGAGTGAAACCTGACCAGGCCAGACGAATTGTGCCTCAGTTACAGCGTTTTAAGCGTAACCTCAAAAGCCCGCGAAGATCCACGAAAATACAAAAGCAGACCCGGCACGAGCGATCCTGGCCTCATGAACAAATTTGACTGCAAAACAGATCTATATACATCACAAGCCAGACCCAGCACGAGCGATCCTGGCCTCAGGAACAAATTTTACTGCAAAACAGGTCTATCTACTCACAAGCCAGACCCGGCACGAGCGATCCTGGCCTCAGGAACAAATTTTACTGCAAAACAGGTCTATCAACATCACAAGCCAGACCCGACACGAGCGATCCTGGCCTCATGAACAAATTTGACTGCAAAACAGATCTATATACATCACAAGCCAGACCCGGCACGAGCGATCCTGGCCTCAGGAACAAATTTTACTGCAAAACAGGTCTATCTACATCACAAGCCAGACCCGGCACGAGCGATCCTGGCCTCATGAACAAATTTGACTGCAAAACAGATCTATATACATCACAAGCCAGACCCGGCACGAGCTATCCTGGCCTCAGGAACAAATTTTACTGCAAAACAGGTCTATCTACATCACAAAGTTTTCAAATGCTTCTACAGCGATATATGCTTCATTCAAATAACTAATACATTACACAAAAACAAAATTTGATTGCAGTTAAGCCAAGTGACTGAGGCCCGGTCTCACTTGCCTCAGTCAATCAGCCGCCACTGATCTGAAGGTATTCTCTGTTAAGTGCTGGGACGAATGGTTTCAGATTTAATGCGTCTTTTTGGAAAGAAAATGATCATATATTAGATATATACTACGTTAAGTTCCTCATAACTCTGTATAATTCATTGCGTTTCTTATAAATTTCAAGGAGTACTATGACTCTACTATACTAAAAATAAAAGGAAGCTGTCTGTAAATGTACCAGTTACGAAAGAGGAACAAAATAAAAATTTAATTTTTGCCTGTATCCTGAAGTTCATAAAATATATTTATCATACAATATTTTTGAAGTACAGAACTAGCTCCTTTCAAACGCATTTAAGGACTTAGGTTCGGGTCGATTCTTAGTGCACGATTAATTTTGCCTCGTTGTGTTTGACGTTTCATTGGTTACGGCTTCTGATGGATCTTCTGGTTGTGATAGTTGTAGTAAATTTGAGATAGAAATAACCTATGAAATAATTATGGTTTGAAAATTGGTGTGGTGAGATAACTCACGATTATTTTACTTTCTTCACGAAGTATTCAAATACTCCTTCTTTTCTTGGCGCTACACAGTGTCAGAGTCGAGATCGACGCGAGAATTTATGTAGTAAGATGGTTAGACCTAATGATGTTAGGTATTTACCTATGTTTTTTCAAAAGGTTAGACATTTAATAAATGTTGTTTGGAAAGTTCCTTAAGCTTCAACGTCTGGCATGTCATATGGCTGTGGAAAGACTATTATGTACTTTACCCTATTATGAGTCATTGTTTATATGATTTCTTGTTTTGTACAGCAGTTTGCATGGATTTTTCTCGGATATAAACGTGGTACTAAAACGTTGTGAAATATTGCGCGAACTTCCTTTCAGATTGTGTCAAAACCTGTAAAATATACATTTTTTTTTGGATTTGACGATGTCTTATTGTTACTTGTAACAGGACATTTAGGGAGTGACAGTCCTGGCTTCAAATTGACGTTATTGTATTTATCGTAATGTTCACGGGTGCTTTTTTTGAAGTATAAATATCAACAAATGTTCGTGCGAGATGAAGTAAGTAGTAGGTGAAAACCTTGTAATATCCAGATTTCTGCAGCGTTAAGAAAGATATAAACATTTTTCATTATTATGAGTTTAGCAACCATAGCGACACGAACCAAGTAAACATATTCCGTTTTATGCGATATTTAACGGCGATGTTTACAATTACGAGAGAAGTCGCAGCAAGGGAGTTTATTCATTACTGTCGTGCTTAGATGTCTAAAGGCGCAGTTCCAGCGTTGCGCATATTCACGTGATGATTTATAATCAGGGATCGGCAGAAATGTCATCGTGATCACTAGCAATAGTGACGTCGCAGGGGTAGCGCAGTAAACTGTCTTTGCTTCACCCCCTCCCTTCCAACTCCCCTACAACTCCAGTAAACAGGCATCTATCAGTGGCGGGTTATTTGATAAGATTTAGATTGCTTCTTTCTCAAAACCTTCAATGTCCGTTCGGAAACGTGTGTTTAAGGAAGAATGGGAGGAACAGTATTTGTTGTGCACATGGTGACAATGTAGACGTCTGTTGTGTTCTAAAATTGTAACAGGCACTTATAAATCAAACCTATCGACATTACGACACGTTATAAGATTATCACGGTCCCGCGCCGTGGCGTCGCGGTCTAAGGCATCCTGCCTAGGACTCGCGTTACGGAATACGCGCTATTTCGAGTCCTCGTGGGAGAAGAAAATTGTCTCATGAAATTTGGGCCAGTGTATGGGACCGGTGCCTACTCAGCATCGTGATGCACTTGGAGAGCTACGATAGGTAGCGAAATTCGGTTGCGAATGCCAGCTATAACGGCTGGGGGGATCATCGTTGTATATTGACACTCAATAACCTCTGCAGTTGAGAACGTCTTTAAATAAATTAAACGCAGAATAAATATGGAAAATGCTTATTATATTCGGTTGAGAAACTTTTGTCATTCAGTATTCTCACAAAAAAGCTGAATTTATAAAACAGTTATATTACTGGTTGTTCAGTTTGGTTGTGAAACTTGGACTCTCACTTTCAGAGAAAAACAGAAATTAAGGGTGTTCGAGAATAAGGTGCTTAGGAAAATATTGTGTGCTAAATGAAATGACGTTTTCTGGATGACATGGGACTGTCCTGCCGTCGTCGTTAAGAGTCGTTCAGAATCCACCACCATTCATCTAACATTAGGACAAATTTATTATTTATTTATTTATTTATTTATTAGTAGTATTAGTAAGGAACACCACAGTGCAGGACATTCTATTCTGCGTCAGGCAAACACAAGTAGTGCCCTATTTTTCGATAAAGATATGACAATGAAAACACAATTGTGGAGTGTGTTGCTGTAATGAGAAGAGAAAAATGACAGAAATACCCTCACAATGTTAGCTTTTGTCCAGCACAAGTACAATTCTGTCATCCCCGAGATTTGAACTCTGGTCCGCGGTTGTCGTAAGCCAGCGCTCTGTCAACTGAGCTACTTAGGCGGCTCTCAGGGATAACGAGCGGGAATCCTTATCTGGAAGTTAAGCTCGAGTGGGTATAATAACCTAGTTTGCTTTTTGTTTTATTTTCCTAAACAGTGAGTATGGCGAATGTCAGGTAATCTCGCTTTGTATCCTCAGATTCATCTCGCCAAATACCACTTTGTTATCATCAATTTCATGGTCTCTAAATAGCGTCGAAGTTGATGAGCATCATTAAATAAGCGATTGAAATGTCTACATAAACCTGACTATTACTATCATTCTTAATTACCGGTACATTTCCCTGTCTTACTCTATTTTACTTGAAAGGAAGAATAACACGCGTACTCTTAAAGTGCTTGCCGTGCGCTCTGATCCATACGTGCTTGAGTTAACACAGTGCATTGAATTGATCGTTTTAAGTGTTTCAGATCATTTTAAATCGTCTTCAATAAAACTTAGAAAAAAAGATATTAATTGCATTGGATTGGCTCGGAATATTGTTCAGTGACATTTCTGAAAGATCTTGAATAGTTGAATATTACGCAAGTGATTGGTTTTTGCACAGAGTACAAGAATCTCCATCGCTGGGTATCGATTTCTCAATATTAATTGCATTGATAATGGATCTGCATTTTAGTTAATTGAATATCGATCTGTGAAACAACAGACGTCAGTCCCGCGTCTCCTTGTGCTATTTCAGGACTAACCGAACCAGATGTATAAATCATTTGATTCGGAACCAAGGTCACGCAGGCAAACTAGCTCGTGTCCTTTAAACGGTTGGTATCAGCTGAGTCCCTTTCGTCAAAAAGTCTTGTCGGCGAAACACGGCAAAACCATCTACAGTACACAATGTATTGCGACACGGTTGTGGTCAGGTGAACTGCAAGGTGTCTAAAAAGTAACAGCCTGACTGTAGCTCATATGAGAAAATCACGTCCTCTATCTGGTAGCTGGAACAACTTGGCGAAGAGTATACAAGAAGGCAATGTGTTGGAATGCAATAACTCGAACATTTGTAAGGAAATACTCAGCAAAGTATTAATATTATTCATAATATAATTATTACAATATTTTTAAGAAGAAAACTTGATCATCCAACTCATCTCATATATAAAGAATTTAATGTTTTAAATAGGAACAAAATTTATATGAATACTATTTTGAATCACTACCATAAATATCAAGCTAAATTTATATCATCCGATCATGGCCACAACAAAAGAAGACACAATATTTCGCTCCCCCTCATTGAACCAAAATGTAAGACTGAAGCAAGTCTAAGGCCCAGTTCTAATTACGATCCAAGATTGTATAATGATTTTATAAAGAGGAATCCTAAACTAAAATTATTAAACAATACATTATTCAAAAAACAAGTGCTTGAACTGTTTTTAAAATTATAATCGTGTAAATTCTTATTCTTTCTTTATTTTTTTTTGTGTCACCTTAACAATGTTGTATTCTTAACTTAGTATGTTTATGTATACTGTAGGCTATGGTACCGTTGGTTTGTTTGTTTTTGTTTTTATTCTTATTCTTTTTAAACTTTATGTGTAATTACATTTAACAGTTTAATCACAGTTGTGATTATTATTATTATTATTATTATTATTATTATTATTATTATTATTATTATTATTAGCCTATTATTTCATTAATTTTTTTCTTCTATCCAGTTTTCATTCTTGGTCACACCTGACCTCAAGCATCTTGCTTTTTCGGGTGTGACCCAGTTACATTGTATTTATACAATAAATTGTAATTTGTAGGCTATTTTACTATGGGATTGTTAATCAATTTCGAATTTTGAAGAATATTCATATACGAGTATTAAAATAATATTGTAAAATATGTTATTGTATGTAATTTTTGCTTGCAATAAAATCTTTGTAAATCTTGTGAAAAAAAGAAAAAAAGAAAAGAAACCAATTCTCAAATAAATTTGCATTTCTAAGAATCATGAAAAAGTATTTTTGTTTCTTTTTGTTAAAGCGGAAATTATTTTTAACAGAAAAAAATAGACGTTAGGTTCTAAGTTCGAAACTTCACACATCCATTTTTATATTTTAATTGAATAATTACTTTATTTTAAAATAATTTTACACCGCCATTTTATTCTGGTACTTTTATCGTATTTTTAAAACTCATTTGTTTCATATTTGAGCTATCGACATTGTACCTGATATCTACAGATAAGGAAATAAAATATGGGCTGAGTCTTGATAGCAGCTCTCCTGAATGTAGGCAACAAGCTTCACAAGATTGTCCACAAATAGCATACATTTAGGCGTTCTTGTTTACATTACATGCGCAATGCGTTGTATCTGGAACTTAGTAAAATTAGGCGGCCCATTATTTTTTGGGTCTGTACAAGAATTTTGTTTAAATTACATAAATGAAATCTAAAATAATCTGTTTATTACAATGTTAATAGGAGTATTGAAAACTGAAGTAACTTAATTTGAAACATAAAAGTGCAGTAAAATAAGTATGAAATTATTTTTCTTTTCATCTCTACATCTGTCACAATAGCCTGTTTGTGTCTCTTCTGTATGTGTTTTTTTCTTTCTCCTTCGATATGCATCTCTCTTACTCTTCCTTATTATTTCTTCTTCTCCATTCTATTCTTTTCCGATATTCCCTTATATTTCCTCTCGTATTTTGTTCTTTTTCTCTCTTTACCTTACAATTTCTTCCCCTCTTTTCTCTTTATTTCTTCTTCGTCCTCATTACCTTTGCTATCTATCTTTTTCTCTCTTCTCATATTTTGTTTCTTTTCCTTCTTTATTTTACACTCCTTTCTCTTTATTTTCCTTTCTGTTTCTACCTGTAAAATTATTTGCCAATTTATTCCCCTCTTCTCTCTTTTACCCTTCTCTACCTTGCAATCTCCCTTTTCCCTCTTTCTTCGTATTTCTTTCTTCTTTCCTCCTTCTCTTCTATTCCTTTTCCCTCTTTATTTCTTCTCCCTATTTCTGTATCATCCATTTGCCCACGTAGCTATTCTTTTCTTTTCTCTTTATTTTTTCTTCGTCTCTGCTTTTCTTATCTTTCATTTTTATTTTTAATTTTCATTTTAGTACGTTATTTTACGACGCTTTATCAACATCTTAGGTTATTTAGCGTCTGAATGAGTTGAAAGTGATAATGTCAGTCCGGGATCCAGCACCGATAGTTACCCAGCATTTTCTCGTAATGGGTTGAGGGAAAACCGCCCGAAAAAACCTCAACCAGATAACTTGTCCCGACCGGGAATCGAACCCGGACCACCTGATTTCGCGGCCAGACGCGTTAACCGTTACTCCACAGGTGTGGACTTCATTTTTCTTTCTTTCCTTCTTACTCTCATCATTATCTTACTTTCTTTACTTTTTAGTAAGGTATTTTTTCTTGCCCATTTCTCCCTTTGCCCTTTATATACATATATGAAATTCTGTAGGACTTAAAACACCTAAATGGACTATAAACTCCTATAAATGCCTAAAACCTATGTTTGTGCGTGAAAAAATATTTTTGATAACTTGCGTAGCCTATATTTAAAAAAAAAATGCCGGTACTAAAAATGCAAAAATGCCCAAAAAAAACTACAAAAATGCTGTTTAAAATGTAAAGAAATTATTTTACAGACAAGCACTGGTCTTGTAAATTAGTTTTCTTTTTAGTTGGTTATTTAACGACGTTGTATCAACTACTAGGTTATTTAGCGTCGATGAAATTGGTGATAGCGAGATAGTATTTGGCGAGATGAGGCCGAGGATTCGCCATAGATTACCTGGCATTCACCTCGGAAAAAAACCCAACCAGGTAATCAGCCCAAGCCAGAATCGAATCTGCGCTCGATAGGGGGAGGGAAGAAGATTTTACCTAATTTTCTGCAACCGAAGTTCGTATGGAAAGGTCCGCCTAGCGTAAAATGGATGGTAGTTTGCTCAGGTTAGGCGAGAACTTGAAATTAGTTTTGGCGTCATTGCACCCATTGGGTCTTCCCTGCGATGAGGGGAAGGACTTAGGGACACTCACAGCAGATAAAGCAATCAAAACAAAAAGTTATACGAAATTAAACTGACCAATCAGCAATCAGTCTCTTTCACTGATTGAATTTGAGACTTCAATTCAGTAGCACTCATTGTCACCACCAGTTCTTTGTACAAACATTTCACCTGAAATTGAATATTCACTAAAATTAAAATTATTCATTGTTAATTCTATATAAACTCCTGAAAGTCCTAAATTGGATTTTATAAATCCCTAAATCTCTCTTTTTCAGCAGCTATAAATCCGTTTCCTAATTATAAGAGAACTTCCAAATCATAACCTTTACTTTCACTCAGCGTCTTAACCGTTGCATACCCTGCTGCCGATCGTCGACACTGGATAGCTCGAAAACGCCGTTTGATAAAGATGAAATGATTTATTATCTCACGACAAAGCACAGTTATTGGTAACTGCAGTCTGGCTGGCTGACCTCAAGAGGCCTTCCTGCCGAAACTAGACGGCAAGCTGGCCGTGAGCCTGCCTGCTTGTTGTACTTCCTGTGTGCTAAGGAAACGCAGTCACACTTACTTTCCATGTCCTTTGAACAATTTGCCTCCTGGTGGTTCGTGACGTTGGAACGGATTCCAGAGTCGAAAAGTCACTGGTTGGGGTTTCAAAACACCTGGCGTTCCAGATTACACCCAACACGACTATCGAAAACTTCTGCACATTGCTAGCAGTATTGGATTGAAAATATGATCCCAAAAGATTAATTTATTGTTATTATTATTATTATTATTATTATTATTATTATTATTATTATTATTACTATTGTGTGGTCGTTTTCGATGATCTTGCAGTTATGTTGGCCCTTACATCTGAGGGTTGCGGGTTCACTTTTTTATTTAAAATTTAAAATTTAAAATGCATCGTTAGATGGTATAACATGGTCAAGTACAAATTTATATAACAATACAGAACGGAACATCAGTAGCGGCTCGCCGTAAAAAATATAGGTGAAGTGCTGTTTACATAAACAAATGCATGAACAGTTTTACCAATATAATGAGTAGGCCTACTATTCGTAAACTACGTACAATTTTATTAGTTCTAGAACACATGCAAACAGGAAAATTAATTTATTTCAGGACTCACCCAATTTCTTGCATACCAAGTCAATCCTCCTATCTTTTAAGCAGCAAACCTGTCGATGATGTCTTCATAAAATATCTGAGTTTAATTGCGGGTGGACAGTATATCTCTATGCAAAGCTAAGGGGCTAATGATGAAAGTAATGTAGCATTCCGAGTGAAATTTTCGATATTTTCAAACAGAAAAGCTTCTTTCATCGGAAGAATTTTTTAAAGTTGCTTTATACAACTTCTCTGTTTTCTTAGCACTTTTTAAAACAAAGAACAAATGGAACTGTAGGTCGTCCAGAATTGAAAATATTTTTTATCCTCATATTTAAGTCTACAAAACGGCATTTCTAATAAATTACAAACTGTGTCATTTTCGGGATACATATTTTGCACTCTTTTACCACATTTTCTATATACTGGTACGGTACCTAAGTACTCGCATTTGTATAATAGCACTATAGTGATTAAACATATAATATACCGGTATAGTTTGATGTAGGATTAATACACTATATACACTTATCACTCTATACTCTAAAGACATTAACTAATAAGTTAATATATACGTATACAGTATGAAACTACATGTGTACATTTACACGCGCGTTAAACTTTCAAATACAAGACCTGGAACATAACTGACGAGCTCATGAGAAGAAATAATACACGTCGCGGCAAACAATTTTAAACTTTGCGAATGTATGTGGGATGTATTCCTGATAAAATAACATAGAGCCAGCTAATTTACCACTGCTTGGACACAGGGAATGAGAAAACTATTCTCGAGTCAGGTAGTACATACTGTAAAATTTCACGGCCCTTAAACAATAGCCCCCGGCCTTGAAGACAAGCTTCAACCCTTCTGTATTATTAGTACCGTTAGATCTGCAAACTGGTTATTCCACCTACAACAAGTCTGACAGTTCTCCGTAACTGAAAGACTCAGAAACGCACTTCACTCATACAATCTTTCATCAGTGAGTGACGTCACGTTACCATGGAAACCAAGTGCTGTATGAGAATGGGAACCTAAATAATTTCACTTCTACTGTATTGTAAGTTCCAATAGCCACCTCTCGGCGCTCGTAACAGTTGACATTATTCTCTTCAGCCGACGGTTCCAGGTATTATTTATACAACTAAACACTGTTCATAAAGACCGGTAATAACTAGAATTAATTATTAATACGAGATAAAATTGTGTTTTACACATAAATAGATGAAGTAGCACTTCACCTACTTCACCTGAATAACCGCCCCTGCGGAACATATAATACAGAATAATACATCAGACTACAGAATATAATTACAACAATAGAAATAGAAATAAAATAATATAATCAATATAAAAAGAGGATACAATAGTATTAACAAAATTTGAGAACCGAATGAGCAGTGCTCGTTTTCGGTCGCAGTTCAGATATGTTATTAATATAAGAGGAATATAGAAAATAAAATAACATAGGAACTAAAATTAAAATTACAGCTACAATGAAATTATAATGTAATATATTATTAATATAAAAGGAATATAGACTTGGCTGACGATAATGAGTTTTAAGTGACTCTTACACTTTAACTACCTCATACTACTTGTGACCAATAAAACTGTACGGAACAACGTGTTTAAAGTAATCATGGCTGCTTATTGTACAATATTTATCACCTCCCTAGCAATTTTATCACCTCCCTAGCATTTTTATCACCTCCCTAGCAGTATTTGTTTCTTTGGCAACATTGTACTTTCAGTCATTTGTACATTTTAAAATGATTAATGTTTATTTCATGATTCTTAATTAAAAGTTTTCTATTATTTATTTTGTTTATATTATTTAGGTCAGAGGTCATCAGAGCAGTGCACCCTCGGGCTCGCGTCTCTTACCCGTGGATAAGACATTGCACTGGCGTGCATCCGTGGCTGATGGCGGGTATGCTTTCTATCTCTCCCTTATGCACGACGGAGCATATTACGATGCACTCGTTACATTTTACCCATTTCACCGAAAACTGACGACCACTGATTTAAATTATGTTATAGCTTCTGCTGTATGAGAGATTGTTTAATATAGCTACATTGACAATTGAAGTGAAATTCAACTGTTTTAATAAAAATGAAACTGAATCAGCAAAGCCTTCTTTACTAGCAATCGTTCATAGAGTTCATTGAGGACTGTATAGTTGGCACAAATGATAACAAGAGAACAGATCATCAAAATACATCACTGCCATCTAGCGGAATATTTATAATGATTAGATGGTACAATAGTACATTTTCAATACAGTTTAGTATATTAATAAGTCAATATTTTATTGTATTAGTGTACCTACTTTATTTCTTTTAATCTTTATATACTTTCTTTTAATCGTGTAGTAGTCACTTAAGTCCCATTCGAGTTTTGAGTTTCACTAGAAAATCAAAACCTCTTGTGAGATTACTGTAGATAAAATTTTTGGATTAGTTTCATAAAATGGTGAGAAGAAAAGATTGAATCTTATCAGTTTATTTATAAAGTCGTTTATTAATTGAGTGTAATTTTAGATTTTCACGGTTTTCAATCTCGTGGAAAAAGATTTTTAGGTGTCTGCACCATGTCGTAGAGTACATAACCCAACATGAATGTTTTCCTTTCGCCTATCTTTCTGATGGTGGCGGAGGTACAGGCTCGAAAAGTTGGATGTCTGCAAATCTATGGCTCGGTACAAATATCAGAAAACTTAGCACCAAATTTATTAACTGTTTTCAGCACTCGAACAAATGAATTGATATGTTAAACTAAATTCACGCGAAAAACATATAAAATGTATTGAAGTCCACAGTGGTTTTAGACCGTTAATCCATAATATATTCTACGAAAATAGGGGTTAAAACTAATTACTATAGAACACGTTTTCTCCGAGTAATTAGTAGGCCTATTCCCTGCAATTTTTTATTTCACCATTGCTCCTTCATCATCGCAGTATCATCACAGTCTAGTATATACAGTCACGAAGCTCAATACGTAGTAAATATGCATCCATAGATAGTTGCTAACCACCAGGATCGCTACTATCGCCTCATTACAGACAATGCGAAATAGTACCTGCACAGTCTATTGTTCCTAGTACCCTCATAAACTCAAGCTAGTGACTGTATATACTAGACCAGTGGTTGCAAACACCACGAAATTGTGACGTAATACCACACCACTATCGCAGGGAGAGAGGTGGTGTGGGTATCTCCTCAGGTAATGCAGTGAATAACACTGCAGAGACGGACTGTGACCGAAAAACGAAAGCAATATGATATTCTTCTATTTATTAACTGTACATACTTTTTCTCCATGTTAATTTTTTATACTCCTATTAATTATTTCTTTATTATTAATAAAATAAGATAACTTTATTTTCTTATTTACAATAGAAAGAGTGTGTATTTTACATCAGCAGATATTTGAAATTAGAAAAACGTACCAGACTGGTCACGAAGTTGTAAATTACACTGCATACTTCAAAAAACGTTGAAGTATTTTACTCCGATTAAGACATAGAAGCCAATACTTTTTATTGTTTATTTATTCATGAAATGTTCAAATTACACTACATACGTCAAAAAAAAAAACGTCGATGTATTTTACCCCGATTAAGACATATAAGCCTTTACTTTTTATTGATCGTTTATTATTGAAGTTACAGGTAAGGGAGTGGTAATCTTCATAACAAGAAAAATAATAACAACGTACATTGTTCTTTTGTACTTAATTTAAATTTTTACAACAAATAAGAATCTCATATTTTTGCCATTCCACAAAATAAATACTTTTCCTTCCATGCTCCTTAAAATTAAGTTTTTACTTACTATCTGTTTTCGAAAAGACATCGAAACCTATTATCCTACACACTTGTAACATTACATGCGTACGTCCGCTGCTGATAAATGTCTCTACTTATATCGAAGTGATGGCTGTAAACAGAGGGTGGGGATATGATGTCATGGTTACGCTTGAGTGGAGACAGGGGCATGTGTCGCGACACAGCTTTTGGCGATCACTGTAGTAGACTGTGATATCATCGTCTTTGAGTCTTCCCTCTAGTTAAAATCAGATGCTAATGAAGTAACTGTAATTTAAAGTACAACGAAAACCTATATACCATAGACTGTGTGAACTTCTGCGGTGTGTGGTTCCAGCTTTTTTTAACATACTGTGTCAGAACTGAATGACATTGAAATGGTCGTGCAGGTGAATGATACCCGCTGCTCTGACCTCGGTCCATTAGCAGTCTAAATAATTGCATCTGTTCACTGCATTTTTATTCGGGCATATTTTTGATATTTAGACCCCGCCCATCTGGTTCGTTTCCCTCCACAAGGTAGGCAACAAGCAGATTAATCCAAATCTCAGGTATTTCTCAATATCAACAATTCCAGTAGTGTGCGTGACTTGAGACGCAGTGATCATACGTGGCCGTCCTCAGACATTTAACGGCTATTTTGCTTGGACTGAAACAAAGAAACTGTTTCTATATTATCGGTTGAGAGCAGAGCTAGGAAGTTGGTACCGAAACTATTAAGTTGTGTGAGCTTGGACTATATCTCTATCGAATGAATAGTAGTAGCGCAGCTCTCAATGTCAATGAAGCAGAACGACAAACATGTATACATCCGATTGGTAACGAAACTTGTGCTCCAATCGTCCACGGCCTTAGAACAAGAAAAGAATAAACGAATAATATAAAAAACAATAATTTGTAAAGTCCATAACTCTCAATCTAAAAACAATTTACCAATACATATAAAAAATAACATACAAAGTATACAGTCATTATTTTTGCCTCATTATAACAAATGACAATGAAGATTTTCATTTTATCAAAAGAAATACTCCTTTTATGTTCAGAAAAAAAAATTCGAAAATATACTCTACTCTGAAAATATTCGTTCTACGTCACAAGACGTTACTGGAGCAAATCTGAAATATGATGCAGTAGGGCGTCTCGTTTAGGCACAGTGAAAACGTAAACAAAGTGCCGGTAAAGTGTGGGGGGAGGAAGAGCTGTACGAGGGACACGAGAGATGCACAAGGTTTTAGTTAGAACATTTATGGCGGAGCATTTTAATATTGAATTATATTTTCTAAAAAAACATAGTTCAGGGCTAATTTTGAAAATTTTGACACCCCATCTCCCCGTCCGCTATAAAATATTCTACCCACAGTTCGACCACCTTTTCTCCAGAAGAAAAGTAGTGGTTATTATATTATTATTATTATTATTATTATTATTATTGTTATTATTATTATCATTAATAAAAAATCAAATAAGTGTGTCGCGATATCTTGGGCGTTCAGTAAAGTGTGTCGTCAGTCAAAAAAGATTGGGAACCACTGGCATAAAGCATAGTTGGTAAAGAGACCTAAATCAGGCCACCGAAGTTGATATTGAGAAGAAGTCCATATATGAACCTTGTCTGCCGTATCTTTCTCAAAAGTACAACGTCCCTCTTAAACAATGGTCCGTCATTGGTTTGCTGTTTGGCAGTAGAGGTTCAATCACAAAATTCACATGGAATTATCTTAAGGAACTTCACATTCCTTTTGATTATGTAATGTCTATTCTTATAAATATTATCAAGGATTCTCTTCAAATATTACATCATCATCTCTATTTCAATTAATCAACTTATATTTGCCTTCAACAATTAACTTTGTTTTTTCTTTAATGTATCACATCACATTATTGTACATGTTTATTGTATTCAGGACCCTTGTGGTCACTCAAAATTCTTTGAGCTGATGTCTATAATTTAGAAATTTATTTATATTAGGTAGATTGATTGGTAGGTAGGTAGGTTCGGATGTAGGTGAGTGGTTGAGGACAGGAATGAGTAGTTGGATGGATGGATGGATGGATGGATGGATGGATGGATGGATGGACAGGAATAAGTAGATGACAGCTGAAGTAGGAACCTATATAGGCTAACACATCTCTAATATCATTTTTCGTTGGTTCTTAAGACCATGTGTAAGCATGTCATATCTGATCGTGTCCAACAGCTCTACTGTGTGTATACACAAGTGAAACACATTATGTCGCTCACATTAGCTGTGTAGAAATGTGACACCCGCTTACAGCAATACCCGTTTTCACCTACACAGTGATATTAATTATTTGCAGCACACTAACGTGTCCTTGTGTTCAAATTAACAACAATAATGTGTTCCAGAAAAACAGAACGGAATTGCGTATATACTGCCTTTGTTGTGGGTTAGCCAGCGTTGAAGTCTCCAAGGTTCTCCACTCCCGTAAGTCTCACTGGGGCGATGCCCCTCCACTTTCACATCGTCAGACTCATTTCTTGCACTTTTGTTCCCAGTAATTTGCTTCCAATATGACATCGCGTGTTTGCAAAACTACTTCCTATCCTCCACGCTCATTCGGACGTCTGCAAGTCGCTTCGGGTAATCTCGTTGCTTTCAATTTCTTTGCGTGAACTTACAGATCGAAAGCGCTACAATATGTTGAATGTAACATTAGTTTAAACATATAATCTAAAAATGATGAAGAATAATTAGAACAGAGAAAAATTCTCTCTGGCATCTGGACCCGAACCCGGGTTTTCAGCTCTACGTGCTGACTCTTTATCCACTAAGCCACACTGGATTCCAGTTTCGATGTCGGATCCAATCCCCTGAGTTTAAGTTGTACCCCTCAGTTTTCTCTTCTCTATTCTATCCATCCTTTATCATATATTATGATAACGCAGAATTCCTGCACGAAAATATCATATATAGGCCTACTTCGGTACATCATAATAATATGATATGCATAAGTAATCACTTAGTGATTCAAGACGGCGCTCATCCCGTCGGATCCCGGCCACTTAGTCACTCGTAATGAGTGCACCTCTGTACATAGTGCGTTGGACATTGTGCCACTGTCACACATTCTGTGACACAGTACATGAGGGTAGGCCACCAAACGGAAAACTGAGCGGGTAGAACTTAAACTGAAGGGATTCGATCTGGCATCGGGACTGGAATCCGGTGTGGCTTAGTGGATAAAGCGTCGGCACGTAGAGCTGAAAACCCGGGTTCTGGTCCCGATGGCGGAGAGAATTTTTCTCTGTTCTATCATCTTCCCTCCTTCATCATATGATAACGCAGAATTCCTGGACGCAAATATCATATGTACTTCGTACATCGTAATAATATAATCTAAAAGGAATTCATTTTACGAAGATGATACATACTTTCTCATTTATGACTTTCGCAGCAAATCAGTTCCTTTATCATGTTGCAAGTGATGTTACAGTTACAGTTTTTTTTCTTGAACCTTCATTTAAAAGAAATAGCCTATTAAATAATAGAAATATGCGTTACAAGAGCGGTATGTTGATGTTTTCATGTTCGAGGAAAAGATTGAAAAAGCGAAACGTAGTTGAGCTTTTTTAATTTCCGAGAACATGAAAACAAACATACCGCTCGTGTATCGTACATTATTTTGTGCGAAGATCGTTTATTACATACCTGAAAGAGGAATTTCTAATTAGTTGCAATGAAATCTCCATCTTGGTTTCTGTTCAATGACGGCAACTTTGGAAAACAAATATATCTACTGTATCTTCAACATTGTTCATATGAACTTTCTGTGTTTACTATACTCCAGCAGGCCGTGATATACGTCTGTCTTTTTTCCCCCCAGTCTATAAATGCGAACTTAAAACAAACGGTAAGGTTATGTAATGATTTATTTTTCATTTTAATATTTTAACAATATTATTTATATAACATATTGCAGTAATAACATCCGCATCTGGAATCTTGTTGATTTTTTCACGGCTTCCTTAATGTTACTTGCATTACAAATGCAGTAACTTTTGTGCTGTTGTAGAGTTTACTTAATTTTTGCAAATATTTAAGAACAATCATTAACATTGCAATTTAGGTGAAATTGCAGTGGTAAGTTTCCAATTTATAATTATTACTATGTTAAACGTCTCTAAAAATAATATGTTAAAAGCCTAAAGCAGTAAAATGAATGTCGCGCTTAAGCGGTAAGAAGAGGGAAATTGTTATGTGTGTTACGTTGGGAATACTGAATGTGGTATTTCACACTTACTGCGTATTGGTTTTGTGCAGAAAGCAAGCAAATACGCACAATCTCGCACAAAATAATTTTTTCTGCGATAGAGCTTAAAGTTGCATTTTATCTACTGTTATCAGTGTGTAAAGTGAACCTTTAAAACACTAGTGCGTAAAAAAGTAAGTAATCAGTTTAGGCCCTGCTATTCATTTTACACGCTGCCAAAGAAAATGTAATATTCAATAAACAAACTTCATTCAGTAAGAAATTAATGCAATATCTCGATCTTTCATTACATGTTTCATTCATGTTTCGGTGGCAGTTGTATGCAGGCAATAATGTTCACCGGTTGGACTGGCCTTCACAGAGTCCTGATCTCAGTCCCACTGAGCACCTTTAGGACGAATTGGACCGGTGATTGAGGTCTCGGGACATGCGGCCAACTTCCTTTGTCCAACTGAGTGCCATGTTGCAAGAGGAATGGCGACGCATTCCAGTGGATATCCTACACAAACTAGGGGAGAGCATGCCTGACAGGGTGGCTGCTGTTATAGCAACAAGAGGTGGTACCACGAAGTTCTAAACGGGCAAAAACAGTGCCAAATTACTTTTTGGTAGATAGTATATTATAAAATAGTTGTATTCTAACTCCCCTGTATGTTCTTTCGGTATGAACATTACCTTTTGAATCACCCTGTACAAATTGTTAACCTGATGCTTAAATCTAGAAGAGGTAACATTAACTACTCTTTTATTTTATAAAGGAAATCTTTGGTATTTCTTCGCACCTGTCAACAGGTTTATAACCGCTACAGGGACTCTTTATTCGTTGAAAAACTATACATTAAATAAAACCAGAATTGATGGTAAGCTAATAAAATAGCATTTACTTGTTCCTTAAACTCGTATTGGCGTTTAGAAGCGTCATGCAAGAAAGATTGATAGCCTGAAAGTTGATGTCCCGCACAAATTAAATTTATAGGCGATTTCTTGCCTGTAGGGAAGTTTGTTTTTGTTGTTCAAAGCCAATGTCTATGACTGCCGATTTAAGCCAGTTATGACAAGCTTGAAACAATAGATCATATATTTCACGAGTTGGCGGGGGCGCAGTTTGTTAATCTATAAGTCAGATCATGCTATCAGTGCTCTCATTGGTTGACGTCTCTTAAATTTACAACCTGTAATAAGGGTCGCGGCAACAGTTCATCATAAACTCATTAGCATATCTGGGAGTCGAGTCAAACTTGATACTTGGATCTGCCTTGTTTTCTTCATGCGTTATTGCAATTAAGTGATTACCGCGGTTCATTGGCAGCGACCTGGATTTACAAATTAGACTTAAGTTGCCAATTAACTCTATATTAATTCATTGCTTGAGATTAGTTTTAGTTTGAGGCGAATTTCTCGCCTCGATATTGGACTTTCTTAAGAGGATCTACCCATGTCATAGTCTAAAGCATCAGCACGTAGAGCTGAAAACCCGGGTTCAAATCCCGGCGCCGGAGAGAATTTTTCTCCGTTCCATTACTCTTTCATCATAGTCTTTAACGTTAAGAGTCGCTGTTTGTACTTGCTTCATAAGAAGTAGTTTAGTCAAAACTTTATTCATTTTTCGTTATTTTCGCGTCCTGTTCTTTGTCGTTGGCTAGTGTCTTAAATTTAGCCACTTGCAAATACTTGGATATGGGGTTTGTGTCAAAATTTTTAGCGTGGCTTTCTCCGGGAAGAAATTAAAACTCTGGATCTCGTATCGTATAGGCCTATTTACGGATAGACAGCTTTAAGAACATTTTGAATGGTTTGTTTCCAAAACCTGTTCTTTCACTTTCAGTTATTTTTACAGAAGGGAGCTTTAACATAAATGAGCCAAATTAAAAAAACTACGTGTTTAGTCTTATCTTAAACATATTTTATACTATTCTGTGTACTTAATGTATTAGAATACTTCATACTTTCTAAGTTAAAATACAAGATAGTACATTTTGATCTAAAAACAAAATAGAACGTTTTGGAAAAAAATAATAATACTTCAAATATCAATTTCAGTGACTATTACACTTTAATACGTCATACTACTTTTGACCAATAAAGCGGTACAAAAGGACGTCTTTCAACCAATCATGGCTGCTTATCGCAAAATTTTATCGCTTCCCTAGCATTTGTTTAATTTTATCGCTTTCCTAGTATTTCTTTGTTTTTATCACTACCATTGCATTTGTTTCTTTGTTTGTCAACATTTCAAACTGTAAATTATTTACGGTACTATAAAACATGCTTTGCGATCGTAATTTGTTTCTCGCATAGATAATCGACTGAAAATGCAAGTCAATTAATATCTATTTTATTGCATTAAGTACTTTATTTCTTCTAATCTTTATATACTTTCTTCTGCTTTTATCACCTCCCTACCATTTGTTTCTTTGTTTGCCAATATTTCAAACTGCAAATTGTTTACGGTACGTACTGTAAAACATGCTTTGCGATCGTCATTTGTTTACAGCTTAGACAGTCAACTGTCCACACCTGTGGAGTAACGGTCAGCGCGTCTGGCCGCGAAACCAGGTGGCCCGGGTTCGAATCCCGGTCGGGGCAAGTTATCTGGTTGAGGTTTTTTCCGGGGTTTTCCCACAACCCAATACGAGCAAATGCTGGGTAACTTTCGGTGTTGGGCCCCGGACTCATTTCACCAGCATTATCACCTTCATATCATTTAGACGCTAAATAACCTAGATGTTGATACAGCGTCGTAAAATAACCCAATAAAAAATAGACAGTCAACTGAAAATGGCGGCTCCGTTCAAATTTTTTGGTGAAGCTAACATTAGTGAAACAGAATTTCAGTAAGTCAATCAATATTTTATTGTATTAAAGTACTTTATTTTTTCTAATCTTTATATACTTTCTTCTAATCGTGTAATACAGTAGAACCCCGATTATCCGTCACCCTATTAACTGACTGTCTTTCTCTCGCTCCTTTTTTTTTTTTTTTTTTTTGCTACAGAAACATATGAAGTAGATACTATTGTACGCTGTATTAGTATAAGTATTTTTTCTAGAGTGTGTTATTACAAACATTTACACTTACACAGTTTTGGTCTACTGTTCGAGTTGCCGTACTGTACAACTTCTACCTATATAAAATGTATTCCATGAGTGTCAAAAAAAAACCTTTTGTGCTAAGTATCGAACAAAATGCAAATAATTAGATGGTTTGGGGAAAAAGAGATTCTGTGTCATCTCGCATCACAATACGAGACTGATGTTACAACTTTGCACGATTTAATAAAAATCAAGGTACAGTATGTAAATCTATAATATGAGACCTTTACTATTCCTATCTTTTCACTGATAGCCATTACAAGGAGTTTTCTTACCCCTTAAAACACGTCGTTGACAACCGATCTTAAATTATGAACTTCTGATTCACTACCTAGCGTATTAAACACAAGACCACGGAGAAAATGACGAAAGTTCAGTGTTATTCACTCAATTTACGAAAATATTTTGTGGTACGGATTATCCGATTCAGTCAAACCCCTTCATTATAACGGATAATAGGTGTTCTACTGTAGTCATTTAAAACCCACTCGAGTTTCAATTTTCTCTAGATAAATTAAAAGCTCTAATGAGATTATTGTTGATAAATAGCAGGAATTGGCAAAAAAACTTTACCATCGGATTCAGAGTGTAAGATATATTTATGTGTAATATGTTATTGGGTCAAAATCGGTTTTTGAGCAAAATAGCAGGTTTTGGAATTAAACTACCTACTCAATTTTGTCGGCCATTTCTCCCCACATTGAATTTCGGCTCTGAATAACCTTTGTAATAGAAAGCTTGGTAAAATAAAACACTGCTACTAATAGAGTAGGAAGAAAATTGGGAGAATTTACTTATTTTAACGGTAGAATAATAACTTTTGCTGTGAAGAATTTGACCCAATATTGAAAAACTAGCAAGTTTCGTGATTGAGAAGTGTTTACATAATTTGGTTGCAACATACGAAAATCTTGATAACTATGTTGTCGGCATATCTGTGGAACTGGTTATTGCCGCTGTTTCAACTCGCATTTACATAATATCTTAAAGTCATCTTTGGGGCATTTTCTATCTTGACCTACCTGCATACACGTACTGTTGAACGCTGCAGTATGTCACACACAACACGTGTGCCTTGCAAGAAGTGAAGGCAAAGCATGTACCACCCCACACTCTATTACAATAATTCCCTGCAAATCGTATTAGTCTACTTTTTATATTCGTAAATATAGAGAATGCATTTTACAGGTCATGTTTCTCAACTACCAAGTCCACTAATTGATACAGCCATGAAATATAGTTGCAGCATGTTCTGTAGGTCCTGAGTTTGATCTTTTAGTGTGCCCTGCTGTTTGCGAAGTTTTAGCGTTAGTTCAAAAGGAAGCGGGCTCAACCATTCAAGAAGCTACGATTTGAGGTAAAGAGACTGCGATGCATTCAGATTTAAGGTGAGAGGTAAGCCTTTATGTACCTTAGTGTGTTGACATTTTACATACTGTAGATTATGTAACTGTTAACATTAGTCTTCCAAACTTTCCGCGAGTATTAATGCTCTTGATATACTAGACCTAGTAGTATTTAGGAATATTGGCAACAATGCTAGAATCTCATTTATATTCCCGTTACAAATACTAAATTAATATCAAATGCTAGTAGGTAAGTCTGTAAATTAAATAATAATAATAATAATAATAATAATAATAATAATAATAATAATAATATGTATCTGTGTGTGCATGTGTATGTATGTATGTATGTATGTATGTATGTATGTATGTATGTATGTAGTATTTTTGCCTTATGTTATGTAATTTTCTACTTTATTTTATATTCTCCTTATATTATGTAACTGATCTTGACTATTTGTAATTTTATACTATATTTTATGTAATCTCTAAGGTATCTTCTTTTGTGTTGTTTTGTAATCTATCACATAATTTTGTATTTCATGTATATTATTGAAACCTGGTTCAGCGGAAGAGAAGTCCTTAAGGCCTTAACTCTGCCAGGCAAAATAAAACTACTACTACTACTACTACTACTACTACTACTACTACTACTACTACTACTACTACTACTACTACTACGTATGTATGTATGTATATATTTTTTATTCTTCTTTGCAAGTATGTTCCATTACAGAAATGCAATACTACATGCTAATCGATTACACATTACAATATTGCTATCTCTTTCGAATACAATGTATACACATTATTGCTAGCCTATTTTACTTTCCTTAAATTTACTATTTACAACGTGTCAACGTCTATGCTACTGTTTAAACTTTCAAATGCAATGCACAACACTATTTTACAGCCTATTCTGTTTTTCCATTTATAATTTTTTTTTAATCATTACTATTGTTAGTCCTTTTAAACACTATGTTAGGATGTAAACTATTTAACAAATTAATCTACTTTCCTTAAATTTACTATTTACAAGTGTCAACATCTATGCTACTGTTTAAACTTTTAAATACAATGTGCAACACTATTTTACAGCTTATTCAGTTTTTCTATTTAAAAATTTAAAAATGTATGTATGTATGTATGTATGTATGTATGCATGTATGTATGTATGTATGTATGTATGTATGTATGTATGTATGTATGTATGTCTGTGTGTGTATGTATGTATGTATGTATGTATGTATGTATGTATTAACAATGTTCTTCATTCTGTCTTCACATATAGCAGTTCACGGCGGAACTAGTAACGTGCAGTTCAGACTTCACTGGGCATCCATCTAAGCTAAGACATCACAGCTCAGCACATTGTCATTTGACTAACATCCAACGTCTTTCACGCTGCGATCCTTTCACGCTGACTATAGCAGCAGCAGTAGTGGTAGTAGTGGTATTGGTAGTAGTAGTCGTAGTCGTGGTGGTGGTAGTAGTCACAGTAGAAAATAATAACAATAATAGTGGTTAAGAAATTGAAGTATTAAATGGTCATTGTACTGAAGATAGTATCTTTTCTGAAACTTACCCTAAGGAATCAGAATTAGACCTTATCGCTCGTTATGCAACGCGTTGTAGGCTACCGTTGTATCTGTCACTCTGCTGTGAGTCATGGGTATTGCCTGCCTCTCTTGCATCCGTCGGTTAACTCCGTATCCCCCTTGTTAAGTTATATCCGACCACTTTTAAAGATCCAGCAACGAGAATAAGTATGGTATTGTGTTATTTACATATCTCAGAGGTTATGTGTGTAAATGTATTGTTGTTGTTGTTGTTACTATTATTATTATTATTATTATTATTATTATTATTATTATTTTAATGTTCAGTTACTTGATATATTGTCATTCACCGTCTTGCTTCCCAATACAATGTCGTTAAGTTCTGCACATTTGGCTAAATGTTCTTTGTTATTGATGTAGCCATTTTCATGACATAGAGGACACTCTGAAGATGGGAGAATATGTGTATAAATATTATAGATATAGTAATTTGTCCTACAGAAATATTATGTGTATAAATGTTACAGTAAATTACCACTGAAACTGGGTTTCATGGTATGTATGCGTTTGACTTATCCCTAGGTCCATAGAAGCAAATACTTGTGTATCTGTTATGAATGAGTTATTCTGTGTATCAGTGTTTGATCATTATATCCGTGGACTCTTTGCAGTGACAGCACGATTTTCAAACTCCCTTTCATTTCTTGGATAATAATAATAATAATAATAATAATAATAATAATAATAATAATTCTTTATTTATACTGGCAGAGTTAAGGCCATAGGGCCTTCTCTTACACTCAACCAGGTCACAAAGTACACAAGCAGTTAACATTTAACAAAAAGTTAAAGAACAGAATACTAACATATTACAAAAAAAATTGTAATAATAATAGCATAATAAAATCGACACTAAACAACATGAAAATAATACCATAATAAAAAAAATGAAAGTAAAATACATTGGATGATAAGGAATTAAAAAATGATGATATAATAGCAGGAGAAAGGAGAGTACAGTATTTGATGACCCTATGGCTTCCTTCTCCGTTATAATTTACACTATGTTTTGCTGGAATGTCATTTCTGAGCTTCTAGAAAGAAAGCCAATGCTATAGCCATTCGCTTACAGTGTGCCAAAATCCAATTATTACAGCCTACCTTTTTTTAAATGGTTATTTAACGACGCTGTATCAACTACAAGGTTATTTAGCGTCGATGAAATTAGTGATAGAGAGATGAGGCCGAGGATTCGCCGTAGATTACCTGAAATTTGCCTTACGGTTGGGGAAAAGCTCGGAAAATGCCCAATCAGTTAACGAGCCCAAACGGGAATCAAATCCGCGCCCGAGCGCAACGGCAAGCAAGCGCCTTAGCTGACTGAGCTACGCCGGTGGCTTTTTAGCCTATCTTAAAATTGGTATACCGTTAGTGAAACTTTTGTGGCGACGACTTCCCTTGTCAGAGATCTCATTAAAATTACAATGAGTGTGGCTAAATGGATTGAAATATAGACTGCAATGTGGGAAGCTTTTAAGAGCATTTGAAGATACCAGTTTCGTGGCAGATGAAAAGCAATATGGTAGACCAAAGTGAGTTCAAAACGGTGTGAATGCTACGGTGATTTTAGAAGAAGTCCATGTTGTAAAATTTATAGTTGCTTCTAAAGCTACATTGAGATAAATTTAATTATTGAAAAATGTTTCGTTACACATTATTCGAAGTTTCTAATTAAATACAGACAGCTCAATTATCTCTAAATATAGACATCTCTAGCATTTTCTTTCCCATAGTCATAGACAGGAACGCTAAAAACCAAGGGTGCTATGCATAGACATTTCGCTAGCCCGCGCTACGAGCGTGCTAAACTAGCCCTGGCTATCGACTGATTACTTGTACAGGATTCATATCATATCATATCATATCATATCATATCATATCATATCATATCATATCATATCATATCATATCATATCATATCATATCATATCATATCATATCGCTAACACTGGTTTATGAATACGAAAAACGTTAGTTCGCTGATCATCCACCGGAAGCTCGCGCTAAGAATGTCTATGAATATGGCCCTACACTAGTTTAAATTGTGAAGTCAGAGGAATAACCTGTTACCCCTATCGGCAGGCAACACACAACACCTCCACATTCGATGATCTAGCATTACGGAGTGAAATTCCTTCTATCATAGTCACATATGCCGAAGATGAACGTAATTTATTTAATGTGTATCGTTGTTGTTCCTGCAATAACTCCTATGTAACATATTTATCGATTTTCAGATTTTTGCTCTATTAAATAACTTAAATAGTGTTACAGCAAATAATAAAATCTATATGTAATTGGATTTCTTTGTTTCTAAAATGTAAGAGTTCACAGTCTCCTATGTACGGCTGCCATAGGATGAATAAATATGTTTTTTCTTCCTACTGAAAAATTGTGTATTTTGCACATAGCAGTTATTGCAGGAACAACGACGATATGCAAGAATCGAAAACTCTACCTAAGAAACAGGCTAAGATCTCACGAGTTATCGAGGATTAATAGCGTCATACAAAACGCTATCGCCATCTTAAAAAAAAAAATACTTTTTTTTAATGATTCTGGATCAACTGTATCGTTCGTAGCATTGGTAATCGCGAGGTCGTAATAGGCTTAATGAGACCGGGGAGGCCACGGCGTGGATCAGTCGGTTAAGACGCTTGCCTCGAGGTCTGAAGTTGCGCTCGGGCTCGGGTTCGATCCCCGCTTGGGCTGATTGCCTGGTTGAGTTTTTTCCGAGGTTTTCCCCAATCGTAAGGTGGATGCCAGGTGATCTATGGCGAATCCTCGGCCTCATGTCGCCAAATACCATCTCGCTATCACCAATCTCATCGACGCTAAATAACCTCTTGGTTGATACTTACTTACTTAAAAATGGCTTTTAAGGAACCAGAAGGTTCATTGCCGCCCTCACATAAGCCCGCCATCGGTCCCTATCCTGTGCAAGATTAATCCAGTCTCTATCATCACACCCCACCTCCCTCAAATCCATTTTAATATTATCCTCCCATCTACGTCTCGGCCTCCCCAAAGGTCTTTTTCCCTCCGGTCTCCCAACTAATACTCTATATGCATTTCTGGATTCGCCCATACGTGCTACATGTCCTGCCCATCTCAAACGTCTGGATTTAATGTTCCTAATTATGTCAGGTGAAGAATACAATGCGTGCAGTTCTGCGTTGTGTAACTTTCTCCATTCTTCTGTAACTTCATCCCGCTTAGCCCCAAATATTTTCCTAAGCACCTTATTCTCAAACACTCTTAACCTATGTTCCTCTCTCAGAGTGAGATTTTCCGAGGCTTTTTGTAGGGATTCGTAACAAGCTGTTTTTTACGGTGATGGGTTGTTAGCCTTTCGCCCAACCCCCAAGATGGTTGATACAGCGTCGTTAAACACCCAACTAAAAAAAAAGACGGGATTCGCCATAGATTACCCAACATTCGTCTAACAACAGTTGGGGAAGCGGTCAGTGTTACATAGTCATACATAATAGGTCCTCGGTTCTAGTCTTCCTAATTCAAAGTTTTCTCCCACCGAAACAGTGGTCTAGAATGCAAATTTAGCGGGACATATTAATAACTTTTCTCCTATCTGACAGATTTTTATGAAATTTTACAAAACATTTACAAGTAGCATATATGTTTTGTATACAAGCTCTGATTACGTTGGTATAAGGGGAACTACCCCTTATAGGGGGCGCAATTAAACAAAATTTGTAACATTTCTTCTGTCTTAACAGATTTTTATAAAACTTTATACAGTAGTTACAGGTAGTGAACTTGTTTTGTATACAAGCTCTAATTCTCTGGATTGTCTTTGTTTCGACCACATACTTGCTGTAATGGAAAAGCTTTCTTGGGCAGCCACGACTTTTTCCAGGGGTAAGTTTTCTATAAATTTTCATTATTATCACGATGAGAACCTAATTTAATAAGTAGCTCACTAAGCCAATGTCCATTTCGTTTACAAAACGCATATTCCTTATCCTCTTGCTCTCCAACGATAAATTATCGTAACATGTAACATTTTAGGTACTATTGCACCTTTTGGGCACTCGGGAAGCTTATTTGATACATGTCATCTTGGATTCCCTGAATTCTACTGTGGAAACAGATTCGGTTCACAGATATTGAAATAACTGCAACCGAGAAAAATTGCACTACTGCAGCTCGAAAGAATAGTGCTCATAAATTATTACTTCCGCAAATCTGCGCACCTTAAGACCAGATTTAAAATAGAGGTAAATACTGGAGGAAGTGAAAAAAAAAATCATTTTTGTTCAAACAAAGTGGTTTTTTTCTCTACCTTAGCAAAGTCTGCACTCAATGGTTATATTTATATTTTGTCCCGTGTCCATTCATGGTAATTTGACATACTATAATAACATTAAATGTAACAAAAGCAAACAGTGTTACATACCCAAAGAACTACTTGACATGTTGGTACCAAATATAAATGGAATCGACCACTTACAACAAAGTTACAGCACAAAGAAAACGGCAGACTCGCGGCGCTTGCTGAGTAAGATAATCAATTGATTGTTACTCAGTTATATAGGAAAAATAATTTAAGGGTTTAATTTCATTTTTTTACATGTCATTTTTCCACATTTGTCCTCCTAAATATGGATTTTAGACCACTGTGCATTGGTTGAAAGTAGAGACGAGATTTTCATGCACTACAAAATCCCAAAATATGCATGCATTCATGCACTATAAAACTATGAAACATGCACGACGAAGCGAAAAATACATTAAAGTATGTACTTTCATGTTTGTTCGAAATGTCATATTTCACTTATCTTTTTTTTTTTCTTTTTTTTTTTTTTTTTCTTTTTTTTTTGCACAGTTAAAACAACATTTCTGAATTGGTTTCTGTGAGATACCTGCGCTTGTCAGTCAGTATGTTTTTGTAGGCAGAGAATGACCTCTCAAACATTCAACTCGCAATTAAGGGGAGAAAAATCCAATCACGTAATCTGCTGAAACAGGAGTTGAACTAACGCCTGAGAGCAGCTCTGGATCAATAGACAAACGCGCTACCACCAAGCTCTTGCTCAGAATGTCTTCGGAAATAAGTTCCGTGACGGTAAATCCTCGTGAATCACCTTGTATATATGTGACCCTTTGCGCGAAAAGGGACCTAAAGTAAAAGGAAATTTTACAGGAGAAAAAAATAACGAATTTGCGGTGTAAAAACTGCATTTCTATGTTTTGAGAACTTGCGCCACCTGTAGGCTTTTTACATACTAAACTAGGACGTAGTTTTACACAGTGCTTCTTAAATACCTATGAGTGGTATTCATAGACATTTCGCAGCACGCGCTACGAGCGTACTAAACTAGCCCCGGCTATCCACTGGTTACTAGTACAGAATTCAAATCATATCCTATCGCTAACACTGGTTTATGAATACGAAAAACGCTGATCATCCACCGGAAACCCGCGCTAAAAATGTCTATGAATACGACCCTAAATCTTTCTTATAGTTACTAAGAAAACAAATGAAAACTTTAATTGCATTTTCTCGAAAAGTACATAATATAATATCAGCATCCAATAAGTAATATATTAAAAACTATAGCACCTAGAACAATGATTTTTTAAATGCTCACTATGTCATTCTCTTTTTGAAACTACAAAAAACACAAAAAAGAAAGAAAAATCCGACTTTAGATCTCATTTCCTGCAACTAATATGTATATGTATATATATATATATATATATATATATATATATATATATATATATATCGTCTAGTTCAAAAGTGCGACAACTCAAAAACACAAGTTTTGAGATATCTTCAGTTGAAAGTTTCAAATAAATCACTTAGAAAGGAACAGAGTTCTGGTTCATAACCACGACTATTAGAAATGAATCAGTATTCAGGACGAGTTTATCACAATCTTCCAGTTCATTATTAATAAATTTCGAAATGTACTAATAATGAATTAGTAAAGTCCATAGTTATAATTATTTCTAAAGAAGTTTATGTAGTTTTTTTTTTCTTTTTGGTAGTAATTATGACTTATCTCAATAATGAATCGGAAAGAGCTCCGAAAGGGGCTTTCAGTAGTATAAATAACTAAAATATGGCAATTTTTTAGTTATCGCACTTTTGAACTGGACGATATATATATATATATATATATATATATATATATATATATATCGAGCGTCTAGTTCAAAAGTGCTACAACTCAAAAACACAAGTTTTGAGATATCTTCAGTTGAAAGTTTCAAATAAAACACTTAGAAAGGAACAGAGTTCTGGTTCATAACCACGACAATTTTATTAGAAATGAGTCGGTATTCAGGACGAGTTTATCACATTCTTCCAGTTCATTATTAATAGATTTCGAAATGTACTAATAATGAATTAGTAAAGTCCATAGTTATAATTATTTATAAAGCAGTTTATTTAGTTTTTTTCTTTTTGGTTGTAAATATGATTTATCTCAATATTGAATCGGAAAGAGCTCCGAAAGGGGCTTTCAGTAGTATAAATAACTAAAATATGGCAATTTTTTAGTTATCGCACTTTTGAACTGGACGATATATATATATATATATATATATATATATATATATATATATATATATATATATATATAATTACATAATGTGGAAAATTAATTATATAATGCATCCACTTAAGCCGTACATTTTTGTAAATGAAGTTAGATGCTTTACTTCTTGGAGTTATAATAAATTACTTTTGTATTGGCAAAAACTCTTTTGAGCGTACAGTAGACCTGAATTATTTCGATTTTGTTTACCGTATTTCATCAAAATAAAGTAGAGTAAAATAGTTAAAATTATAAAGAACCAAATTAGTGTGACGTAATAGACATACTGGCCTAATTGTGAAGTATGTCTTTTTTTGTTCATTTATTTATTTATATTGCTAGTAAGTTTGAAATGAATACAAGCTAATAAATACAATGAAAGATAAACTAGCCCACTCCTGAATGAGTAAGACTCGTGCACAGGAGGGGATTCCAGTACAGACAAACATAAAATTAAAATTGAGAGTGAATACAGATTAAATAGTGTTTAATATGTTTAAACCCAACTATAAATCCAATACAATTTTTTATATATATTTTTGTTAATTTGGAGAGGATTCGTGATTTAAATATTATTGTAATAAAATTTGTTTAATAATCTGGGACCTTGACTCATGCTATGATGAAAAGCTGCATTGGTTTTACATTTTGGTTCAGACAAACGCAGAGAATTCATATTTTTAGTTCAATATTTATGTATATACCTTTCAAAGTTATTAAAATTTTTATGAAATATTTTAATAAAATAAAATAATACATTTGTGTAATGTTGAAAACTTTGAAATATTTAAACAACAATTCATTTGGGTAATCTTTCTGCTTTTTTAAACAAATATTTAATACAAATCAAGATTTCAGGTATAACTCCCTGTAAAGTTGATTTGAATAATTTCGAGGGAAAAATTGTTCCGGAGCCGGGTATCGAACCCGGGACCTTTGGTTTAACGTACCAACGCTCTACCACTGAGCTACTCGGGAACTCTAACCGACACCGATCCAATTTTTCCCTCTATATCCACAGACCTCAAAGTGGGCTGACAACCGTCAAGCAACCAACTTCGAGTGCACAATTTTTCCCTCGAAATTATTCAAATCAACTTTACAGGGAGTTATACCTGAAATCTTGATTTGCATAATACACGTCACTGTTCGTTAACAGAAAACCACAATTTAAGTCACACGGAGTTAGTGTGCACTCGAAGTTGGTTGCTTGACGGTTGTCAGCCCACTTTGAGGTCTGTGGATATAGAGGGAAAAATTGGATCGGTGTCGGTTAGAGTTCCCGAGTAGCTCAGTGGTAGAGAGTTGGTACGTTAAACCAAAGGTCCCGGGTTCGATACCCGGCTCCGGAACAATTTTTCCCTCGAAATTATTCAAATATTTAATACTTTTTTCTGTACTAAAATTAACGGATAAAGGTTAGATTTGAAGAGTCCACTGCAAGAGTGATGGATGTCATTTGGAATACATTTTGCAGGAGAAGCAATTGAAAGTTTGAAATGCTTAGCGCTCAAAGCTTAACTGTGATTTTCCGATCATTACTGGACAATGACTATTAGTGTTAATGCCATATAACTCTCTATGTACATTCTATATGTCTTAAGCTATGCATTGACAGTCTTGGTTCATTTTCGACAAGAAAGTGACATCCATCATTCTTTCAGTGGACTCTTCATTTGTAAGTTCCACCCCAACCTATCCTAATACCATACATAAATATAGATTGAAATAATGCTAAATAAATTACACGTAAACAGTTAAGTGACAAAATATTTCTTAGAATAACAAAGTAACATAATGTTTTACGTAATTTATTACAAATATAATGAATATGATTATTCCATTTTAAATTATTATCAATAATTATACCTAAGTATTTAACCTCATTAACTTCATTAATGACTGAACAATTGCAATTTATATCGGAACAGTCACAATTATGCATTTTAATTTGTAGTATAGATGCAAATAGAAAGGATACAGAAAATATTTTTACGTTATTTGTATTTTAAAAAAACATCACGTGTCGTCTTGTGACAAGCAAATTTCATATAATCAGTTGCTTTTTTTAATTTAATTATAAAACTTTAAAATCTCGACGATTAATAAATAGCCAAATTTTACTCTATAAGACTGTTAACGGTATATTGAATAACTGTGATTTTCTTAAATTCCTTCAGTTCAATGTAAAAAGAACAAAATTACGTCATAGGCAACCTTTTATTATTCCTATTCCTAGAACTGTTTTCTTCAAGAACTCTCCATTGTTTGTTATGTGTAAATACAACTTTCTGTTTTTAAACTGTGATTCTCAATTGGATTTCAGTTTAACAATTGACAAATTTCATATAATATTAAAAAGAATAGTATTTCCTTAGATATTTAAATTATGAAGAAGTGTATTGTAATGTTTTTACTCTAGTTTTTAAACAATTTTGCATCATTATATTGACATTTGGCACTATATTAACTGTAATATTATATTCTAGCATCTATTACCATTATGTATTTTCTTTTGTTTGTGTTGTTTGTTTTGTTGTTTTTTTCTCTTATTATGTATTTTGAGTACATATCTATGTAAGTCACCTGTAATTGGAAGCCTGCTTTTGTTGGTGGTGGATTTAAAATAAAAATAAAATAAAAATAAAATAAAAAAATTGGTTTATTACCTTTATTATTTAAAGAAAATGGGATAGCTATTGTTTTATCATTAAAGGTATTTCAGTACTGCAATTGCAGTGTCAATTTGTTATTGGCCTACTAGAAATTACGTTCACTAGGCCTGTTTGTTTTAACAATAAAACAAACAAAAAATGCTGCTAGATTATGAGATAATGCTAATAAATCTCTATTACTTAAAAAGAAGGAAAAGAATTAGGTACAGGAGTAATTTATTAGCTTCTATGCCTTCAATAGCAATAAAAGTAGTATCTGTTAGCGGGTCTGTTGAAGCGTGCAAGGGACGAACTGAGTTCTCTTGGCGGAACAAGAACACACAATGCAGAATCTCCCCACCTTGCATGACTTTCACTCTCGACGTAGAATGCATAGGAAGACACAGGCTTACCTTTCCTACACGATGTTGCTGCTGCAGATCTTCACACACACATTCTAATCAGCACGTGATTCTTGCAGTGAAGTCCAAGTGTCTTTTCCGTAGGCCTAGATTTCCAAAGTTCGCATTCAGCTGGTTAGCGAATTTATATACAACCACGATAAAACTTCCAAGTGTCCAACACTTATAGTAATGTCATATTAACTTTAAAAGCACACATTTTCGACTGCTTTTCAGTCAGAGTAATGGAAGATTAAGAATATCACTGCTTAAATTTATATTATCTCTCACGCCGTGAATAAGGAAGTGTAATTTCTCGGGAGTGACTTTTAAGTTGCAAATGTTCTCACTTGACAAAATACTGTTTTCTATGAAATTTTCTTAATTCTGAAACTGCTACAAGATACTGTTCATTTATTATTATTTATAAAGTTATTTGAAGTCATGTTTGTACGATAAAAATTTGTTTTGAAATTAAATAATTAATTAAAACACTGCCTAAATTAATGACAGAAATAGTCTAAAATTAAGATTATCATATAAAGAATTCTTAATTAAATTCGTGAAAGGTAGAAGTTGAACTAAATTTTAAAAATAAAATTTTCCTCATAAATCACAATTCATTAATTGCTCGTACTGCAAGTACAACACAGACTCCTTTTCTTGGCCTAAATGTTCATAAAGGAACACAGACCGACGGACGGAAATGTGTGATAATTAATAAAAGAGTTCACCCAGCGAAGAGTTACGCTGCACGCCCGTCACCGCAGAGTTGGTGGCTGCAAGAAAAACACTTTCTCCGTTATACAACAATTCGCTCGCCCGCTTGCTCGATCCTTTCTTTTTCTCGGCTGCACACTCACTGCCGACCGTTTGTACCTCACTGGTCCACTGCTATAGGCACACTGGCAGGCGACTCGGCCATAACAGGGGACTAGTAGTGGCTATAAGACTCCCCGTCCGTCCGTCCGTTGTCTGTCTGTCTATCCGCCACGTTGAGGTCTAGGCTAGTAAGTAAGCAGGAGGCCTTGAAAGCATGAGCGATACATCTCGGTTATTCATTGCTCACATTTTACAACCAAAACACTTGTTTCGACCTCACGGTGTTACTTGGAACCCCTTCCACACTTCCCCTTCTTAGCAGTTTTAAGGAAAAGATGCGAGATAAATTCTCATAAATTTTTCGCAGCAATTATTAAAATGGTCGAACATAGTGTATACAATTATTATTATGTTGTGTTAAGGTGCGGTACTGGGTTCGAATTCCGCGTAGAATACAGATCATCTTGTGCGTCTCCCTTTGGCTAAACTAGCGCTGAGGTAGTTTTCTTTCGTACTCCGCTAATACACCTTAAAGTCCACACTTGTGGAGTAACGGTTAGCGCGTCTGACCACAAAACCAAGTGGCCCGGGTTCGAATCCCGGTCGAGGCAAGTTGCCTGGTTGAGGTTTTTCCGTGGTTTTCCCTCAACCCAATATGAGCAAATGCTGGGTAGCTATCGGTGCTGGTCCCTGGACTCATTTCACCGTCATTTTCACCTTCATCTAATTCAGACGCTAAATAACCTAAGCTGTTGATACAGCGTTGTAAAATAACCTACTAAACAAATACATCTTAAATCTGAGGTGGGTTAGGTTTGGTTAGTTTAGGCTTTTATTATATCTTGCATACACGATCAACTGCATATGCATAAAAAAGTCCGTTATAAATTCAACTATTCTCACTTTCGAAATCATCGGAACTACCTCAGCGCTAGTTTCACCCTTTTTTTTAGCCGAGGGCCCTGAAATTGTCTGGAATATTTATAGCTGTTAAATTTTCTGACTCGACTTCAAAGTGATACCTGCAATCTCTTTAATATTTCCTTTATTCGTTTAAAAAATAATTGAAGAAACGGTGCGATTTTGTTATACATACTCGTAATTTCCCTTCGATTATTTCAGTGATTTTTAAAAAGTCTGGATAATACAAAGAGTCCGGGACGAACACTACAGATAAAGTTTTTTTTTTTTTTTTTTTAACTCGAGCAACAAATTTATCCAAATGCCGTTTGCTGGAAAAGTCAGAGAAACTTGCCACGTTTTTTATGGTGTGATCATAAAATCTCCACATGTGCACCTCGTATGTCTGGACAGACTTCATGAAGTCGTAAATGTCGGCAACAATGAATGGAAAAATACTGTCGCTAACAAAACTTAACAATAATTCAACATCATGTGGGAATCACTAGGAATGGAATTACTGTATTCATCATCATAATACATGGCATGACAGCCCATTATGGGCCTTAATCTTCTTCAGAATGTCCTTCCAGACTTCTCTATTTGCTGCTAAATTCTTCCAATTTCTTATTTTACTAATTCTAATATCCTGCAAGACATCATCTTCACATCTTAATTTCGGTCTTCCAACTTTTCTTGTTTGTAATGGTTGTGTCATATAGATCTTTTTAACAGTTTTATTATTGTCCATACATATCAAAAGTCCAGCCCAGCTCAATCTATTAATTTTAATATACTTCACTAAGTCAGGTTCCTTATATAATTCATACAATTCACAATATTTCACCTTCTTCTCCAAATATCACCTTCTTTCACAGCCCCAAAAATAGTTCTTAGTATCTTTCTGTCAAAAGTAGCCAGAGATTTCTAATCTGACTTTAAAAGACTCCAAGTTTCTGATGCAGGAATTACTGTATTGCCACCATAAAAAAAACTTGGTGACTTCCTCTGTTCCTTGCAGTAAACAGCGTTTAGGTGAGTTTATTAGTTACTGAGTTATAAAACTTTCTTATCGATAGTGTCCGTCCCGGACATCGTGTATTTTACAGGCCTACAACTTTTGAAACCTATATAGTATTGCGTTTGAATAGATACAAGTAGAGAAGGTAACACCTGTACTGTGAACTTATCATGTGTCGTGGCTATATCACCAATAGGTATGGAGGAGGAAGATGGATTTTAGTCTGAGATGAACTTCCGTGTCGGTAGATTCGTATAATATTAACCATCATGAAACAAACTCTCTTTCTGATAGCTCAATCTTTTCATCTTACACAACTCAGATGCCACGTCTCACTTCCTCATCTTACAGTCTACTTAGGCATAATGATTCTTTGTTCTGACTTCATAATGCTGCATATATCTCTTCCACACTTCTAGTGCAATATACTTCACACAGTCTACGTTTGTTTCATTCACTTACTCATTAATTATTGAAAGTACCGAACATGTGTAATATAATTTGTGGAAATCAAGTTCTTATATTGCATGGAGGCTACGAAACTATGCTCGGATTCCGCGTGAATCGCGAGACTTCTTCTTATTCTCCTTCGCTTCTTCTCTTTTTCGTCAGGGTGGTCAGAAGTTGTCTTGAACTCATAGGGATGTTCATTTTATTGTCCAGATTTCAAAGTGGTACCTGGAATTCCTTCCGCATCTCATCTACTCTTTGCTTAAAGAAATAAAGTAACAATGTCATATACTGTATAAGTGCCAGTTAGAGTCGACCACAACTTGTTACGAAAAATAGAAATTATGTATTGCTACTGAACGCCTGGCGCTATAGTCAGTATGCAAAGCTCTTCCGTCTCGCGGAGTGTATCAGGTTCAGTTTATCAAATATTCGAGTTGTTCCTCACTCTTTATGGGTGGACGGCAAAGGCAGACCACATTGAGTCATGCAGGAGTTACAAGAGCCCTTAGAAGGACGCGTTTATCATCCTGTAGGCCTACCATTTAATTGAATATTCTTCCTCTGCCATTACATTCATTCAATCAATCAATCAATCAATCAATCATCCAATCGATCCATTCATCCACCCATCGACTCATTGATTCATTCATACATCGATTCATTGATTCATTCATGTATGAATTGATTAATTCGCTAATTGATTAATTGATTGATTCATTAGATGATTCATCGATAGATTCATTGATTGATTCATTCATCCAGTCTAGATATTACAGTTAGGTACCTTCACGAAGGATGTTGTTGCCCTTGAAAGTACAAGCATTTGAGCTTCAGAGTACTTTTCTTTTTTGTTAATAACACTCTATCTTCTTAAAAAAGATTTATTAACGAAATAATAATGCAGCTCTTTAGAGTAATTAAAAGGCATTATATATTAACAACTACTGTTTTAGAGGTATGCATTTTGAGTTTAAAATGTAAATATTACACTAGAATGTAGACTTATGTACTTATTGATATTGCGTAAAATCTGCTGTACTGGGTTAGAATGTAGACCCAATTTTTATTTCCACACTTCTAGTGCAATATACTTCACACAATTAGAGTCGTGCACAACTGGTTACGAAAAATAGAAATTATGTATTGCTATTAAACGCCTGGTGCTATAGTCAGTATGCAAAACTCTTTTGTCTCGCCGAGTGTATCTTGATTCATTCATTCACTGATTGATTAATTGATTGATTTATTAGTTGATTCATCCATAGATTCATTCATTGATTCATTCATCCAGTCTAGGTATTACCTTCACGAAGGGTGTTGTTGCCTTGAAAGTGCAAGCATTTGAATTTCGGAGTAGCCTACTTTTCTTTTTTGTTAATAACACTCTATCTTCTTAAAAATGATTTATTAATGAAATAATAATGCAGCTCTTTGGAGTAATGAAAAGACATTATATATTAACAACTACTATCTTAGAAGTATGCATTTTGAGTTTAAAATATAAATATTATACTAGAATGTAGACTTATGTACTTATTGATACTGCGTAAAATCTGCTGTACTGGGTTCGAATGTAGACCCAATTTTTATTTCCCTCCACCTTCATGACATCGATCTAAACTTATCTGGAGCGCTTAGAACTTATTGTTCCGACTTAAATGTGATACCTGGAACTCTTTCAGCTTCCACTATACTCTTTCTAAAGGGTGGTTCACAATAAACCGGGAACGGAAACGACAACGAGAGCGAGAACGGAAAAATTGTTAAAATAAATGTATTTAAATGTGAGCATTCAGAATAGTTAATTGTGAATGGTCACATTTAAATACATTTATTTCAACATTATTTCCGTCGTTCTCGTTCTCGTTGTCGTTTCCGTTCCCAGTTTATTGTG
Organism: Periplaneta americana; assembly: GCF_040183065.1. Lineage (NCBI taxonomy): Eukaryota > Metazoa > Arthropoda > Insecta > Blattodea > Blattidae > Periplaneta > Periplaneta americana. The sequence goes on along the minus strand of NC_091119.1, from coordinate 38,920,045 downwards.
AACCAGCCTTAACAGGATTAAAGAAATGATGCGATGTATATTATACGTGTTTTTTTTTCATTTTTTAATGAAATGACAACTTAAAGGCTGCAACGGTTAAAACGAAGTTCTTGCGCTACATGAAGGCTAACGGTACTGGTTCAAATTCCGCCTAGGGTATGAATATTCTTCTTCTTTTTTATAGCGATCTAAAATGATCTAGACTAGATTGGAGCATTTACATCTATTAAATTATTTTTTCAACCTCATAATGGTACTTGGAACTTCTTCCTTACTTCCTCTATATTTCAGCAAAATTAAAGAAACAGTATAACTTTCTCATGCAATTTAAATCACAGTTCTAATGTTGCGAGGAGGGTAAGATAGTAGATTCAGATCCCGACTACGACATCAATCTTCTTCTTTTTCAGGCTGACTAATTTGGTCTGAAGCATCCATACCTATTAACTTTTCCCGACTCCACAGTGATTCTTGAAACCTTTCTACACTTTTTATACTGATTTTAAATAGGATTAAAGAAACATTGCGATCAAACATGGTGCTAGTTTCGGCAAAAGACTTTATAATAAACTTACAAACCATTTTCCAAATTTGAAATATTTTAAAATTGAAGCTTTTAAAAAAGAAATTTGCAAACTTATCCATGATGTATAATATTAACAAATGTAATTTTTTTTTACCTTTTATTTCTGTCGACTATATTAATGTTTTTATTGTATATCACTGGCTTCTGTCGGATGTCAATTTATATTAAATGTGTATTTTTCTCTCTTTTTCTCTTCCTTCTTTATTCTTGCTCTTGTGTTGTATTTATTGATTTGAATTAAGTTACTTACTGTATATAGTAAACTGTCCTTGTAAATTTTATGTTATATTATTGGCTAAGACCACACCGTACTCGAGCCTGGCCCTTACGGTAGTGGCTAGAAACATTTTTGTTTTATAAATTTAATTTGTACTCACTACAGTAGCTAGCTAGTTAAATAAATAAATGAATGAATGAATGAATGAATGAATGAATGAATGAATGAATGAAACGTACTCATAATTCCTCAAACATTTAGTGCATTAGTATTAGGGTAACAATTTTAGTGTCCGATGACTTTATACAGGATACAATAAAACGTTTAGATTGGGCTTCCTCTTCTTCTTCTAGGCGATTTGAGCTGGTCTAAACCACTTAGGTAGAAGTAATTTGTTATTTCTATCTTACGGCGTTAGTTGGAACTCTTGAACTTCATGTGTTCTTTAACAGGATTAAAAAAACTGTGCAATGCATATAATAATAATAATAATAATAATACTAATAATAATAATAATAATAATAATAATAATAATAATAATCGAAGAAACTAGTTCGATTAATTAATATGTGTCTCAGTGAAACGTACAGCAGTGTCCGGCATCCGTATAGGTCAGTTTCTGTCCGATGCTTTTCCAATTCACTCCGGGCTAAAGCAAGGAGATGGACTATCACCTTTGCTTTTTAACTTCGCTCTAGAATAGGCTATGCCATTACGAAAGTTCAGCATAACAGAGAGGGTTTGGAATTTAACGGGTTACATCAGCTGAAGAAATGCGAAATGTGCGTGAAATAATCTATATCCGAGTATGTAGCAGTAAATTTTTGTATATAATAGGTAGGTAATACTCCATTTCATAGATATTCATTATTTATTGACCTTTAGATGGAAAGACGTAAGTTATGTAAAGACCTAGAAATTCAAGTCTTTTAACCACATAGGACTATGCTGTTACAAAGGTAATTTTTGTACATTCACATTACTTTAGATCCTTCAGAGAGGTTCTTAGAAGATTCAAATGTGTTTATTTACACTTGATGTTAACAAATATCTACAGTTGTAATTTTATTAACACTTTTTCTATTGTAATATATTATATTCTTCATCTTTCAGGATTTTCCCCGTCCAATGTATGACACTGTCACCTTAGTTAGCACGTATATTTCCGCCTGTTTTATATTTCGGCCAAACATAGAATTGCCTACAAGTATAACTTACAACTTGGTACAAGTTGTGCTGAAGTATTGATTTCCCGTTTCGCATTCAATCATAAATTATTTAAAGAGCCGGAAAAAATAATTGCCAATAAGTCACATAAGATTTGTACCACCCGTTACCAGCCCACATTTAACAATAAACTCAGACCCATTTTGTATCCAGAAGAAATATATGACGAAGCAAAATACCATACAATAGCTCTGAAAAACTCAATGGTTCATAGTGGAACTATTGTTGTTCGAAGAAACACTTATATCATCAAATGTTTCTTGTGAGACGTTTGTTAGATGTTTTCTTATTTGTGTTGATAGGTTTCCATCAACTTAAATTCCGTTGGCGCCTGGTTTTTTGCTCCTTTTGATCAATACCATTTAGTGTCGTCTGGAAACTTTTGTGTTTTGTCTGCATAGAATCCATGTCTTTAGTTCACTCAACTGACGGATTATCACCTCAGGAATCGCGATTTATTTGTGACTAAATAAGACAAATTTATGATACAGGCTACAATATGAATTTGGACCAGGTTTCCAAGTATTTTGGTTTTGCTGTCAGTTACGTTCAGCCATTGCTCCAATATATAGTCTGGATCACCTTACTTAATACCCTAAGGGTCAAACCTAACCATTCTTCCCCTATTACTACATATGCTAGTGGATTATAGTGATTTTCTAGCTTTCAGGTTGACCTTTCTTTTACCAACTTCGTTTCTAATTTCTGGTGCTGACAAATACTACAACTGACAATTATTTTCTAACTGTTATGTTGGCAGCAATAATTTCGGTTTGCAGTAAAGGTAACTGATGAAAATGTAAGCCAGTAAATACATTTTTAGGTTAGGTCTTATGAATCGTAAACTGTTTAGTCAAAGCAATGAATTTCATGTTGCCAAATAAAATAGATTTTAATATTAGATCATACTAATCCTAAATACCAACATAATGTGTAAAAAGTTCAGGAGAAAAATATACTGTATCATCAATTATTGAACCATTTAGGAAAGACCTCACAACATAAAAATGAGATGTGGTAAATAAGCATGACATTGTTATTGTTAATACATTATTATTATTATTATTATTATTATTATTATTATTATTATTATTATTATTATTATTATTACAGTACGTAGAATTGTGATTTTATCCTCTTTGGTGATATCTGATATTAGTTGGCAACACTGAAGAGATGGCCAAATTATATTTTATAAACTAAATTTACGTGATCCTCACTATAGTATAAATCACTTCAACAACTCTGAATAATTTCTTTGTTTAAAACATTATTGCAAACTACATAAATGTTCTGAAATAATTAAAGGGATCATTTCATTCAAGGCATAATGTAGGGTCCTGTAGTTGATTCTAATTTCAGCATCCTGCTCTTAGTTAATAATAATGTTTATAAAAATATAAAAATAACACAGAATATGACTTGAAGAATGCAACTTATTTATATGTCGTCATTTTTTTTTTAAATGACACATTTCAAATGATCCCAACGATACCTATTTTATGATTTGTTGCCACTTATCCGAAAATTGTTCAAGATAAATTGGTTCTTACTAGTGTGGCTGAACTTTAAAATGAAATATATGTATTTATTAACACTACAATTTGGGTATACACTCGGTGGCAGTGATTTATAATATACAATAATAACATTACAATAATTATATTAATAAAATTTACAATAATTAGAGCAATGAAAATTAAAATAAACGTAAATTTAATTCTAACTATAAATAAATAGATGCACTAGTAAGAAATAATCATCCCTCGCGCAACCAGTCAGGGTTCGATGTCGAGACACCCTGTAACAGTCATGTTTAAGAAATAGATATGCTTTTATTTAACTTAAATTTTGGAAATAGTAATATGCGTTACAAGAGCAGTATGTTGAAGTTTTCATGTTCGAGGAAAAGTTTGAAAAAGCGAAACGTAGTTGAGCTTTTTTAATTTCCGAGAATTGAAAGAAAACATACCGCTCGTGTATCGTACATTATTTTGTGCGAAGATCGTTTATTACATACCTGAAAGAGGAATTTCTAACTAGTTGCAATGAAATCTCCATGTTGGTTTCTGTTCAATGACGGCAAATTTGCAAAACAAAAATATCTATCTTCAACATTGTTGCTTTAAAATGTTTTCTGTGTTTACTTTACTCCAGCAGGCCCTGATATACGTCTGTCTTTTTTTCCCCCAGTCTATGATGAGTCTGGAATCTTGTTGATTTTTTCACGGCTTCCTTAACCCTAGGATGCATGAGCTACTTTTCCTACACATTTACATGACATGGGTCCATTGGACCCGTATGCTATTTAATGAAGAATTACACATAAAAATGGAATAATATTAATCTATTATTTTATTTAATTTGAATTAAGGGGGTTTAATTGTGGAAAATAATATACAATTTTATAATTAAGTAACATGTGAATATACAAATATATAATTATATTCATTTATTTCTACAAGATAATAATGTAAGTTCTTTGGGCAAAGAAAATAATATAGTTTTATAACTAAGTAGCGAGTGAAAATAAGTTGTTCTTATTACAACACAAACACATAATAATAATAATAATAATAATAATAATAATAATAATAATGATATAATAATAATAATAATAATAATAATAAATAATCCGTGGCACTACAGCCCACGAAGTGCCAAGACCGACTAGCCGGCTGCTGGACTCACGGCCACATGCCGAAGCAGAGGTGGACGGTCATCCAACCAGAATGGAGGTATCGTGTGGTTAGCACGATGAGCCCCCCAGTCGTTATAGCTGGTTTGCATAACCGGATTTCATTACCTATCGTAGCTCCCCAAGTGCATCACGATGCTGGTTGGACACCGGTCCCATACACTGGCCGAAATTTCATGAGAATATGTCTTTCCCATAAGGAGTCGAATCAGCTCGCATTCCGTAACGCGAGTCCTAGGAAGGATGTTTTATGCCATGACCCCAAGACAACACAAACGCATATATTTATTTATATAAGATAAAAATGTAATGTATCCACGAGGTAGAAGAAGAAAAACAGTAAGGAATACCACACAAGTACAGGTACATCATATTATTGCACACGACTGTACTATGCTCCTGACAAACATTATTTGTACACTTGTAGCAGATAGATTTGGTATTTCTATCTGTCGCTGTAGGACATACGAAACATCTCCTCCTCTTGTTTTGATGGTTGCCACCACTGTTGTTGTTACTGTACACACTACTACCTAGATTAGTGATGAACTTTTCCATGTCCACATCAATCGACTTATGCAGACGGAGATTGAACGATCTTCTAATCATGTATGTTTGGACCATTTTCATTGACATCTCTTTGATGAATAGTCTCCACTTGTGTAAAAGTCCTTTATGGTACCTGGGAGCTGGGTACAATACAGAATGAATGCATTTAGAGCAGTAACGTCCAAAATGTTACACCGAAGCTCCATGGGCCAGCGTTTGGTTTGCATTTTACAAGTATAATTGTGCACTTTCTGATCCATTACATCAACACCACCCTTAGTGCGACTGTAGAATTTTACAATCTCAAGTTTCTTTTTGGGTGATGTTCGTGAACAGCATTATCATAGTACTTACCGGAATAGCGCTTTTGTTTTTCTTTGGGCAAAAACTAACTATTGTCATGTCCTTGTGAAATACAAATACACTTTTGTTCACTGGTCGATTTTGCATTGGATTTCATTTCTTTTCGAATGTCTCTCTTGTTTTTGCCTAATTGATCCCACAATTGTCACTTTCTTCTCCAACATATATTGCGCCAAAGATATATTTGTAAAATAATTGTCCATGGTGATATTACGGGCTCTACCAAGTACACAGCGATTTAGAAACTTCACAATATTGAGAGCCAAATCCTTCTGTGGCGGTTCTCCGATAATTTCCCCGTAAATAGGCCTATACAATCCCGTGAACGGTATAACCAGTTGCTGCTTCACACATCCACATAATTTTGATCTCGTAGTTCGCTGGCTTCTTTGGCATATATTGTACAAAACTACAACGGCCTCTAAACAAAACCAGCTATTCGTATATTGTGACATTTGGTTGTGGGACCATTATTTTTCCTAACTGTTCCGTAAATATTTGCCACACATAAGAAATAAGAACAAGTTTATGTGTTTTTGTAATCTAACCTTTCGTGTTCTCTTATCATAGAGCCTTAAAAATCTTCTCATAGCTTCAAAATGATTCACAGACATTGTAGCTCTATAAAATGGATTGGAAAATTTACCAGGAAGAAATTCTCTTATTGGAACATCCCAAGATTTGTGTGCTCTCATATGCAACAAAATTCCAAGAAAAGCAACCATTTCATCTACTGATACTTCTTGCCATTTTATTTTCTTTAGTAGATAAAACCTTTTTGCTTCTAAGTTGATACATCTCACAGTTTCATCCAAAATATTCTGTGGGATAAATAAATTCCAGGCACCTCAGAGTAGCAGTTCCTATAGCCCTTGAAGGACTTGATACAAATCTTACGAAGTTGTGGACAGGAGATTTACTCTGAGCAGGGGTTTCTGTCCTCCATATCATCCCACTAGAAGCAATATATTCTCCTCTATGTGTTTTGATTGTCGACTGATGTCAAACAAGCATCCAGGTTTCATCTTTATGCTCACACAATCATTATCCAGTTCTGCAGAAGAAACTTCATCTTCATCCGGAGTATTGTCATCCATTGCTGGAGATATATGTGTATTCCTAATCGTCGTCCGAAATTTTACTTTCCAGCTGTAGAAGTCTTGCCAACTCATGAAAATATGTTTAGTAGTTCATAGGATTCTGCTTAGATGGCAGATTACAATAATATTTACGATAATAAAACAATTTAAGCAACGGGTCTATTGGACCCATGTTATGTAAAAGTGTAGTATATATGAACACGAATAAAAAACATATATAAAATCAAAGAATAAAATACCAAATGTGCTACAGGTGTATAAAGGAAGTAACAAGAGTAGCATACCTAGTGGGCAGAGTCACAATGTGAATTAGTTATTTAGATAATAATTATTAAATATGCCGCCGGGTCCAATGGACCCATGTTATGCATCCTAGGGTTAATGTTACTTGCATCGCGAATGCAGTAACTTTAGTGGAGTTGTAGAGTTTACTTAATTTTTGCAAGTACTTAAAAACAATAATTACAGTGCAATTTAGGTGAAATTGCAGTGGTAAGTTTCCAATTTATAATTATTACTATATTGAACGTCTCTAAAAATAATATGTTAAAAGCCTAAAACAGTAAAATCAATATGTCACTTAAGCGGTAAGAAGAGGGAAATTGTTATGTGTGTTAGGTTGGGAATACTGAATGTGGAATTTTATACTTTCCGCGGATTGGTTTTGTGCGGAAACCAAGCAAATACACACGATCTCGCACAAACGTATTATGTGTCTTTCACATGTTAAATTTTTTGTTACCTTGGTAACATGTTTAGGCCTGCTATTGGCCATCATCAGAACTGGCTGTTGCTGGTCTTGGCGCCTTTTATTTTTTTTCCTATGGGGGTGTATTTGTGCAGTGTAATGTGGAGTCAAAGTGTGTGTGTGTTCTGAAATTGAGTTGTGCGTTGAGAAGTCTACAGAAAACCCACCACAACAACAACATACATACACAACGCATCCAACCACCCCACACAACACAAACAAGCTGCATTCCGAACAATGGTACACAGACTACTCAACATACCAATGAACCAACATGATCACAAAGAAGAGCTAAACACAATCAAATACATAGCACAAGAAAACGGATACAATCCCAACATAATAGACAACATAATACGAAAGACAAAACATAATCTCAAAAAACATAAGAATACAACACAAACACAAGAACACAAAAAATACATCACACTAACATACGAAAACAAAAACACACACAAGATTGCAACCTCATTCAATAAATTAAATTACAACATCGCATACAGAACAAATAATACTCTACAAAAACATCTCAATACACAAACAAACAAATACAACCACACAGGGGTATACAAACTCAAATGTAACATTTGCAACAACTTCTACATAGGACATACAGGCAGATCATTTCAAACACGTTACAAAGAACACGTCACAGCCATGATAAAATTACATATAAGCAGAACACATCACAAATGCTAACCACACATACAGAGTCATCAACACAGACATGGAAATTCTACACATCCAACCAAAAAGCCAGAAATTAAACACAGTTGAAGAATACGAAATATACAAACACACAAAACACATCCAAATGAAATTCTTAACACAAAACTGAATTTCAGAAAACACACACTCTTTGACTCCACATTACACTACACAAATACACCCCGACAGGAAACAAAACTAAAGGCGCCAAGACCAGCAACAACCAGTTCTGATGATGGCCAATAGCAGGCCGAAACTTGTTAATAAGGTAACATAAAATTTAACATGTGAAAGAAACATAATACGTTTTCCAAAGTAAGAGAGAAATAAATCGTACGGCCTTAATTAAGGATGACCACAGGATCCAGAAATTAATAGCAAATAAAAATATAATTAATTAAATATGAGTATTCTTATAAAAATAAAATGTAATAATTAAGCACCACTGATTATCAATTATAAAATAAAATCGTACAAGATGACTTTAAAATTATACTTATAAATAAAAGGTTTTATTTGAAATTAGCATATCCTTAATTAAGGCCTTCTGAGTGGTATAAATAAAATTGTATAATCTGCAGGGAATCTTTAAAAATTTGCGAGATGATTTTTTGAATTTCAAAAGATGATATTGATAATTGTTTTAAAAAATGATATGTAAATTTTGGTAAAGAACTCCGAGCACCAAAAAATAAACCTGTCACTGACCAATTGAAGAGAGGGATGTTATACTTGGCACTAAGGTAGGGAATACAAGGTTCATAAATGGCCCTCTTTTCATGATCAGCCTGATGAGCTTGGTTTAGATCTCTCTCCATACATATAGTTGGATCTATGATAATAGCGTTTTGTTGTTGCCTGTTTATTGCTATTATATCCGCTCTTCTGTGAGAGTCGTCTTCAGAAATGCAGTGGACCTCTTCATGAACTTCCCAACCCTTGTTCCGAAGAAGACAGGCGATAGCTCCGCGGACTCTGTGATGCCTGTTGTTACGCAATAACTCTCCTTTCCAACAAAAGCCCAACACGTGGCCAAGAGTTTCTGTCTCGTTGCAGCCAGGTTGACGGCAACCGGTCGTGCTGAAAGCTCTGCCAGGAACGGAGCGCACTGCAGTAAGGCTGCAAGACATCTTGATTGCATTAATATATTCCGAAGACGACAAATTCTTTTTGGTGCTGACCCATGAATTGGCTCTTGGATATTCTTCATAGATGACTACACCTTTCCCCTTATGAGGTAACTGACACCAGGATTCAAACGATCTCTTTCGCAATTCATCACATAGATGTCTTCCAGTAGTTCGAGATGTTAAAAGTTGTGTAATCAAGATGTAAAACTTAAATTGACCGTATAATGAAATCTTCTCTCAATTATTCGTAAGTTTTACGTTAAAGAAATGTGAAATTTGCGCGAAATAGCCTATATTCGAGTATTTAGCAGTAAATATTCATATATAATAGGTAGGTAATACTCCAATTCATAGATATTCATTATTTATCAACTTTTAGATGGAAGGACATAAGTTATGTATATACCTAGAAATTCAAGTATTTTACTCATATAGGACTATGCTGCTAATAAAGTAGTTTTGTACGTTCACATTACTTTAGATCCTTCTTCCGTGAGCTTTAACAGAGACATTCTTAGAAGATTCAGATGTGTTTATTTACACGTGATGTAAACAAATATCTACAGTCGTCATTTTATTAACTCTTTTCCTATTGTAATTATGCTTCATCCTTCAGGATTTCCCCGTCAAATATAGCCTAACTCAAGTATGACACTGTCACCTTGGTCAGCAGGTATATTTCCGCCTGTTTTATAGTTTCGGTCGAACATAGAATTGTTCTGATCACTAACTGTTCATTTATTATGGGAAATCCGCAGTGAATCCGTTTTAAAATTCTGAACTCCGTGGTTCATAGCGCATGGTTTTTACATTCACTAGATATTCGGGTCACATTCCTTTTATAGCCAGTAGGACTATTACTGCGTCAGACCTGATGGAGATATATATATATATATATATATATATTTTTTTTTATTTTTCTCAGAAGTGGATACATCTCCAAGTTGTTAGAGATAAATGCTCCTACTTCTTTATTGGCATTACATACGTTAAATTTATATCATATGCGCTCCTTTCACAACATATACTTTTAGAATTCTGTTTAATTTGCCACTTCTAATATGTAAATTATCTTTTGAATATGATATTATGAGCTGATAACCAGCGAAAAAGTTTAAATTTTCTTTGCCTTAATAATTTGAATTCCTTCGTTCATTAAAGAGCACTCAACTGAGCTGTTGTTTAAACATTTCAAAGTTTTCAACATTAAATAAATTTATTATTTTATTTTATTAAAATATTTTCACAGAAATCTTAATAACTTTGAAAGGTATATACATATATATAGAACTAAGAATATGAATTCTGTGCGTTTATCTGAACCTAAATGTAAAACCAATTAAGCTTTTTGTCATAGCATGAGTCAAAGTCCTAGATTATTAAACAAAATTTATTCTAATATTATTTTAACCATTAATCCTCTCCAAATTAATAAACAAAATAAAAAAATTGTATTGGATTTATAGTTTGGGTTTAAAGATATTTAACACTTTTATAATCTGTAATTTATTCACTCTCAGTTTTATTTTTGTTTGTATTGGAATCCTCTCCTGAGCACGAGTCTTACTCATTCAGAAGTAGGCTAGTTTATATTATATTGTATTAACTTGTATTCATTTGAAACTTACTTACTTACAAATGACTTTTAAGGAACCGGCAGGTTCATTGCCGCCCTCACATAAGCCTACCATCGATCCCTATCCCGTGCAAGATTAATCCAGTCTCTGTCATCATATCCCACTTCCCTCAAATCCATTTTTATATTATCCTCCCATCTATATCCCGGAGTCCACACCTGTGGAGTAACGGTTAGCGTGTCTGTCCGAGAAACAAGGTGGTCCGGGTTCGATTCCCGGTTGGGGCAAGTTATCTGGTTGAGGTTTTTTCCGGGGTTTTCCCTCAACCCAATATGAGCAAATGCTGGGTAACTTTCGGTGCTGGACCCCGGACTCATTTCACCGGTATTATCACCTTCATCTCATTCAGACGCTAAATAACCTAAAATGTTGATAAAGCGTCGTAAAATAACCTACTAAAATAAAAAATCTATATCTCGCCTCCCCAAAGATCTTTTTTCCCTCCGGCCTCTCAACTAACACTCTATATGCATTTCGGGATTCGCCCATACGTGCTACATGCCCTACCCATCTCAAACGTCTGGATTTTTTTTTAAAGTGGCGCTACAGCCCGTGAAGGGCCTAGACCGACCAGCAGGCTGCTGGCCTCACGCCCACATGCCGAAGCAGAGGTGGACGATCATCCAACCAGAATGGAGGTATCGTGTGGTTAGCACGATGATCCCCCCAGCCGTTATAGCTGGTATTCGCAACCGGATTTCGCTACCTATCGTAGCTCCCCAAGTGCATCACGATGCTGAGTGGGCACCGGTCCCATACACTGGCCGAAATTTCATGAGAAAATTTCTTCCCCCATGAGGACTCGAACCAGCGCGCATTCCATAACACGAGTCCTAGGCGGGATGCCTTAGACCGCGACGCCACGGCGCGGGACTGTCTGGATTTAATGTTTCTAATTATGTCAGGTGAAGAATACAATGCGTGCAGTTCTGCGTTGTGTAACTTCCTCCATTCTCCTGGAACTTCATCCCTGTTAGCACCAAATATTTTCCTAAGCACCTTATTCTCAAACACCCTTAATCTCTGTTCCTCTCTCAAAGTGACAGTCCAAGTTTCACTACCATACAGAACAACCGGTAATATAACTATTTTATAAATTCTAACTTTAAGATTTTTTGACAGTAGACTAAATGACAAAAGCTTCTCAATCGAATAATAACAGGCATTTCCCATATTTATTCTGCGTTTAATTTCCTCCCAAGTGCAAATTACATTTGTTACTGTTGCTCCAAGATATTTGAATTTTTCCAGCTCTTCAAAGGATAAATCTCGAATTTTTAAATTTCCATTTCGTAGAATATTCTTGTCATGAGACATAATCATATACTTTGGCTTTTCGGGGTTTATTCTTCCAAATCTATCGCCTTACTTGCTTCAAGTAAAATTACTAGCAATAAAATAAGTAAATAGGGTAAACTGTATAGTGATTGACCACTTAAGCTAATGAATAATAAAACAATGAAATAGCGGAAAACAGTGGTAACTTATTGAGAGAATTTTGAAGGCATTGGGTCAAGTGAAGATTCAGAAACAAATCAAAATCAATAATCAAAAGAAAAAATAAAATTTTAATGCAAAGATAAATTAAATAAACACAACAAGTCCACTTTTACAGTTATTGACCGTCTACTGCACAGTTATTGACCACACCGTTATTAGTGATTGACCGTCTACTGCACAGTTATTGACCACACGCTTATTAGTGATTGACCGTCTACTGCACAGTTATTGAATACTCATTTATTAGTGATTGAACAACACATTTTCACAATTTTCACTTTTTTCTTGTCTGTTTCGTTTCTCTTCTTCTGATCTTTCTCATTAAGAACTATTCGCCACCGGCGTAGCTCTGTCGGCAAAGGTGTTTGCCTGCCGATCCGAAGTTTCGTTCGGGCGTGGGTTCAATTCAGCTTGGGCTGATTACCTGGTTGGGTTTTTCCGAGGTTTTGCCCAACCGCAAGGCAAATTTCAGGTAATCTATGACGAATCCTCGGCCTCATCTCGCCAAATACCATCTCGCTACCATCAATCCCATCGACGCTAAATAACCTCATAGTTGATACAGTGTCGTTAAATAACCAAGTTAAAAAAATAAGAAAAGAACTCTTCTCGCTGCCTTTTCTTTCATTTCTTATTCGCTTCCTTCCTTCTCTTGCCTCTTCTTCCATTTTTCTCTTTTGTGCCTTATCAGAAGCAAGTGTGTGTCATTTCTCTGATGTTATTACAAATGGCTTCACCCAGCACTGGACGAGGACAAAAGAACACTTTTCCTTCAACGGGATATTTGCTTCTGGACGCTAAGGTTGCTTTTAGGACACCAAACTTCTTGGCAGCTTCATTTAAATCAAATCTACTGTGGACAGGTTCTGTAGCGTTTCGTAAAGCTTCCCCTGTATAATGCACTTTACCTGGCTTAGGCATTATAATATAGTATCAGTCCTGTAAAAATCCCCATCATTTAACCGATAACATATATAGAATTGGAGCAAATTGGTCATTATTCTAACAAATAATTTATGAACGACTAATCACTGTAGTTTGCGGCCATTCACTTTATAGTGATTGACCACGGGGCATTTTTATGTCATATAAAAACTTTAACAAAATAATATTCTGTGGACGGAAACCTTATAACTTTTCTCACACTGTGAGTGTAAAAACGAGCACCAGAATTTATGTATCCTTTGCAGAATAAATAAATTATTGGATGCATTATTCTTAGCAATTTCTCTAGTTACTTACACTTGTTTAGGTTCAGTTGCATTTCCAATCGATTTCAGTCCTCTTAGACAACAGACACTAACTCAGTGGGATGAACAGCGACAACTAACCACAAATAAGGGTTGCTACTAGAGGTATATGCAGCAAAAAGTGAAATCACGATCGTGGTTTATTCACAATATACTTGAAAAAAGGAAGCGGTCAATCACCGTATACTGGTCAATAACTACCTAGTTTACCCTAAATAAATAAAAAATTTCTTCCCATTTTTTGAGAATATTTTAAATGTAAATACTAAATAATGTCGACTTAGGCCTAAGTGAAAAACCTTGCCGTATTCTCTTGTTAATGTATTATATAATGAAACTTTAGTATACATTTTATTGCTGTTTAGTTTTCCATTTTGTTAAAAACCTAAAAAGGGAAAGAAATCTTAAAAATGAAAGAGATATTCACAATTAATATATTTATTGGCTCAGAATCGTAAGCTTATTTTAACTGTGTAAGAGTATCAGTTTGAGTTCTAATAATTCTTAAGTTCTGTGTTAAAACATCGCGTTTCTAACTCACCATCTCCCCATGTCTGTTGTTTTCATTCATGTAGTAGTAGCTAATATGAGACTGGGCATGATCGAGAATGAAGGGTAATCTCACAGTGACGTAGGCACACTGATCGACACTAGTAGCAATACAGGAGCAGTTTGGAAAGTGACGATAGCAGACTAAAGGAAATGGATGTGATTTCTCTCTCAGAGGACCGTTACAATGATCTCAGTCCTTGGGGTCACTAGATCGAATATCGTTCAAGGCAGTCTAGTGAGTCAAGCAATCGTATCACGTTTCACATCAACCAGATTCGAAGAGATGTTACGCTAATAAAATGAGGCGTCAGATGTACTGCCCAGGAGATCGTGTGACCATGTGGGATGATCATAATGTTGATAGCAGGGCAAACTGCAGCAGTGGGAGCACGTCTATCACACAGTTGCTTTGTGCACTTCAGTTTTCACTATCCTCTGACTGGAAATGAATCCAGAACTTTTGGCCATAAATATTTAGCTACATAAAGTATTAAGGGCCTATTACTTACTTACAGGCCTATTGTGCAAATCAAGCTTTCAGGTATAACTCCCTGTAAAGTTGATTTCAATAATTTCGAGGGAAAAATTGTTCCGGGGCAGGGCATCGAACCCGGGACCTTGGGTTAAACGTGCCAATGCTCTACCAACTGAGCTACCCGGGAACTCTATCACACACCGATCCAATTTTTCCCTCTATATCCACAAACCTCAAAGTGGGCTGACAACCTTAAAAAAACTAACATTGAGTGCACACTAACTCTGTGTGACTTAAATTGTGGTTTTCTGTTAACGAACAGTGACCTGTATTATTCAAATCAAGCTTTCAGGTATAACTCCCTGTAAAGTTGATTTAAATAATTTCGAGGCCTATTTGCAGATAGTTTTTTATGTTTTATTTAGCGACGCTCGTAACTGCCGAGGTTATATGCCTATCAGCGTTAGCGGTGTGCCGGAATTTTGTTCCTCAGGAGTTTACATGCCAGTAAATCTACTTTCATGAACTTACAGCGTTTAAGGACATTTTTAAACGCCATCAACCTGGGCCGGGATCGAACCCGCAACCTTCGCACAGAAGGCCAGCACTCTACCGACTGCGCCACACAGGCCGACTTTGTAGATAGGTTAATGAATATGTCACCATTACCATCACATCATCATCATCATCATCATCATCATCATCATCATCGTCGTCGTCGTCTTCATTGTTGTTGCCACCATAATCACTGTCGTGTTACTTTAAAGCTGGGGACATTGGCGAATTTCGCCGTCATTCTTGAAATATCTGTGAAATATTTACATATTTATAGATACTGACATTCCTCAATGTGGTTAGCATGGTTTCATGCAAAAGAATACATTACAAATACAATTAAATAAACTTTCTTAGTAGTTTATTCATAAAACACGGAAATTTTATTTGTAGCAAGTAAAGCGATAGGTTTGGAAGTAAATCCGGAAAAGACAAAGTATATATTTATGTCACGTGTTCAGAGTATTGTACGAAATGGAAATACAAAAATTGTAAATTTATCCTTCGAAGAGGTGGAAAAATTCATATATCTTGGAGCAACAGTAACAAATATAAATGGCATTCGGGAGGAAATTAAACGCAGAATAAATATGGGAAGTTCCTGTTATTATTCGGTTGAGAAGCTTTTGTCATCTAGTGTGCTGTCAAGAAATCTGAAAGTCAGAATTTATAAAACAGTTATATTACCGGTTGTTCTGTATGGTTGTGAAACTTGGACTCTCACTTTGAGAGAGGAACAGAGATTAAGGATATTTGAGAATAAGGTTCTTAGGATAATATTTGGGGCTAAGAGGGATGAAGGTACAGGAGAATGGAGAAAGTTACACAACGCAGAACTGCACGCATTGTAGGTATTCTTCACCTGACATAATTAGGAACATTAAATCCAGACGTTTGAGATGGGTAGGGCATGTAGGACGTATGGGCGAATCCAGAAATGCATATAGAGTGTTAGTTGGGAAGCCGGAGGAAAAAAGATCTTTGGGAAGACCGAGATGTAGATGGGAGGTAATATTAAAATGGATTTGAGGGAGGTGGGATATGATACTTGGGACTGGATTAATCTTGCACAGGATAGGGACCGATGGCGAGCTTATGTGAGAGCGGCAATGAACCTGCGGGTTCCTTAAAAGCCATTTGTAAGTTTGTAAGTTGATATAACGTTATTAAATTATAGATTAAAATCGTGATTTTTATATTCACAACTAGCCGGGTTTCTCGATCGTATGGCCAGAGTAACGAAAGACTACCACTTCGATAATTTAGGACAGATACAAAATAAGAACTTCATTGTTCTTATTTTGTATCTGTCCTATGAATTTAATGTTCCTAATTATGTCAGGTGAAGAATACAATGCGTGCAGTTCTGCGTTGTGTAACTTTCTGTACTATGAAAGAGAAATGAAAATCTACATTAGAAAAAATTTACGAAACAAATAATGTATACTGTATTATTCTACATTATTTTTTTTATTCTGTCTGATTTCATGCATACAGAAATAATGGTAGGGAGAAACAGTATCCCCAACTCCTGTTCAAACACATCTTCTTCACCATCAATTTCAGGTTGAACTCAAAGAGTTTAACAGTTGTCTACGGGGGTTACAAATTAACACCCAAGCTATTCATATAAAGCAGAATGTCAGACCATTCTGGCGTCAGCAGGAAATACCTGTAGTGCGTCTCTTATGAGGTCACTGCTCAGAGAGGTCTCTGCTGTAAACGGATACCTCATAAAAATGTATTCCATGCTTTCAACATTGCTCCTCAGTTATGAAATAAATTATTTCGCTATGGTTCAAGGAATAGCGTTTCCATCTGTAATTTCAGCACAACCAAGTTTGATTCTCGTGTTGTGTTCAAATACGCGACGACATTTTGCCATACTAACCATGATATCAGAGTGTTCTCGTATTTTGAAAGCTTATTGTGAAGACGGAACAAGACTAAACTAAGAATTGAATTCTTTGAGGAGATGATCACTATAATATCAATAATAGAAAATAAATTAAATTAATAAAATTGAGATCTATTAGAAACTTTTTTTCTTTTATACGGAGGAGGGATCCGAAAGCTTGCATTGAAGCCTGAGGCTTATTGTGCTTACCACTCCTGTTCTGTGGTAGTCGAATGACCGCTCTCTTGTACAAGTACAGCACGCCGCACCGTGAACTTAATCCGGCCTATGGTATGGATGATGATGATGATGATGATGATATGTGAATTAATGGTGGCGAAATGAGTCCGAGGTCCAACGCGGAAAGTTACCGAGCAATTCTGCTTCAATTGGTTGAGGGAAAACCCCGAAAAAAAACCCAACCAGCTACCTCGTCTCAACCAGGATTTGAACCCGGGCCCGCTCGTTTCATGGCCAGACGTGCTAACCGTTATTCCACAGCGGTAGACTATGTGACACTTAGTAAGAACAACGTCGACTTTAAAATTGTAAGTAGTTTATTCAAATATAAAAAAAAAAAGATCCTTGCACAACAGTTATTGTCAGATTGGTTTGGAACTTCTCACAGAGGTCAATTGAATGTTGATAAATAAAATTTATTTATCATTCGTATGAAATATTAATATTAAGTTCCTTCGGAGCATATTCATATTGCACTTAGATTAAAATATGTTGTAATATGATAAATTCATTAAATTTAGAAATTTATTCTGACTATTTAGACTAAGCTCAAAAAGCTAATCAATTTTTATTCCCATGACTATTTCCAAGCTTTTAAACTAAAAATGTTTAAAACTTTAACACAGGAAGCCTTTTTAGTGACGTCATTATAAAATATATGTTGTTGTTGTTTACTCAACTATCCGAACACAGGTCTGGACCCCACAAGTGACACCAACAAGGCATCACTCATGAAGCAACTAGACCAGGAGATAATGGGGAGGGTGGCCAGTTTCTTTTCCCCTCCATTGCACACATCGCTGATTATAGTCCCGTCGCTCTTATTTCCGGCAGTCAATCACCTTGCAGGTCAGTTACATTTAAACGTGTGCGTCTTGTCATTTGCTGCTGATGACGTAATGCACTTCCTAAAGCTCGATAAATACTTAATATAATCGCCCTCCAGTTTTGTTCTTTCATTGACGTTCGCAGAAAGCAACGATGACATTATTTGCCGCTCAATTATTTCTTCAATTACAGTGCGTTTGATTTATTATCATAGGAGCTAAGACAAGGTAATAATGTTTAACGGTGCGGAAAATAGATTTCTCGTCTGGTAGCTGGGCAACGAAAGAACAAAAATGGCGAACGATACTACCCACCTAGACTTTATAGAGTCTTCATTTCCTAGACATAAGCAAAGAGCAGGAGTCACGCCGGAAATAACAGCGGCGCGATTATAGTTGCATAAAACACTAGTCAGACTTCAGATGTATATTAACAATTGTTCTTTCTCTGACACATACCGTCAAGTGAGATGTACTGCCTGATAATAGATGTACATATCAGCCAGAACCTCAGTCGGAGGTGAAAAATATAAGTTATTTAAAAAATATAATTTCAAAACTATTAGCCCTAATTGCACCAAATTTTGTACAGGTGATAGTATTTTATGCCTGTTGTTGTAGCTTAAATTTCACAAATTTTTTATGAAAATTGTGGAAGTTTTAAAAATTATATATCGATAGCTCAGTGCACACATGTGTAAATACTAATTTCTTAATTTTGTGAAAAACAAGAGTTTAATTTTCAATACTTAATTACACTTCAATTAACATATATTCTCAAAATCAACCTAATATGAGCAAATGCTGGGTAACTTTTGGTGCTGGACCCCGGACTCATTTCACCGTCATTATCACCTTCATCTCATTCAGACGCTAAATAACCTTTGCTGTTGAGAAAGCGTCGTAAAATAACCTAGTAAAATAAATACATTCTCAAAAAGTAAACATAACATAGAAAACTTTTAGTATTCAGTTCCCGCATTTGTGCACAGTAAAGATACATCTCACAGGACTCCAATTTTGTACTTAACTCAATTTGACCGGAAAATATACTTAAAACATGTGTGCACTAAGCCATCGATATGTTCCCTTAAGGAAAATGATGACTCAGTGCAAGATAAAATCATTTGAAAAAGTACATACACTGTCGAGTAATAGGCTACGAAATATATGAAGAACCATGCTTATTACCCAACCATTCTGTTTAGTCGCTTGTAGTAACACAACGCACCACCACAGTCTAGTATGTACAGTCACGAAGCTCAATACGTAGTAAATATGCATCCATAGATAGTTGCTAACCACTAGGATCGTTACTATCGCCTCATTACAGACAATGCGAAATAGTACCTGCACAGTATATTGTTTCTAGCACCCTCACAACTCAAGCTTCGTGACTGTATATACTAGACTGTGACACCACTGTGCAGCACGATCTCTCTTAAGGTACGGTCACACGTCGCTACTTTTGCAGCGCTGCAGTACAAAAAACTGCGCAAATCTCGTACTGCGACGTGTGAACAACGGTGCAACCCGAAAAGTAGCGGCTGCCGAACCTGCTGCCTGCTACTTTTCCTTGCTGCGCGCAGGGTCTCAGGGTTGCAGCCGCAGCATTTTTGATATTGGTTTTGTTGAAACTTTTGCTGCTGTTGCGACCAGTGTTACCATCCAAATGTACCAATGATACTTTTATTGTTTGGATGTATTTTAATGTTAGATGTGATGAAAATGAATTATTTGTAACAGTTACTGAATGCACAACACAGTCTGAGTACATTTGCTGACGATATAATTCATTTTTTTAATTTTCCGTAGCGTAGTTTCAAACAGGAGGGTTACCAACATTGATTACGTGAATATACTGTTGGTTATCATTTAAGTATATAGGCGTTTTTAAAAGCTTTATAGTAAAAATAATGCCAATTTCTGAATACTAGTTAGGACAGAAAAGCAAATAATAGATAAGTAAGCTTTCGCATGAGTTTATTAATAATGCGAACATAACCACAAAATGTATATTGAGAAGTCAACACGGAGATGGAAACCTGCAGCATGACTGCGGCTGCAAAAGTAGCGCCTTGTGTGTGAACAGACTCGCAACCTCCAGTTGCAACTTTTGCTGCACTCGGGTTGCGCAGCACGAAAAATAGCATACAGCGCGCTACTTTTGGCTTACGTGTGAACACGACACGCAACTTTTGCAGCTGCAGTACAAAAGTTGCGCAGCAAAAGTAGCGACGTGTGACCGTACCTTTATTCTAGTCATAGACAATGTCTTTCTCTCTCGCACAGTGTAACAACATAAGATCGCAGCGCTGCTATTTACGTTCCACATACAAAATGGTCACCTAGCACGCTGGTTATAAGAGTAGGTAGATTGTGATGAGTAGGGTACATACAACTTTTGACAGGAAAAAGAATGACCAAGCCGCTCCTATATGGAGATGTAACTGTATGTTGGGAAACCAAGGTCAAGATGGTTCGATGAGATCACGGATGCAAAAGAAAGGAAAATAAAGAAAAAAGCAAACAAGACGGGGATAAGGATATGACGAAAAAAAGCTTCAGACCGAAAAGAATGAAGGATCCTTGTGATGGAAGCCGAGATTCTGTAGTAGTTGTAATGTTGCTGCTGCTGCTGATGATGATGATGATGATAATGATAATGATTTAATTAGGACAGTAACAAATACAGGAACATCATTTTATTTTTACTTCAGTTTTTATTGTACCTGAGTTTTTGAATGTACTTCACTCCCACCCCTTCTACTAATGAAGTTCAACCGTCCTCCACACAGAACCAAGACCGCATATACAGTCATAGTAGTCTTACGGTCATAGTAAACAGTACGTTCCAAAACTATATTCGCGTTTTCCAGTGACGAAAGAGCTTTCAATATTGAATCATTTTCGCACAGGTACTGTCGTCCATTTGCCTACGTCGCATCCCGGTTTCCCCCACCAGCTTCTATTCGCCTCTCTGTAAAGGCTAGTGGCTGGGCTGTCTTAGGTCTTTTCTGAAAACATTAATTTCTATTAGGAATTGGACGTCTACGTAATATTATACATATGAAATTGTTTAAAATAAAATAAGTAAAAGGGTCTCGTTGAGTAATTAACTGTCACATGATTTCCTCCCTTTCAACGACCCTGCGACATAACCACTTGGACAGACAGTAGATAGCATGTCTAAGTAATTTTATCTTTTCGGATCGGGCAGAAGCGAAGACAGTACGTAAGGTACGCTTTTATAGAGTAGGTACAGAATTATTTCAACATGAGTTACTGATATGTAGTACGATCCTGGTAATTGAAATCACGTACAATAGTATTTAGTGCGATAATATGCACATTAGAACTGAAGCCTGTATCGAAATGAACGGCCAACATTTTCAAAAATGTGTTTAAATCCATATTATGATTATTTTTCAATTTAACTTCATTCTCTATAGTGTATGCTAATGTGCTGTAGACAGTATAGGCTTAATATACACTGTATAATGAAAACGTCCGCATGGATAGCTCAGTTCGTGAGTGAAAACACTCATTGTTAATACTGTACTGTATTTTGATTAAACAAAAACCTAATGAAAATTATCAAACTCAAAAGCGTGATATTTCCTAGTTTACATAAATGGATGAACTACCTTTCTTCCCTCCTATACTTAGTAAAGTGATTTGTTTGTATTTTACGCCAGTATCATCGAACTCCAGTCGTGGAAGGGGGTAGCAAACTGTGTTTCCGGTTCCCTACCGTTAATCCAAAGGTATAGCCAGGTATATTAGAAAAGTTAGTAAAAACAAAATGATGTCCCTGTACTAGATTCATACACGAAATCTACTTTTCTTCCAAACATACCTTCCAAAATCATCAGGTCAAAACTTCCCTTGAAAATTCGTATCCGGAAAGTTTAAATGCAGAATATAATCGCCAAGGCGGAGTTTAAGATACAACACATCTTTAAAATAACAAAAACTTCATTTGAGTAGCTAGCCATTTTGTCAGGAGGTTTCAACATTCGAGCTTTTGTAGACAGTTCGTGGCCCCTTATTTTTTTTTTCGCTGGTGGGCACGTATTATAAACAAAGCTCGGAACTTGAGGACTTGTGTGTCGTGTGCATGAGTAAGGTTACAGGTACAACGTATACAAAGCTCACGCTGGAAGTACTCAGGGACAGTCGTATGTGTTAAGAAAGTGGTCACATCGAATAACAGGTAGACGGATGGGGAAACTGTGTCATTTCGAAGCCAGTGACATTAAGAGAATTACAGGTAAACGGTCTGTTTAAAGAATTAGAAAATACGTGTTATTCGAATAGGTATTATAGAAGTTTAAAAAAATATTTTTTTAAACTTTTGTTACAGAATTTCATCGAGGAATTCGGAGGAGGTACATTATTTGTTTTCGAATGGAGAGTTTATATTTTGTAAGTTGTGCCACACACAAACTAGAGGCATTCATTGAAAGACATTGCAGTCCCTTAAATTGGTGAAAAATTTATCCATAGTCATGGATCAAGTCGTAGAGGGATCTGCCCTAGTAGTGACACACAAATTGAAAATTATTTTCCAGAAAAATTGAGGATATACTTACTTTTCTCAGACACGAGATCAGCTAGCAACTGCTCATAATCGAACGGAAACAGTGACAGTGAAAATATTCAGTATTGTAAGTTTGCTCCCAACAATTCATGTAACGTGGAAATAATTTTTTCTCGTTTCGTATCATGTTTAACTAACAGACGAAGAAGTTATGGGTTCGAAAATCTTGGAATGTAAGTAGTCATACACTGTAATAAAATGTACAGAGGAGAACAGTAAAATTGATATATTTCTCATGTTTATTTTTACTATATATTATATGCTATAAAATTACGTATTTCAACCTACCGTAATACTATCAATATGTTGTTCCATCATATCTGACAGTACCTCCGTGCTGGAAGCGGAAGTTTGTTGATATTGGAGTCCGGTCGCTTAACCACGTGTAAAGACACAAGTCCCCAAGTTCCGAGCTTTGATTATAAACATAAACTTTGTCTAGCATACGGAATTTCTATTAACAGGGTATGTGGGATGGAACGGAATATTTTCTGCTGTATATAAAGCTTATTTTTTTCTGTCTTAGGTCGGCAGCATACTGCATCTGACAGGACGGTTTTTATCAGAGACCGTCCGATGTGACGGTGATCAGACGCATTGTTATGAGCAAGGCCGGGAAACAGCCACTCTCAGAAAGCTTAGCTTCTCCCGCTACAGTTGCTATTGTACGGGTACTCATATACTTACTGCTGTGTTCACTATACGAGTTTACTATCGCTGGTCATGAGGCTTTAGCATACTCTATCGGATATTCGTCCCGGGACATTAGTCCGATGCAGTATGCTAGAGCCTCATTAAGAATCCGGTCGCCCTGCCCGAGACAGAATGTCCGATGCAGTATGCTGTCGGCCGTCGATGTGACAGTGATTACGCGCATTGCTTTGGGAGATCGTCCGGCACGAATGTCCGATGCAGCATGCTGCAGCCCCATAACAATGTGTGTGATCACCGTCATATCGAACGATCCGAAACAAAACTGTCCTGTCCGAGACAGAATATCCGATGGAGTATGTTGTCGATCTTACAACAGAATATCTGATGCAGTATGTTGTCGATCTCACAACAGAATATCCGATGGAGTATGTTGTCGATCTTACAACAGAATATCCGATGCAGTATGTTGTCGATCTCACAACAGAATATCCGATGCAGTATGTTGTCGATCTTACAACAGAATATCCGATGGAATATGTTGTCGATCTTACAACAGAATATCCGATGGAGTATGTTGTCGATCTTACAACAGAATATCCGATGCAGTATGTTGTCGATCTTACAACAGAATATCCGATGCAGTATGTTGTCGATCTTACAACAGAATATCCGATGCAGTATGTTGTCGATCTTACAACAGAATATCCGATGCAGTATGTTGTCGATCTTACAACAGAATATCCGATGGAATATGTTGTCGATCTTACAACAGAATATCCGATGGAGTATGTTGTCGATCTTACAACAGAATATCCGATGCAGTATGTTATCGATATTACAACAGAATATCTGATGCAGTATGTTGTTGATCTTACAACAGAATATCCGATGCAGTATGTTGTTGATCTTACAACAGAATATCCGATGCAGTATGTTGTCGATCTTACAACAAAATATCCGATGCAGTACGTTGTCGATCGTACAACAGAATATCCGATGCAGTATGTTGTCGATCTTACAACAGAATATCCGATGCAGTATGTTGTTGATCTTACAACAGAATATCCGATGCAGTACGTTGTCGATCTTACAACAGAATATCCGATGCAATATGTTGTCGATCTTACAACAGAATATCCGGTGCAGTATGTTGTCGATCTTACAACAGAATATCCGATGCAGTATGTTGTCGATCTTACAACAGAATATCCGATGCAGTACGTTGTCGATCTTACAACAGAATATCTGATGCAGTTTGTTGTCGATCTTACAACAGAATATCCGATGCAGTACGTTGTCGATCTTACAACAGAATATCCGATGCAGTATGTTGTCGATCTTACAACAGAATATCCGATGCAGTATGTTGTCGATCTTACAACAGAATATCCGATGCAGTATGTTGTCGATCTTACAACAGAATATCCGATGCAGTTTGTTGTCGGTCTTACAACAGAATATCCGATGCAGTATGTTGTCGATCTTACAATTTGTATTGGCAACTGCGTTCGTCACGTCAAATTTTCATTACGTATTTACTCATTTAACTTTCAAAAGTTGATTGGACCTGATATAAAAACTTCCATTGTGAGAAGTGCACTGTGAATTTCCAAAACTTTTAAGATAACTGTTCTTATACCTTAGTTTATCTCTAATGAGGACCATTAGAATTTACCTGAGACTATGAAATAATAATAATAATAATAATAATAATAATAATCGAACTCCGAACACTTATTAATCTGCTGTTCATCTCTTTAAGGGTTTACGTCTTGGTACACAGCAGAGATATTTCACTGTTGCTCCAATGTGTTGAAGGTTGTCGCAGACTTCACCACCGCGGTTACGTGTTGAGGAATCTATCACCGGCGAGAGGTCAGAATGCACCTATCTCGGTTAACGAGTAATTGTTCAAAGTGTTGTTTGACTGGTTTGTCAGTAAGGTAATTGTGCTGATTGTAAGAAGCGGTTTAGACTTATTCTTAATAAAAATGTAACCTCGAAAAACACGACATTTTATTAAAGACATTGTTTAGAATGTATTCTAATAAATCATATATTATTATTATAATTATTATCATTATCGTCATTATTGTCGAGTATAATTTGTTGGTTGCATTTCCAATATCCAATTCAGGTTACACGTAGCTCCCCAACAGGAGTTTCAAATATTACAATATCTTATCGCAGTTCCCATATGTTTGCTTGTCGTAGCAGTTTTGGCCGATTTTGTAACCTTCTTGACATCTAGCCAAGAGATCAAAATATAATTAGAAGAATAATTCACATCAGTTAGTTAACATAGGCCTATTATTTTGACGTGTGATGTCTATATTCGACCTACACTAAATGAAATTTCCTCTGATTGAGGTTCTGGCTAATATCCCAGATCATATACCTCCCCCATGCCTATAACTCTGCTATAGAAAAGAATAATAAAAATATGCCTTAATAAACCTCTTGATTATCCTTCAGAGCTGCTGTATTCAGAATTTAAAGTGTTTGACTTCCATCAAATTTATAACAATATAGTACTGAATTTCGTACATAAAAACCGAAACTTATTTAATTTATATTCACATAAATATAAGATCAAAAGATCAGACAACATATGCTTGACAGCCCCTAAAAGTACTACAACTGTAGCATATAATCACAGTAGCAACTTCAGGCCAAGGCTTTATAACATGATAATAGATAAATTCCCAAACATACAATTTGTTAATGCTCCTTATTTAAAATATCTATTAAAATTGCTGTTTACAGAGAAAATTTAAAGTTCAATTATTGTGATATGTGTTTTTCTTCTTCTTTCTTCTTTTATTACTTTTTACTCTGTTATTCAATAAAATGTCTTAACATTAACTTATGTGCAATACCCCCTGAGCACGAGTGTGTAACTTACTCTTTGTGGGGGTGCTAGAGAGTTCTTATATTAAAAAAAAATCAATATGTATCTTTGTTCTGAAAATAAAGTATTATTATTATTATTATTATTATTATTATTATTATTATTATTATTATTATATACCCAGATTGCTTGGCCTTATAGGCATTTGACGGTAACAACTTTTGTCCGGTTTACTATGCTGCCATTTAGTTGTTGCATAAGGAGTCACGTCATAACTCCCATTTGAATTGCATTAGCGACTGTACTGCCGTCTCGTGTTCGTTTACTGCGGACGGGTGGCGATCCTGGCGGTTGTTCTCTTCAAAGTGCTACCGATTTTAACATAGGGATGAACAATCTGTTGTATATGTGATCTGGACTTATATGTACATCTATTATTATCAGACAGTACATCTCTCTTGACAATATGTGTCAGAGGAATAACAATTGATTGTATACATCTGAAGTCTGACTAGTGTAATGTAGCTAGTATGCAATGGAGGGGGAAAGAAACTGGTCATCTTACCCCATTATCTTCTGGCCTAGTTGCCTCATAAGTGGTGCCTTTTTTGTATCACTTGTGAGGTTCAGATCTGTCTTCGGACAATTGACTAAACAAATAAATGAAAAAATAAAAAGATTTTGTGCAAAGGAAATTACACTGCAGTTGCCATGAAAATTCTTACGTCATATCTAATAAGTAATGTGAACGAGTCCATTCTTATACACGAGGAGAGTCCATTTACACAGTATGTTAAAAAGTATGGAATATTACTCATAACTTCTTAAATGTTAATTTTACAAAAAAAAAGTTTTGGGGATAAACCACACAATATGATACCAGTATTCGAAATAAGTTAGTTATTGAGACATACAGTACGAATAATTGCTACCAGATGTGAAATGCACATGACTGAGTGTGTTCTGCCAAAGGGCAGATCTTTCACTGCAAACCTAGCTTTCTCCAATCTTTTCTATTCTCCTACTTTCTGCCTTCACCTTCGTTTCTTCATATGATCCATGTATCTTAATGTCGTCTATGATCTGATATCTTCTTCTACCCCGAACTCTTCTCCCGTTCACTATTCCTTCCAGTGCATCCGTCAGTAGGCAGTTTCTTCTCGGCCAGTGACCCAACCAATTTCTTTTCCTCTTCCTGATCAATGTCAACATCATTCTTCCTTCGCCCACTCTTTCCAACACAGCTTCATTTCTTATTCTGTCTGTCCACTTCACACATTTCATTCTTATCCATATCCACATTTTTAGTACATTATTTTACGATACTTTATCAACAATTTAGGTTATTTAGCGTCTAAATGAGATGAAGGTCATAATGCGGGTGAAATGAGTCCGGGGTCCAGCACCGAAAGTTACCCAGCATTTGCTCATATTGGGTTGAGGGAAAACCCCGGAAAAACATCAAACAAGTAACTTTCCCTGACCCAGACCACCTGGTTTCACAGCCAGACGCACTGTGGACTCCACATTTCATATGCTTCTATTCGCCTCTGTTCACTTCGTCGTAATGTCCATGTATCTTCCCCATACAATGCCACACCCATACAAAGCACTTCACTAGTCTCTTACTCAGTTCTTTTCCAGAAGTCCGCAGAAAATGTTCCTTTTTCTATTAAAAGCTTCCTTTGCCATTGCTATCCTCCTTTTGGCTTCCTGGCAGCAGCTCATTAAGGATAAGGTATTTAATCTAATTTTTATAGCAGTAAGGAAATGAGCATAAATACACACGCTTACTAAATAATATTTATAGTCAAAGCTTAGCAAAAATAAAAACGGAAGTGGAGGACCAAACATATCGTCTGGAAAGAGGAGTAGCCTACGTCAAAGCGATCCCTTATCTCCTAAATTTTTTACGAGTGTCATGGAGGATGTTTTCAGAAGAGCACTTGCAGAGACACATCGAAGCATTTGGCCGAGTCTCCACTGCATCTAAGACAACCAACCGATTGCTACAAGTGATTTCATATATCGTACAGCCGTCACTTGTTTTGGGGTCATGCAGGGGTCGCGATGTTACATGCAGCCAGTTTCTGGGGTCAAGAAGACAGAATAAGTGAAAGGTGAAACATGTCGCGTGTGTTGCATACTTACAGGACGTAAAGACGTCCCTTGCCACTTTTCCTTTCGAACCTAGTGGCTATTGCTTCATTGCCTCCTGATGTTTATAAATACAGGAATCTCTCATCTGTCTGATAATACATTATTAATTTAATAAACGTATCTTTTTATATTCCAGCAATAAGAAAATATTCCGTTACAATTATAAAATATTATGTTAAGTTTTTAATTTCTTTATATTTTATTGTTATGATGGTCCTAGTAGCGGACTTGGGTTTCCCGGGTTCCTTCTCTTATACAGGGTGTTCCATTTATCTTATTATCTTGTAACTTTTTTGTTTCCATAGGTATTGGAAATTTTGTTTTTGAGCGTTATGTTAGAACGAGGGGCTAACATGAGTATTGAGATTTAGTGCATGTAACTACATTATGGTACAAGATACACGTGTCCACACCTGTGGAGTAACGGCTAGCGCGTCTGGTCGCGAAACCAGGTGGCCCGGGTTCGATTCCCGGTTGGGGCAAGTTTCCTGGTTGAGGTTTTTTCCGGGGTTTTCCCTCAACCCAATATGAGCAAGTGCTGGGTAACTTTCGGTGTTGGACCCCGGACTCATTTCACCAGCATTATCACCTTCATCTCATTCAGACGCTAAATAACCTAGATGTTGATAAAGCGTCGTAAAATATCCTACTAAAAAAAGATACACATGACGTCATTAATTTTTTAAATAGCACTACATACTTTAATCATGTTACATTGATTACACACATTAAGACGAGTTCAAAAATGTATCACAATGTCACCTTCCTAATCAATAACAACAACAAAACGAAACAAAAACGTACTTCCAATGTGATAATGTTATGCTTTGAGAGTCACAGAAGATGTTCCAAATGGTAACCATTCACATTAAAGAACATTCGAAGGCGTTTCCCGAAAGACCGTATGACTGCCCGGAATGTTGCTGGCTGAGTGGACACATAAGCCCGTCGAATGCGTTGCTGAATGTTGTCTGGTGTTGTCAGAATGTTCTGGTACACACTGTCCTTTACAGTTCCCCACAGAAAGAAGTCGAGTGGCGACAGGTCCGGAAAACGTGCAGGCCACTGTACGTGGATTGTGGCGTGGACAGTTGTTGTGGTTTGTTTACCTGTTAAGACAGCAAACACACAACACACGACGTGTACGGAAGTCAGTGGTCTTTCGTTTTGTGTAAGTTAAGGCACAAGATGAACGGGGCACCACAACAAACGGCACATTCTGATGGCATTCATTTTACATTTTGTTGTTGTTACTGATTGGGAAGGTGACATTGTGATACATTTTTGAAATCGTCTTAATGTGTGTAATCAATGTAACATGATTAAAGTATGTAGTGCTATTTGAAAAATTGATGAAGTCACTTGTATCTTGTACCATAATGTAGTTACATGCACCAAATCTCTACAATTATGTTAGCCCCTCGTTCTAACACAACTCTTAAAAACAAAAATTCCAGTACCTATCGAAACAAAAAAGTCATAATAGATGCACAAGATGAATGGGACACATTGTATAGACAGTGGGTGGTGATATTTCCTTGTCTTTTGTTTGTTCGGTTTTATAGCAGAGAGAGCTAGCGTCATGCTAATCATGTGAAGAAAATTGTCCCGCTGTTTCGCCTTTGTTTGGCGTCTGCAAACAATTCTGTAAACAATATCAAACATATAATGTAGGCCTACATAATAAAACTGATCAATATCAATATTAATTCATCGCGTTAAAATCTTATATACGTATAAGTTACTAATATACTTAATGAAATCCAGGCTTATATGAGGACGCAATGAACCTCCAGGTTCCTTAAAAGCCATAAGTAAGTACTTAATGAAATTATATCACAGGTTCAGAACGCATTCTACCACATATAATACGTACAACAAAATAGTCCATAGATATAACCTGATATCAATCCGCGCATATGACCGTAATACAAAAACAAACCATTCAATTCAGTGATCGTACTCAACCAGCCCGCGTCCGTGAAGAACCAAACTTGGCAAAACACACGTAAGTAGAATCTAGTTCCAACATCATATATCGTAAGCCATAAATCACAAAAATACAAGCATCTCTATCTTACATATCATTCAATATTACGACGTTTTATTTAAATTAAACCAAAAGAAGGATCACACACCGCCGTAGCTGCATGTAATCGTGAATATATACTCATATACTGTAAGTAAATTTCTTTCGACGCCACGTATCATGAATCTATAAGCTCCTACATTATTATATTTCGTTACAAATCAACAATCAAAACAAATGTCATAACTAGAGCCCGGATCTTTAGGCATTTATAACAGTTAAAATAAGCAGGTAAGAAAGGCAATAAAAACGTAAAAAAAACCCACAATAATCTTTGAAAAAGGCATTATAAATTTTAAAAAGACATAATATATTTTAGCAATAAATTTAAATTACATCGGCATAACTCACATACATATTTACTTCCTAGGTGACACACGTTGACTTATAAAATACTTTTTTTCATCTTTTCACAAACCTTACATAACAAAACTGTTCCATCGGTTGAAAATACATGGGCACCAAATTCACTAACGTAAGCATGAAGTTTACTTTTCAATGGTTTACTGAATTTAGGCAATCAAGCTAACCTATCTTATACATTCTGTCACCCCACAATAACCGACTGTTCCCCACTCAAATTTCTTTCTCCTACAATAATAAACACGTGTAGCACAAAATTGAAACACTAGGACTTGAAAATATGAAATCAAACAATTGTAAACGCTACGTGACAACTTCTATGAGAACGAGGTTAATATTTAAAATTATAAAACTGATTGTTGGTATCCTGAAGACATGACATTATATTTTTAACTGTGGATTGTCGGTCGATCATTATTAAAGCAATAGTATTAAAGCACGATTATTAGCAGATTAAGCACCGAAATAAATTACTATTGTTAGTAAAGTGAGTCATTGTTTCAAATATTTAAATTTCATACACATTACATTACAATTAATTGGAAAATTTCAAATAAACAAGAAATATTGCTTTAAATTGACAAAAAAAAGGCATTTATTAGTAAGAAACACCTTTAAAAGGCAAAATAGGCAAAATAAAAATTGGTCCTGTCATTTTGATTTACCCCAAATCACATTTATATCTATGCAAATAATGATTTACTTTCACCCAGTAAACAGGCATTTTGCCAAACATTCGGGCTCTAGTCATAACAATTGTATTGTATTGTATTGTATTGTATTGTATTGTATTGTATATATTAACATTCCATGGTATTCATACATGCTTACAGCTAGAATATGGAACAAATCAAAAAACTTAATACTATTATAAAATCTTATTTTATAGTCACAGTCTAGATGAAATATATACAGACGAGATTTACAATATAGTCTACTAGTACAACACAAAGTTTTAGTATCAATTTCATGAAGTGTTATTGAATGTCATGAATTCACCTACAGAATAGAAGGCGTGAGAAATTAGGTACTTCTTTAATTTGGCCCTAATTTTATGTTTTGAGTTTCATTTTTTATATCGATAGGGAGGCTATTAAAAATGTTTACTGCCATATAACGCACTCCTTTTTGATAGCACGATAGACTTGCCGATGGAGTATGAAAGTCATTTTTTGACGTGTATTTATGCTATGAACTGTTGAATTAGTTACAAAGTTTTCACGATTACATACGAGGAAGACTATTAATGAAAATATATACTGACAAGCCATGGGCATTATTTGTAGTTTTTTGAAAATAGGCCTACACGATTCCCTAGATTTGGCACCTACTATTATTCTAATTACTCTTTTTTGTAATAGAAATATATTGTTACTATCTGTGGAATTTCCCCAGAATATTATTCCAAAACTCATTACCGAGTGGAAGTATGCAAAGTATATTGTTTTTAAGGTATTGATATTTACTATCTTTTGCATAGAACTATCTTTTGCATATCAACGCAGCACGGGTAACACGAGGACTGCGTCAAACTATTCAACATAAGATCCGATCTAATGGGCCACTACAAGTGCACAGAACATTCGATATGCATTCTCACATTAAGTAACAAAATATTTTATCACTGACGTTGTAACAAGTTACTTAATTGGAAATAATCGATGATTAATTCATATATAAGATGGCCTGTACAAGAAAATTAGCCAAATATGTTACAATTAACTACTGATAATATATAAGCCATCTATTATTAGGCAATACATCCCACTTGACGATATGTATGCATCTGAAGTCTGATTAGTTTAATATGTAGCTAGTCGGCGATGTATGCAATGGAGGGGGAAAAGAACTGGCCACCCTACCCTGGCCTATTTGCCTCATAAGTGGCGCCTTATTGGTGTCACTTGTGAGGTTCATAAATGCCTTCACCTGTAATCCCAACGTAATATAGGCTAGTTAAATTACGGATTGTATAAAAATTAAGTAATTCGGTAGAAAAGTTGGTTAATATGACGGACATCAATGACATCGAGGATCTGTGACAGGTTAGGTTTGGTTTGTTGAGGTTTTATGCATACCAAAAACCTGAACAAGCAAAACCTAATCTGTCACAGATCCTCGTTGATGTCCGTCATATTGACCAACGTTTTCTACCGAATTACCAAAAATTATTTGTAGAATTGTCTGATCATAACATAATACAGTCCACACCTGTGGAGAAACGGTCAGCGCGTCTGGCCGAGAAACCAGGTGGCCCGGGTTCGAATCCCTGTCGGGACAAGTTACCTGGTTGAGGTTTTTTTCCGGAGTTTTCCCTCAACGCAATACGAGCAAATGCTGGGTAACTTTCGGTGCTGGACCCCGGATTCATTTCACCGGCATTATCACCTTCATTTCATTCAGACGCTAAATAACCTAGATGTTGATACAGCGCCGTAAAATAACCCAATAAAAAACGTAATACAGTCATAAATTCTAAACAGCATGCTTGTATTTAAAATATGGATGTTTTATTAGATTGTATGCAGTGGATGTTAACCTCTGCACCAAAATAAAAGTGGACAGATTTGAAAAATCTAAATAAGTTTTTTTTTTTTCTTTAAAATTCACCGTTATGTTTCTCTGAAGCAATTTGGCAACATCACGACTATTACAATAACTCTAACAAGCGCCCCTGGACTCCTTACCTTCCCCTCACCCTCTTCTGTACTCAGTTGGTGCGCTGCGTTGAAAGATTTATTTTAACGATTTTTACAATTATTCAATTCAAGTTCATGACTAAACGGTTTGATAATTAAAAAAATCAAGATATTAACTGTTTAGATTATTTTTACCTATTTATCGGCCATTTCTCTCGGACTATTACCGCAATAGAGCGCTGCAGATATTGAGCAAAGACAATTTTTTTCCTGCTTAACGGTGCTTCATAGAAGAAAAAATGTAATAAAAGTTTTGTTACATTTAACATGTAGAATCACTTCTTAAATTTTGGTGCATCACTCCCCTTCCACATTTTATACTCGTATATAAGATTTTAACGTATGAATTAATATTGATCACTTTTATTATGGATATTATACATTTGATATTGTTTATAGAATTGTCTGAAGGGTCAAACAGGCTAAAACGTTAACGAACAAAACAATAGCTCTAAATAAAAACAAATGGTATAATGCACAGTACATCCATTAATTTGTTTTTAATGTTAAAAGTAAAACCTAGTAAATATTGAAACTATATTTTAATTTCTATAGTAATAGGTTTATCTGAAAATCCAAATATGAATTGTGAATTTATTATAAGAGATACAGTATACGCTTTTGATGTCTGGATGGGAATTGCATAACTGATAGTGGAGCTTACTTAGTCTGACAGCTCAATCGACACGCAACTCATTCCATCACAGATGCACAAAAACCTACTTAGGCTGAAGTATTTAGAGATGCGTATCTCGCCGTTAAGCACCGTACCTCTAGCCAAATGTTTTCACATACTAAGTTCACCTTATGATTTGTCGGAGCCACCCACGTAACTCAGTCGGCTAAGGCGCTTGCCTGCCATTCCAGAGTTTCGCTCTGGCGCAGGTTCGATTCTCACTTGGGCTGAGTACCTGGTTGTGTTTTTCCGAGGTTTTCACCAACCATATGGCGTCACTGTTCGTTAACAGAAAACTACAATTTAAGTCGCACGGAGTTAGTGTGCACTCAATGTTGGTTGCTTGACGGTTGTCAACCTACTTTGAGGTCTGTGGATATAGAAGGAAAAATTGGATCTGTGTCTGGTAGAGTTTCCGGATAGCTCAGTTGGCAGAGCGTTGGTACGTTTAAACAAAGGTTCCGGGTTCGATAACCGACCCCGGAACAAATTTTCCCTCGAAATTATTCAAATAAACTTTACAGAGAGTTATACCTGAAAGCTTGTGTGCATAATACACGTCACTGTTCGTTAACAGAAAACCACAATTTAAATCACATAGAGTTAGTGTGCACTCAATGTTGGTTGCTTGACGGTTGTCAGCCCACTTTGAGGTCTGTGGATATAGAAGGAAAAATTGGATCGGTGTCTAGTAGAGTTCCCGGGTAGCTCAGTCGGTAGAGCGTTGGTACGTTTAACTAAAGGTTCCGGGTTACATACCCGACCCGGGAAAAATTTTTCCTCGAAATTATTCATATGGGGAATGTTAGGTAAACGATGGCGAATCCTCGGCCTCATCTCGCCAAATACCATCTCGCTGTCATCAATTCCATCGAAGCCAAATGACCAAGTATTTGATAAAGCATCGTTAAATAACCAAGTAAAAATGATTTGTCGGTTTATTGTAGAGAATTTAAAAATATAAATCGTAGAATTTCTGTACATTGGATCGCTATTTATTTTATTTATTTCGAATCAGGATCTGTCAAATTTTATTAAAATTTAATAGGTCTATATTTCATATTAATATTAGAGGAGAAAAATTCGCTCCGGCGCCGAGCATCGAACCCGGGTCCTTGATTCTACGTATCAAGCGCTCTCACCACTGAGCTATGCCGAAGTCCAATCCACAGCACCGGCTCGAACCCCACTCCTCCAGTGTTTTTCCCTTTGTGGCCTGACTCCAAGTTGGGCATGTATGTTGACATTTTATTAAGTCAACTGCCATTATACAAGGAGCGCACTCAGTTGAGTGACTTGGTGGCCGGGATTACACAGTAATATGCACAGTAATCTGTACGGAAATATGCACTGTTGCTAGAAGAATCTACGTAAATATTATTAATTGTTATCATAACAGATATATTCTATAGGACCAAAAATAATAATCTTTACGTAGATTCAGTCCAAACCTGTGGAGTAACGGTCAGCGCGTCTGGCCACGAAACCAGGTGGCCCGGGTTCGAATCCCGGTCGGGGCAAGTTACCTGATTGAGGTTTTTTCCGGGGTTTTTCCTCAACCTAATACGAGCAAGTGCTGGGTAACTTTCGGTGCTGGACCCCTGACTCATTTCACCGGCGTTATCAGCTTCATATCATTCAGACGCTAAATAACCTAGATGTTGATACAGCGTCGTAAAATAACCCAATAAAATAAAAAAAATTACGTAGATTCTATATTTCGTATGCATAATTTCAGATAAATTGATTTGAAGATTGGCTAATAAATATGAATTAGTTTAGGAAAAATTGTTTCACATGGACTGCTCAGAACCACTTAATCTGTATCAGGAATTCTGTAAACGTGTATTTCGGAGAAATTCTCGAAATCAATTTTTTCAGTATCGCTATAGTTTATCTGTAGCCTATACTTCGTACAATGAGAAAGTAAAAATTAAACCGTCAAGCCAGTGAAGCCCTTCACAATCTATAGCTGTTAAATAACCATTGCTACATAAGAAGTTTAATATACGGCTGACAGCAAAACAAACAAGACGTTGTGTCCACACAGACACTCCGAGCCGGCAACTGTTATTTCGCAATGCAAGACTAGAACCATACTTTACACTCAGCGCGTCACATTCACCTCGCCAATCGTCGCAAATTTTCCTGCGCAGGCATTTCTCAGAAGCTGCTCAAATTCCCCAAATTCAGGATCGCGCCCTCATCAATGACGCAACTGGCGCACCCACACTGTAAAACAGTTCCAGGATTTGTTTTGAGTTGTTTTTCTCAACCTGACCTTGAAATACTACTCTGTTAGAAAAAGTTTTAGAGCGTAGTTTTGCACCATGGCATGTAAAAATACAAGACTTCTCTGCCTAACTGTAACTAACAAGGGGGAGTTGCAACCTTGGAAAAGTTACGTATTAATGAAAGTCAGACCAATGTAATGGACTTCAGGTTTAGATCCAAAACACTTGGATTTATTGCAGATACAGTTCTCTAACATCGTTGTCATTAGATGCCTTCTGTACTGGTCAACTGCAACTGTAACACAGTGAATTTAGATGCGGTGATTCCCCTTGTAAAGATTACGATGGGAACGTATGATTACTTATTTCTATACCAGATTAATAATGATTTTTAACCACCGGCTCACAAGCAAACATTCTGATGGGGGCAGATAAAAAAATTAAATCTTTTTCTTTCACCATGTTAATAATGTCAAAAGAAGTGCTTATACAAATTTTGGCCACTCGACCGCAATGGAAGCGTCTTGATTTTATAAAAGAAAGCAATTAGAATTTTATGTAAATCAAACTATCATCTGAAACATTGTCGGCCACTTTTCAGACAATCACGGATTTTAACAATCATAAATTTGTATATATATGATCTAGTACTTTACACTCGACAAAATATCGACAATTACTCATTAGTGGCCAATATACATGATCATGAAATTAGAAATAGTGAACAAATTAATGTTCCGTATTGTAGATTACACAAGAGCAACACAAACTTTTTAATTATGGGGATGAAATTATATAATAAGCTCCCAAGTCAATATTATAAATTACCAATCAATAGCTTCAAAACTATATTTTACTATTGGTTATTAAATAATCCTTCCTATTCTGTTGCTGAGTTTTTCAACACAAATTTGTATGAAATTGTATTTTAATAAATAAGTTTAATTGCAATTTAGTTAGTTTTTTTAATTTAAAATTTTCAAATTATTTCACGTTTTCTTTGTATTATTTAAATTTTATTGTTTCTTTTATTAGTGGTTTTTAAAAATGTATTTATATGTTTTTCAATGTATTCTGACGAAGCCTAAAACTGTATGTCTAATGGCCAAATAAATTGAATTGAATTGAGGGCCGTAAAAATGAGTTAACAGAAATAAAACACAATTTCGTTGGAAAAATTTATTTGAACAGACACCGCAATTGTTGAGCTATTTTTCAACATACTCCTCACTGGAATTGAGACTTCGTCATATCATGGGATCGACAGAGAGGTGCAGCAGACGGCTGTCAAACACTGGTTCCGATCCCAGGCGGCTGACTTCTACGACACATTGATATAAAAATTGATCCCATGGTATGAAAAATTTCTCAGTTACAGTGGACGATATATTGGCAAATAGGTCAACAATTGCTGTGTCTGTTCCAATAAATATTTCCAATGGATTGTTGTTTCTTTCTGTGAGCGGCCCCTGGCGAACTTATTTTTAACGACTCTCATAATTGCGGTCGAGTGGCCAAAATTTCTATAAGCATTTATTTTGACATTATTAACATGGTGGAAGAAAAAAAAATAACTTTTTGATCTGCTCTCATCAGAATGTTTGTCAGTCGACTGAGGCGCTTGCCTGCCCACACACAACAGGCAGAGAAGTTCGAGATGACGCCGAGATCTAATAGGCTCTGAGGATGGTGTGATGAAGCACCGAAACAGCTGTAAGTCGCACAGACTTACATAATTAATACGAGTAAGTCCGCTAGTTATTCAATTACTTATATTCAAGTGTTAAAAGTAGTGTACACAAGATTCAAAATGTATCATTATCATTATCATTATCATCATCATCATCATCATCATCGGAAAAGAGACTCTCCGTCTATGCGTTTGATTACCCCCCTCGTCTAGAATATACCATCACTACCATCTATAAATCTTTGGACGGCGACGAACATCCACCATGATGGACGGTCGATTGTGCGTCATATAAACACGACCGGTATCCCATTTTTCGAAATCGAGATGATAAAGAAAGGGGGACTACGGAGAGTATTGGTGGAATGAGAGGGAAAACCGAAGAACACCGGGGAAAATCTTTACTACATTGGTTTTGTCCATCACAAATACAACTCTACCGTTGCCAGGATTTGAAATCTGGTCCGCGGTCGTCGTAAGCCAGAGTCTACCAAGAGAAGGTGGCTGAAACCTGCTGTTAGTTTTAAATATAGAAATGATGATGCAGACATTATACACAAACAATAAAATAGTAGGTATCTTGAAGATTATGTAACTCTATTTTACCATAATTCCACTGCAAGGTTTTGAATAT
Organism: Periplaneta americana; assembly: GCF_040183065.1. NCBI lineage: Eukaryota > Metazoa > Arthropoda > Insecta > Blattodea > Blattidae > Periplaneta > Periplaneta americana. The sequence continues at coordinate 38,881,133 of NC_091119.1, read as the reverse complement.
AATCTTAGTATTCATAATATTTAAAATAAGGATTGTCAAGAAGGTGTCACATATTTTCCCATTATACTTGCTAAACGAGTTAAGCATGTTGTAACAATTCATTTCTTTCATAATAGTACGAATGGTAATGCCGCTTATATTTTATCTTGAACCATTATTCAAAAGGTCCCGCGCTGTAGCCGAACCTCTTACTAAGGATACGATGGTTTCAATTCTCATAAGGGAAGAACGTTTGCCATAGAGTTTCGTCAGTATATGGGAGCGACACCCACCATGCATCGTGATGAATTTAGAGAGTACAATGAGTTTCGAAATCCGGGTGGATCATCTTGCTAACCGCATGTTACTCCCGTACTCATTGGATGATCGTTCACCTCTGTTGTATGTGACCGAAAGGACAGCGGTCGGCTGGTAGGCTTTGGACCTCCATGGGCTGTCGCGCAAGTTATTTGTTTTGATTTGTATTACTCAAAAGACATAGATAAATGCAATCAAATAATAATCATTTCATATACATCGAAGTAATGGTATACATTTTAGTTTCCTATTACTTACTTACTTACTTACTTACTTACTTACAAATGGCTTTTAAGGAACCCGCAGGTTCATTGCCGCCCTCACATAAGCCCGCCATCGGTCCCCATCCTGTGCAAGATTAATCCAGTCTCTATCATCATATTTTCGTTTCCTATATTGAATAAAATATGCTTCGTTTACAAATTATACTTTTCACGTAGACCAGCGGTGCCCAAAGCGGGTGTCGTGATTACATCGTGTAATCACAGACATTCAAACGGGTACGAGGAGTTTCCTGTACATTGCTGTGTGTTTCATTCACGTACTGAAGGCAAGCAGTATCATGTCGCTCTACAAACTCTGTCTCTACAAGTATTAAGAGGTGGTTTCGTAATGAATGAGATGAACTTTTTTGTTTTTCCGTCGGACAAAATGTAATATGTTTACTTTGCTCAACGGTTCAGTTAGGAATATATAGAAGCATTTGTTTTTATTTTAGCAGGTTATTTTACGACGCTTTATCAACATCTAAGGTTATTTAGCGTCTGAATGAGATGAAGGTGATAATGCCGGTAAAATGAGTCCGGGGTCCAACACCGAAAGTTACCCAGCATTTGCTCATAGTGGGTTGAGGGAAAACCCCGGAAAAAACCTCAACCAGATAACTTGCCCCGACCGGGAATCGAACCCAGGCCACCTGGTTTCGCAGCCAGACGCGCTGACCGTTACTCCACAGGTGTGGACTATAGAAACATTAATTGCCACGCTGAATATTAATAATTTTTAGATCTTCTCCCTAGAAGGATAAAATTATTAGGTTTTATCTCAATTTTAAACTTAATCTTTATATTAGGGTAACTATTTATTTGTTATTCGTTTAATAATAATATTGTTGAAAAACTGTCTTAAATCATAGCCAGGAAGAGAAAGATGAGATAAATAAATGTAAGGAAGTCAGCTACCTAATGGAGTTGAAATATCTCGTGCTCTAAAGCCTTTTAATAGAACAGAATTTCTCAAAAGAGTAATGATTAAAATAACTTAAATAACTTGTCCATAAGAAGTTTTTAGTTTGGAAAAACGAATTTCTCGACCAAGTATCGAGAGAAGTATTTAGAAAATTCCTGATTATATTCAAGAGAAAGGTTAAAAAAAGAAGCAAGTAAAATCGTACATTATTCACTGGCTCTTGATGACAGCAGTGACATTACTGATACAGCAAATCTTGAGATTTTTATCCGCTGGATTGATCAAGATGTTAGTACAGGAACCACCACTGGCTGTAGTCTTCATGCCAACTACCTTTCCTCCGTCTCTGTACTTCATGGGCTGTCTGTCGCGTGTAATCGCTGCAGCTCGAGTTTTGGTCACCGCTGATGTAGACATAGGCCTACTGTATGTTTTTCTCATAAAAAATAGCCGCACATACGTGCATTATAAATGTTTCTAATGTTATTTTTCTCTTTACGAAACTCAGCATTTAAAACAGATGAGATTGTTAAAATATTTCAGTATTTTACAGTGATGTTTAAGCCTATTCCATCATTTTCCTTCAATTCCCAAACATCTATAATTCCTGAATAATTTCGAGGGAAAAATTGTTCCGGGGCCGGGTATCGAACCCGGGACCTTTGGTTAAACGTACCAACGCTCTCCCACTGAGCTACCCGGGAACTCTACCCGACACCGATCCAATTTTTCCTCTATATCCACAGACCTCAAAGTGGGCTGACAACCGTCAAGCAACCAACATTTGAGTGCACACTAACTCTGTGGATATAGAGGAAAAATTGGATCGGTGTCGGGTAGAGTTCCCGGGTAGCTCAGTGGGAGAGCGTTGGTACGTTTAACCAAAGGTCCCGGGTTCGATACCCGGCCCCGGAACAATTTTTCCCTCGAAATTATTCAAATTAAATTTACAGGAAGTTATTCCTGAAAGCTTAATTTGCATCTATAATTCCTTTTTTAAAATGCCCATTCCATTAACATTTCATTTAAATTAAGATTAGTTCAAACACATCTCTGATTTATTTTCATTTTCTCTATTACCATCCTCGTTTCTGAAGTCCAATGTAGTTGTCGCATTTTTTCACATTTCCATTCGAAGTTTGTTGCATTTTTAGGAGTCGAGAAGCAAAATACGACAAATGCGACTGTGGCTTAAATCCTGGTAACTGGTGGTTACAACTATAGATAGAATGTCAGATACAAGACTCCCTAAATTGGCCTTTGAATACAAACCAATGGGAGCGAGAGATGTTGGAAGACCCACAAAGCGTTACTTTACTTACTTACTTACTTACTTACTGGCTTTTAAGGAACCCGGAGGTTCATTGCCGCCCTCACATAAGCCCGCCATTGGTCACTATCCTGAGCAAGATTAATCCAGTCTCTATCATCATATCCCACCTCCTTCAAATCCATTCCAATATTATCCTCCCATCTACGTCTCGACCTCCCCAAAGGTCTTTTTCCTTCCGACCTCCCAACTAACACTCTATATGCATTTCTGGATTCCCCCATACGTGCTACATGCCCTGCCCATCTCAAACGTTTGGATTTAATGTTCCTAATTATGTCAGGTGAAGAATACAATGCGTGCAGTTCTGCGTTGTGTAACTTTCTCCATTCTCCTGTAACTTTATTCTCAAACACTCTTAATCTCTGTTCCTCTCTCAAAGTGAGAGTCCAAGTTTCACAACCATAAAGAACAACCGGTAATACAAAGGCTCATTCACAATGAAAATTAAACATAACATAAGCGTTAACTTAAGAACATAAACGTTACGGTAAAAGCAAGAAGTCACACCATAATTCACGATGGGAACATAAACATAACCGCAAACATACTTGATAACCATGGAAACATAACAACGACGCCATTTCCTCATATTCTGTCGTATACTTCAGCGCTCCACGATTGTGTTCTGTTTGCAAATCACGTAAGCATAAGCATGAAAGTTTGGAGTTTGCAAACTTTCATGTTAACGTCTTACGGTAATGTTTATGTCAATGCTTATGTGAATCATTGTGAATGATCCCATTTGGTAGCCTGGGCGCAAACTTCTGTGTTTATGTTACGGTTATGTTTAATTTTCATTGTGAATGGGCCTTAACTGTCTTATACATTCTAACTTTCAGATTTTTTGACAACAGACTGGATGATAAAAGCTTCTTAACCGAATGATAACAGGCATTTCCCATATTTATTCTGTGTTTAATTTCTTCCCGAGTATCATATATATTTGTTACTGTTGCTCCCAGATATTTGAATTTTTCCACCTCTTCAAACGCTAAATTTCCAATTTTTATATTTCCATTTCGTACAATATTCTCGTCACGAGACATAACCATATACTTGGTCTTTTCGAGATTTACTTCCAAACCTATTACTTTACTTGCTTCAAGTAAAATTCCCGTATTTTCCCTAATCGTTTGTGGATTTTCTCATAACATATTCACGTCATCCGCATCCCAAAAAGTGTTGCAGAGATGAACTATGAAGTCGGGACAGACAGATGTCTAACTCACGAAGTGGAGGAGCAGAAGACGAAGAAGTAGAAGAAGAAGAAGAAAAAGAAAATTTAGCCTAATCTCGAAGCCCACGACACTATTTTTAATAATTTAACATTAAGACCCTCTGGTATCAATTAGCTTCTTACGAGTTTTTGTAAATATCATTTATTATCGTAAACAGAGAGAGGGGGGAACGTAAATGAAACATTCTGAATATTTTTGAGGGTCAGACTCAAGGAACATGAAGATTACGTCACAACCCTGGACGAAGTCACATTAATCAGCGAGGGTTGGGAGCCATGAACTGCATTGTTTCACAAAAACAGTCCATCAAGCTAATTTCTGGAAAAAATAAATGATAATTACTGCGTTGATTCGGATCTGCATTCCTTATCCTTGCTGTTTCTGCAACTAGCCAAGTCCTTGCCATGTTTCGTTCTCCCATTAACTAAGATCTATTGCTACGTATTCCAAGGTTCAGTTATTTGCATCCCAGCCCGGGATTTCTGCATTATTCAACAGCTGTTACCCTTAGCAACGCTTTTCTACTGTTTTATATCAGATGGATTGAATGTCTTAATGAAGGCGTTTACCTAACGGAAATTCATATAATACAGTGAACTGAGAATCTTGATGGATAAACGACTGTGCTAAGACATTTTTAGATATTTCATGTGTACCGGAACTGACATATGAGGCGTTCAGAGCTAAAGTGGATCAAGTTCATGAGACGTAATTTTGAGGTAATAGGACTTGAATTCAACTTGCTCTAGAGAATGCCATTAGGAATGTCCAGGATAGCAGAGAGGGTTTGGAATTGCACGGGTTACATTAGCTGCTTGTCTATGCGGATGACATGAATATATTAGGAGAAAATCCACAAACGATTAGGGAAAACACGGGAATTTTACTTGAAGCAAGTAAAGAGATAGGTTTGGAAGTAAATCCCGAAATGACAAAGTATATGATTATGTCACGTGACGAGAATATTGTACGAAATGGAAATATAAAAATTGGAAATTTATCTTTTGAAGAGGTGGAGAAGTTCAAATATCTTGGAGCAAAGTAACAAATATAAATGATACTCGGGAGGAAATTAAACACAAAATAAATATGGGAAATTCTTGTTATTATTCGGTTGAGAAGCTTTTATCATCCAGTCTGCTGTCTAAAAATCTGAAAGTTAGAATTTATAAAACAGTTATATTACCGGTTGTTCTTTATGGTTGTGAAACTTGGACTCTCACTTTGAGAGAGGAACATAGGTTAAGGGTGTTTGAGAATAAGGTTCTTAGAAAAATATTTGGGGCTAAGAGGGATGAAGTTACAGGAGAATGGAGAAAGTTACACAACACAGAACTGCACGCATTGTATTCTTCACCTGATATAATTAGGAACATTAAATCCAGACGTTTGAGATGGGCAGGGCATGTAGCACGTATGGGCGAATCCAGAAATGCATATAGAGTGTTAGTTGGGAAGCCGGAGGGAAAAAGGCCTTTGGGGAGGCCGAGACGTAGATGGGAGGATAATATTAAAATGGATTTGAGGGAGGTGGGATATGATGATAGAGAATGGATTAATCTTGCTGAGGATAGGGACCAATGGCGGGCTTAAGTGAAGATGGCAATGAATCTCCGGGTGCCTTAAAAGCCAGTAAGTAAATAATAGGACTTGAATTCAATTTGCTCTAGTGAATTATCTAATTTGATTAGCAATAATTTTATTGTTCCATTCTCAAATTCTAGATTTATAAAATATAAACATTTGTGATGTTAATTGATGGAACGCTTTGATGACTTGATCCACTATGGCTCAGAACATCGTGAACAAATAATCTGAGCCAAAAGTGACTGGTGTCACCTACCGGCGAATGCTTGGAATTGAGACTTGATCCATTACTGCTCGGAAAAGATCCAACTTCAGATAATCAGAAAGGAATTAAACTCGATTTATGAAAATTTGTGACTTGATCCACTTTAGCTCTGAACGCCTCAATCCACTATGACAGACTATAAGGTGAACGTCGTCATTAATACAGTGTAATTTTTCTACAGTGTGTCCGATAAGTCCCACATCGTAGGCTAAATCATAAAATATTTTCGATATGACCCACTACGATTTCAAAACATGTCTAGAGACGAACTTCAACACGATGTAGCATGTCGGCAGTGATTTTGCGACACTTTTCCTAGGTCCGCGTTTGTAAGTATTGCAAGTCACGAAACTTCACTTCCTATACCTTTTCCTCACGATAAATCCAGAAAGCAGAGTCAGGTGGATTTATGTCAGGCGACCTGAGAATCCACTTTGGGTTTTCTGTGTCATATCCACCGATCAGGGAAGTTGTCATCGAGCCAATTCCACACAGATGTGACACCAACGTGGTGGAGCACGATCTTGCGTGAACCATTCTGGGTTTTCGTCTAGCAGGTCAATTCTGACGTCATCGTATGTACATAGGCCGCAGAGGACCCAAAGAGTGGACTCCCAGGTCACCCGACCTAAGTCCAATTGACTATGCTTTCTTGGAAATGGTACACGAAGTGAAGATTTCGCCTCCAGGCATGTTTGGAGATCTAACACCAGGCCTGCAGAACCCGTAAGTAGAGGAAATACAACGTTAGCCTCACTCCACTTCTATTGGGGATGATCTTCTTCTGTGAAGAGTTGTTGACATTCTTTGCGTGTGGAAGGTCCATCAGTGGCGGCACTGTAGTTTTCAAAATAGATCGTAATAAAGTAATTGTATTCATAATGCGTTATGTCGTTTCATAGTTTACGATTATGCTAGATTTTTTGTTGGTAGTTTCTTTGAGATTTCTTTGCACCTAGCCTGCTTTAGATTTTCCAAAACTTTCCTCCTATCGTTACCTAAGGAAAAAAAATTGTAGCATTTAAGTAATGAACCTTCAAAGTTAATATAAATGTCATTTTTCATTTCAATACAAAATGAACACGAGTGATGTATTTAATTTAACAGTAAATAAATAAATAAATAAATAAATAAATAAATAATAATCAAGAGATAGGTTTGGAAGTAAATCCCGAAAAGGCAAAGTGTATGATGAAAAGAATATTGTATGAAACGGAAATATAAAAATTAGAAATTTATCCTTTGAAGAGGTGGAAAAATTCAAATATCTTGGAACAACAGTAACAAATATAAATGATACTCGGGAGGAAATTAAATGCAGAATAAATATGGGAAATGCCTGTTATTATTCTGTCATCCAGTCTGATCTCAAAAAATCTGAAAACTCAAACGGTAGTGATTACACGCGACAGACAGTCTATGAAGAAGACGGGGAGAGGTATGGCATGAGAACTACAACCAGTGGTTGTTCGTGCACTAACATAGAGTTCTTGATCAACCCCGCGAATAAAAATCGCAAAGTTTGCTTTATCAGTAATGTCACTGAACTACTGTCATCAAGAACCAATAAAAAATATATACAAATTTTCTTGCTTCTTTAAATGTTACTCAATGAACACAATCAGAAATTTCCTGAATTCTCTTCTGGATATCTAGTCGAGAAATGCGCAGGTTTTCAAAATTAATTAACACCTTTCATTGGACAAATTATTTCATCCACCTTGATCATTACGCTTTTATAAAACTCTCCTTGTTGGAAGGCTTAAGAGAACGAGCTATTTCATTCGCCACTAGATAGCTGGCTTCCTTACATTTATTTATGTCATCTTTCTCTTTATGACGATGATTTAAGGCTGATTTCAGTTCTTGGAGGTTAATAGCGCTTTTCATTACTACACTATCACGTAATATTCAATCAGTTGCTCTATTATATTATTATTATTATTATTATTATTATTATTATTATTATTAAATCAATAACTAGTAAATAACTGATAATAGTCATCAAAAGATTAAAAATATAAATTAAAATGCTGATATAGCGTAGTAATATTATATTATCATACAAGGGAACGTGTAGGCCTATATATTGAGGCAAGTATATAAGAATTATGGTAACATTTGTTGATAAATATTAATAATCTGCCTGTGAATTCAGCGTAATGTCACTTCTATATACTACCACAGTCTAGTAAATACAGTCACGAAACTTGAGTTGTGAGGGTTCTAAGAACAGTAGACTGTGCCGGTACTATTTCGCATTGTCTGTAATGAGGCGATATTAGCGATCCTAGTGGTTAGTAACTATCTATGGATGCATATTTACTACGTATTGAGCTTCGTGACTGTATATGCTAGACTGTGGTACTACTACTAATTGAACCGTTGAGCAAAGCAACATATTACATTTTCTCCGACAGAACAGCGAATAAATTCCTCTTCCCATTCTGTACGGAACCTTCTGTTCCTACTCGTATAGACAGAGGGTTTGTAGAGCGATATGTTACCGACACTGCTTACCTTCAGTACGTGAGCGAGACAGAGAGCAATGTACAGGAATCTCTCCTTATCAGTATGAATGTCTTTGATTACACGATGTAATCACGATACCCAGTTTGGTCACCGCTGCTATAGATCAGACTGAGGTAAGATTTGGCGCCTGAACATATCGTGCTGAACGTTATCCACTGTTGAAGGTTAAGTATTTGTAATTTAATTGTCATATTTTGTCAATTATGTCTTGCTGATTTCATAAGCGTTGATTTATATCTCCAAATTATAAAGAAAAATTACCCGAATTTTAGGCAATACATTCATCGTTTCCGTCTTGTTTTTCGTGTAGAAATAGTCGCAAAATTTTCCGGAGAAGGGGAAAATTGCCTTGATTTACAATTAATAGCTGTGTTTGAGCTGCTGGTTTGTTTCTGATTACTCTGCTTGTTGTACGGCCGGCGTGAGTCAGGCTGAGGAAATGTATAAGCGGCACCACACCCAACCAATTAGCCGAAAGAATGCCCTTAACGTCTGCAGACTTGTTGTAACTCAGTTTAATCGAGATGTGAACATCATTAAGGAATTCACAAGTGACTTAGGATTCGGAACTTCTTCTGAAGGCAGCTAAATTACAAGATACTGATTGGTTCGTTAAAACAATTTAGAAACACCTGTATGCAGAAGCAAATGTGTTAGGAAGTTCAGTCATATCTCAAAAGATGATGTCATCAACGGCAGACGCGATAATTAAATTCAGTAAAACTCTTACGAGATTTAGGTTCTGAGAGTTGGTTCAAAACACATAAGCTGTAGGTGTAGAAAATTAATTTACACTGTTAAGCTATTTAGAAATGACTTTTTTTTTTTTTGGTGTAGTCCGGTTTCATAACTATGTACTCGTCAGTTGTTCGCTTGTCAGAGGTCGGCGAAGGCTAGCGGATAAAGATACGTACTGTACATATATACAGAGACATTTTATTTTTACTAACATGTTTAATATTAACCTAGCTATACCTTTAGATTAATGATTGAGAACCGGAAACACCATTTGCTACTCCCTTCCACGACTGGAGTTCCATGATACTGGCGTAAAATACAAACAAATCACTTTACTAGGTATAGGAAGGAAGAAAAGTAGTTCATCCATTTACGTAAACTAGGAAATATCGCAATTTGGAATTTGATAATTTTCACTAGGTTCTTGTTTAATCAAAATACAGTACAGCATTAACAATAAATGTTTCACTTATGAATTGAGGTATCAATTCTGACGTATTCATTATGCAGTGTATATTATACTGTCTACAGCACCTTAGCGGACAATATACAGAATGAAGTTAAATTAAAAAATAATCATAATATGGGTATTTAAATACATTTTTGAAAATGGTGGCTCTTCATTTCGATTCAGGCTTCAGTTCTTTTGTGCATATTATCGCACTATAGACTATTGAATCTAATTCCAATTACCAGTTTCGTCCTTCGTACTAATAACTCATGTTGAAATAATTCTGTACCTACTCTATAAAAGAGTACCTTAAGTACTGTAAATTCAGTCTTCACTTCTGCCCGACCCGCACAGATAAAACTACCCAGACATGCTATCTACTGCCGCACAAGTGGTTATGTCGCAGGATCATAGAAAGTCGGAAAATCACATGACAGTTAATTACTTAACGAGGTCCTTTTATTGAAGTTACTTTAAAAAGTTTTATAATATTACGTAGACGTCCAATTCCTAACAGAAATTAATGTTTTCAGAAAAGAGCTAAGACAGCCGAGCCACTAGCCTTTACAGAGGAGCGAGCAGAAACAGGTGGAGGAAATCGGGATGCGACGTAGGCAAACGGACGACAGTACCTGTGCGAAAATATAATTCAATATTGAAAGCTCTTTCGTCACTGGAAAACGCGAACATATTTCTGGAACGTACTATACTCACTAACTCAGTACTGTTTACTATATGCGGCCTTGGTTCTGTGTGAAGGACAGTTGGAACTTCCTTAGTAGAAGGGGTGGAAGTGAAGGATATTCAAAAACTGAGTTACAATAAAAATGGAAGTAAAAATAAAATGATGTCCCTGTACATACACACACACACACACACACACAGAGTATACATGATCACTACGGTTTCAATCTTCGAACGTCTTCTTTTCGTTTTCCGAATGAACTGCAGCCTAAAGGCTTATCGTGCTTGTGCGGAATTGCTGGTAACGAGTTGCCGTTTTAAGAGACGTGACCAAATGTTCACCATGGGAATACCTGACATTCGCCTTGCATTTAGAGATAATTTGAACAGTTTTTGTAAAATAAAGTTAATAAAAATGACTATAGGGGCAGCAAGATAGCTTTCGTTACTACACCAGCATCGTATTAAAGGTTTATCGAAGGAAATAATGACGTCATATCCTGGTAAAGTAACAGTCGGTCTTACAATTAGAAACTATGTGTCACCTTCGTAACACTCACTTTTTGTATACAGATTCTTATTAAGGGTATATGTTCGCAAACGATCACAAATATATAAGAAAATGCAGGCTCTATATTTCTAAAATTTTATAAGAAAATGAACTCACAATTGGACAAAAATTACAAGGTACCAAAACAAGACATAATATTAGAACTTAAATATCTGATGAAAGTATTAAAAAAGGTTATCAGAGCATGAAAAAAAAAATTCAGTTACATCATTTGGTAACCATAACATTGTTATGGTCTCTCTGACATCTTTAATATTTTTCCTGCATGTAATAAACACTTATATCTGAAAAGTAGACTACTCTCAGACATGTAGAGTTGTTTATTTTAATACAATTAAGTATTTATTTTTTCTATATAAAATGTATTAAAATTACATAATGCTTTGTGGCCTAATTTTTCTATTTTCAAAGAAATGGGCATTATGGTAGTCTACATTTTGCATAAATGCATCTTAAATCAGTGTACAAAATTTCAGAATTCTATCTCTAATGATTGTGGAGTTACGAAATAGGTGTGAAAATTTTCAAATTTCGGAAAATTTAATTTAAAATAAAAAGTGAATTCTTAAAATTATTATTAGTAACCTTTCTTATACGCCTACTTTTATCAGATACTTAAGTTCTACTAAGTCTTGTTGTGGTACCTTGTAATTTTTGTCCAATTGTGAGTTAATTTCTTTATAAAACTTTAGAAATTTAGAGCCTCCATTTTCTGATAATATTTGTGGTCGTTCACGTACATATACCCTTAACAATATGAAATTAGTGTTCATACGATGAACAAAACAAGAAAATTTTATAAACATGTAGGCCTACCTGAAGAATGACTTAAACAAAATACTGGTACTGTAGATAAGAAGTATAACAAGATTATCTTAGACTTAGACCTACACTTTTATACATAGCAAAGCACGAGTGTTATATCAGTACCTCTAGGAAACTTCGTCGTATTCAATTCACATCATGGAAGAGCGAAAGTTTTGGACGCCAGCTCGTACGTGTCCCGATCCCCGTTTTTGTTCCTCTGTTTTTAACGTAATAATCAAACCGAAAGTGAAATTTGTACTAGAAATAACGATTTTTACTTTACACTTGTTCGTATCGGGAGAATAACAACTTTCTTCACTTGTTTTTAATTGGGAGACCGAAGCAAGAACGGCTGTAAAGCTGTGACAGTTGATGCAGCGGAATGCGCATTCGAGCGTGAAAATTTGACGTAATCGTGAAAAATTGCGAGCATTAAATTTGTCAAGACGTGACATCTTCCATCTTCAGTCTATGTTGACCACCCTGTTGATGCAAGTCACCTTATTGTTTTCTTTCAGTGATTCATTTTTTTATATGGATTCATTGTTTCCTCCAGAACAAATTAGTATTGTTTTCCACGCCTGCTGGTGTAAATACAAATATGTTTTCTCTGCGGTTGGGATTTTTTAATAACCTCTCTTCGCAATAAAATAAAATAAAATAAAATGGAGTAAAGTAGGCCTGCTTCTTGTCAGTCTAGTTACACAACTTAACCTCAGTATAATGTTTCTTACTCAATGAGTGATGAGGCAAGTTGAAACGATCCGAAATTTCAAATACCGACTGCAATACAGAGCGTAAAAATTCGAAACCTTTAAGGGGAGAGAGCGGTATTTTTTGGTAAAAAAGTATAAGTAAATTAAAAAAAAATGTTTTGTTTAAAATACTCATTGATACGTGCGTGGAATACATTGCATAACATTTTGTGGGTATTTGTGCCCTTATCTGATGTTGAGACGCCATTTTTTTAAGTTTCTGTGCTTTGGATTTTTAAATCACAGTCCCCTTTGATTGTTGTTTCCGGTAACTTCATTATTTTGCTACATTGACAGACCAAAAAATGGATATAATTTCTGAACTATTAAAGATACCTTCATGAAATTTATAACACATTCTCTACACTATTAGGAAACTTTTCTCTCTAACAGAATTTTGCTAATTGATTTCATTTTAACAATATATCTGTCTTTTGAGATGTGGTGGGGACCCATTACTAAATAAGAGCTGTAGAAATAAATATATATCATATCATATCGTATCATATCTCATATTTATTTATGTCTGTAACGGGGCAAAGCCCCAATTACAATAGACAGTACAGATTTGTTAAAAAAACATAGAATTGCATTGTAATTGGGCTTTGCCTGTTATGTTCAACAACAAATGAATAAATAAAAAAAAATAAATAAATAAATATCTAGCAAACAGTTAAATAAATAAATAACATGAAAAAGAGATAAAACGGAAACAAATGCAAGATACAAGTGTAATTACAAATTTAAAAAAAAATTAAAAAAAGACAAATAGATACTACCTAAATAAAAGACAGATATAGATATAAATGAAAAATACCAAATAAAAATAAATTAAAAAGAGATAAGTATAGGTATCATAGCCAGAAATGTAAAATGTAGCTATAATTGGCAAATTACAGAGTAAATATAACACTATGTTAATAAATTCAGTATACAGTATATCATATATATCATATCATATCATATCATATCATATCATATCATATCATATCATATCATATCATATCATATCATATCATATTATCATATATATATATATATCATATCATATATCATGTGTCATATCATATATATCATATCATATCATATCATATCATATCATATCATATCATATCATATCATATATCATATCATATCATATCATATATCATATCATATCATATATCATATCATATCATAATATATCATATATCATATATCATATAATATCATATATCGTATCATATCATGTCTGTCTGTTTGCAAAAAAGGGAATCAAAAAAGTGTTATTAAATTGTAATTGCTTATTTTACAAATGTAGGGACTGATATCAAAATTATGTTGCAGACAGTTTGTAGAGCATACTTTTACAAGTACAATGTAAAAAAAAAACTGTTTGAATTTATCTTTAAAAATTGCTTAGGTATAGGCCTATCGGTTTTAGTTGGGTACATTTTTTTGTTAAAATCTGGTTCTCCAAATAATTTTTTCTAAATATTTATATTTGGTTGAGTTGCTATAGTCATGAGCTCTTTACATATAAAAATAAATTATATTTTACACCACCAAGTGGTTCCGCGCTCGACCGGCCGAATTCTACAAAAGCGACATCTCCAAACTAGTGGTGCGATGGGACAAATGCCTGAACCGCTGTAGTGACTGTATGGAAAAATAGTCAAAGGTACTTAGAACACTGCCTGTATTTTGATTTCTCTGTATGTTTAGTATTGTGGCTAAAAAAATTAGGGACAAAGACTTTTCGATTCGCCTTCGTAAGAATCGTAAGTAAATATTACATTTGATTGTTTTCAGCGACACTCGAGTGTAAATTTCCAGTCTGAGATCTCTGAACTCTAACATCTTGAATGCGGATTCAGTAATCAAACACTTTCGACGCTGTTTTTCCCCAGCTGTGACGTAAAACGTTTGATGGCAACAGGAATTGTTGAACAATAAAATTGAAGACGCTCGTTGACAATTAGTGGTTTAGATGTCACGCATGCGTAGTCTGAATAAACAAAAATATTTGGGAGCCGTGTTGTCTGAAACACATGGCCACTGATGCGAGTCGCTTGGCGACGTCAGCGCACGTTCTTAGTGACGCAAGCCACGCAGAGTCTCATTCGCGTAACAGTTACCACATTCAAGTAACTGATTACTTTGGATCCACAGCTTTTCGGCATGGATCATCTCTCTGCGATCTCTAACGAAGCTGCTGTGTATCTACCTTTTAGTCTCTTGTCTGTCTGTATTTTTTTTGTCCGTTTATCATTCTTGCCCTTTTTTAAATTGGTTATTTAATGATGCCGTACCAACTACTCAGCGTCGATGGCATTAGTGATAGCTAGGGTCACCAGACGTCCTCTTTTGTCCGGACATGTCCTCCTTTTTAGGTCTTCGTCCGGGGTCCTGGCGGATTTAAAAGAAATCAAGAAATATCCTCCTTTTCGTAACTTGTATGCCTGACATTTTGAAATTATCTGATTTGACGCGTTTTTCAAGTAATTTGTCTGTAGGTGGCAGCAGTATTGACGGAATACACTCTTTGCCAACGATAATAACTAAATCTGCTTACAAAGTAATATTAAATTCACATTTTATGAGGTCTTTTTATGTACGGTATTTTGTTAATTATAGTTCCCCTGGCTTTCATATGTAGTTAACTATAAAATGATTTTATATTAAGCTTTATCATAAGTATGCTGTATTAAAATAGATATTGACATAATATTAAGTATAATATAGGCCTAAGCCTAAATCAAAATAGATATTTTCTGCCCTCTTTAATAATCATAGTTCCCTTGACTTTCATTATGTCCTAGCTAACTGTAAAATCATTATTATTAAGTTTTATCATAATTGAAGAGTCCACTGCAAGAATGATGGATGTCATTTGGAATACATTTTGCAGGAGAAGCAATTGAAAGTTTGAAATGCTTAGCGCTCAAAGCTTAACTTTGATTTTCCGATCATTACTGGACAATGACTATCAGTGTTAATGTTATATAACTCTGTATGTACATTCTATATGTCTTAAGCTATGCATTGAGAGTCTTGGTTCATTTGCGACAAGAAAGTGACATCCATCTTTCTTGCAGTGAACTCTTCAATTATTTTGTAATATTAATATACTTTTAAGTATGATATAAGCATAATCTGTACTGTAAATCTTTTGTAAGCAAATAGATTTGACGTAGTTTTGTATTATAATATAGGCCTAAGCCTAAATCTAAGTAGGCTATATACTTTCTGTCGTCTTTTTTCGACCAATGTCCTCCTTTTTAAAGCTTTGTGTCCTCTTTTCTATCGATGTAAATCTGGTCACCCTAGTGATAGCGAAATAGTATTTGATGAAATGAGGCTGAGGATTCGCCACAGATTACCTGACATTCGTCTTACGATTGGGGAAAACCTGGGAAAAAACCAACTAGATAATCGAACCCTCGCTCGAGAGCAACTCCGGATCGACAGACAAGCGCCTCAGTCGTTCAGCCTTTGAATCTGAAATCTGTTCTCCTGTTTGGCTTTTTCTCTATTCGTGACTGCCTGTCCTTCTATAACTAAATTCCTTATTGTGACTGTCTCTCTTTCTGTGCAAGTGACTCTGCTGTGGCAATCTCTTCTCTTCTATGTTTCAGATCTTGTAACTTTCTTTTCTATTACTGCCTTCTTCTGTAAATGTATTTTCTGCCGTAACTTTTCTGTGATGGCATCTCCTTCAACTGTCTTTGTTCTTATGACTTTCTTTTTTGTTACTGCCTACTTCTGTAAATGTATCTCCTGCCGTAACTTTTCTGTGATGGCATCTCCTTCTTCAACTGTCTTTGTTCTTATGACTTTCTTTTTTGTTACTGCCTACTTCTGTAAATGTATTTCCTGCCGTAACTTTTCTGTGATGGCATCTCCTTCTTCAACTGTCTTTGTTCTTATGACTTTCTTCTTTGTTACTGCCTTCTTCTGTAAATGTATCTCCTGCCGTCACTTTTCTGTGATGGCATCTCCCTCTTCAAATGTCTTTGTTCTTATGACTTTCTTTTTTGTTACTGCCTTCTTCTGTAAATGCATCTCCTGCCGTAACTTTTCTGTGATGGCATCTCCTTCTTCAACTGTCTTTGTTCTTATGACTTTCTTCTTTGTTACTGCCTTCTTCTGTAAATGTATCTCCTGCCGTCACTTTTCTGTGATGGCATCTCCTTCTTCAACTGTCTTTGTTCTTATGACTTTCTTTTTTGTTACTGCCTTCTTCTGTAAATGTATCTCCTGCCGTAACTTTTCTGTGATGGCATCTCCTTCTTCGACTGTCTTTGTTTTTATGACTTTCTTTTTTGTTACTGCCTTCTTCTGTAAATGTATTTCCTGCCGTAACTTTTCTGTGATGGCATCTCCTTCTTCAACTGTCTTTGTTCTTATGACTTTCTTCTTTGTTACTGCCTTCTTCTGTAAATGTATCTCCTGCCGTAACTTTTCTGTGATGGCATCTCCTTCTTCAACTGTCTTTGTTCTTATGACTTTCTTTTTTGTTACTGCCTACTTCTGTAAATGTATTTCCTGCCGTGACTTTTCTGTGATGGCATCTCCTTCTTCAACTGTCTTCGTTCTTATGACTTTCTTTTTTGTTACTGCCTTCTTCTGTAAATGTATCTCCTGCCGTAACTTTTCTGTGATGGCATCTCCTTCTTCAACTGTCTTTGTTCTTTTGACTTTCTTTTTTGTTAGTGCTTACTTCTGTAAATGTATTTCCTGCCGTAACTTTTCCGTGACAGCCTCTCCTTCTGTAACTGTCTCCGTCCTTGTGACTTTCTTTTCTGTTACTGCCTCTTCTGTAAATGTATTTCCTGCCGTGACTTTTCTGTGATGGCATCTCCTTTTTCAACTGTCTTCGTTCTTATGACTTTCTTTTTTTGTTACTGCCTACTTCTGTAAATGTATCTCCTGCTGCGATTTTTCTGTGATAGCCTCTACTTCTGCAACTGTCTCCGTTCCTGTGACTCTCTTTTCTGTTACTGTCTATTTGTGTAAGTGTATCTCCTCCTCTGACTCTCTTTCTGTGATTGCCTCTACTTCTGTAACTGACTTCCTTTTCTGTTACTGAACCTACTTCGGTGAAAATATTCCTTGTGACTCTCTTTCCTGTGAGTGCCTCTCCTTTCGTAACTATCTCCCTTCCTGTTACCATTTTTTCTGTTTCTGCCTAGGTCAATAAATGTATCTCCTCATGTGACTACCTCTTTTCTGGACTGTCTCTCCTTCTGTAACTGATTCTCTTCTTTTAACTGTCTCTCTTTTCTGTGACTGCTTCTTTATTCAAGTCCAAGTTTCGTACCGAGTGTCTGACGTATATTTTCACTCAAATTATTATTATCATTATAATAAGCATCATAATGCAATTCTTTGGCGATTTTTGTTAGTGAATATTGATGCTAATACTAGTATTCTTAACAAGTATTGAACACAAGTAATGGGTCAATATTCTTGTGGTCAGCGTGACCAGGTGTTGGGGTTAGGCACATTAACTTTCTTTATTTGTTGTGAGGGGAGAAAGTGAATTGTTGTGACGACGTCCTTTGTAATCCATTAGTCCGTCATTCGACCCCCGAGCGATACATATGTCGCTTTCCTCAGCGGCCCAAACGAGTAGCCAGGAATGTGGTCGGACCTGACACCTCTTACTCCACGATTTATTCCACAACGGATACGGACAACTGCTACTTCCTAGCCTTGTAAATAGAATCGTTTTACACAGCAATCAGTGGTACAACACTTTGTCATATCTTATAATAAGTTATGTGTACGATACTTGAGCCTCTGACTCAACGTCCTTCGCTAACAACGGAGGCTGTTCAGAGATGGTGAGGTGGTAATTAATTATTTGACGTGCCATTCAAATAACAAACTCTTTTCAGAGACGATGTGATGGTAATTGTAATTCTTTATCTAACTTGCGATGAGTTAATAATTGTACAATAATTTAAATTCTTTATCTAACGTGCCGTTTAAATAATAAAGGCTTCTTCAGGAACGATGAAATGATCATTGTAATTGCAATTCTTTATACAACGAACAGTTTAAACAATGAAGGCTTCTTCAGGGACGATGACATAATAATAATTATAATTGAAATTATTTATACAACGAACCGTTCAAGCAATAAGGCCTAAAGACTTCTTCAGGAATTATGAGATAGTAATAATTGTAATTTCAATTATTTATACAAGTAACCGTTCAAACAATAAAGACTTCTTCAGTGACGATGAGATAATAATTGTAATTGCAATTCTTTGTAGAACGAACCGTTCAAACATAGATTTCTTCAGGAACGATGAAATGATCATTGTAATTGCAATTATTTATGCAACGAACCGTTCAACAACAAAGATTTCTTCAGGAACGATTAGATAGTAATAATTGTAATTGCAGTTCTTTATACGACGAACCGTTAAAAAATAAAGACTTCTTCAAGAATGATGAGATAGTAGCTAATAATTGTAATGGAAATTCTTTATACAACGAACCGTTCAAACAATAAAGACTTCTTCAAGAATGATGAGATAGTAGCTAATAATTGTAATGGAAATTCTTTATACAACGAACCGTTCAAACAATAAAGACTTCTTCAAGAACGATGAGATAGTAGTAATTGTAATTGAAATTTTTTATCAAACGAACTTTAAAAAAATAGACTTCTTCAAGAACGATGAGATATTAATAATTTTAATTAAAATTCTTTATCAAACGAACCTTTCAAAAAATAGACTTCTTCAGGAACGATGAGATAGTAATAATTGTAATTGAAATTCTTTCTACAACCGTTCAAACAATAAAGGTTTTTTCAGGGATGATGAAATATTAATAATTGTAGTTGCAATTCGTTTTCAACTGCATACAGAGGCTATTCTCAGAAGATACATGCTGTAGCTAGACAGTAGTGTACATGCATACATGCAATACATATATATATATATATATATTTGTTATACATTATTTATAACACTTGATTTATAAGCGGACAGAAAGAGCAACAAACAGAACAAAGGGAAAACAGAGAAGAGTTCTGGATAAGAAATTCGTTCACACGTAAACCTAAGCTCTCACGAAATCAACGGAAGGCTTCGGAAGGGGACTTTGCGTATGGCAGTCGGTTATTTTTTTTTTTTGTCTAGGAAGATATAATACAATATACATAAACTCAAATACGAATATACTTGAATGTTTGCAGCTTTCATATCTTCCTTAGTACTGAGATATTTTTTGTTTTATTTTCAAAGTTCAATATAATTCTACACTTTAAAAAAGGTCACTCACATGAGAAAAAATGCTGGAAAAATTCTGCAGGTTACAGTTAGGTGACAAATGCAGGTATATTACACTATACTTCGGGTCTCTGCACATACATATTATATCATAATCATAGCCTATATGAAGTATGGTACAATATATTATACTCTAATGACCCAGGAGGATATAGGCAATATTCTCATAAAAACAAATATATAATAATAATAATAATAATAATAATAATAATAATTTATTTTACCTGACAGAGTTAAGGCCATACGGCCTTCTCTAACACTCAGCCAGGAGTAAAACTGTGTTACAAAAAACACTACACATTTACAAAGTACACTACAATTTTACACACAAAACTGATTAAGATAATAATGATATAATGTAAACAACAAGTAAGTAGAAATCAGACATAATATATAACATACAGAAAGAAAGGAAAAAGCGTAATAAAATGTGAAAAGCAGGTCAAAATAAGTGAGGCATACAAAGTATAAAAAAATAAAACAATTATTGATAATAATAATAATAATAATAATAATAATAATAATAATAATAAAATCATTATATACAGCTCAAGTTATCACATTATAAATACTGTATACCATTATCGGGAAATATGAAAAGAATAATATAATAGTAATATACGTTACAAGAGCGGCATGTTGACGTTTTCATGGTCGAGGAAAAGATTGAAAAAGCGGAACGTAGTTGAGCTTTTTTAATTTCCGAGAAGATGAAAACAAACATACCGCTCGTGTATCGTACATTATTTTGTGCGAAGATCGTTTATTACATACCTGAAAGACGAATTTCTAATTAGTTGCAATGAAATCTCCATGTTGGTTTCTGTTTAATGACGGCAACTTCGGAACACCAAAATATCTTTCTTCAACATTGTTGCTATAAAATGTTTTCTGTGTTTACTATACTCCAGCAGGCCGTGATACACGTCTGTCTTTTTTTTCCCCCAGTCTATAAATGCGAACTTAAAACAAGCGGTAAGGTTATGTAATGATTTATTTTTCATTTAATATTTTAACAATATTATTGATATAAAATATTGCAGTAATAACATCGGCAACTGGAATCTAGTTGATTTTTTCACGGCTTCCTTAATGTTACTTGTACCAGGAATGCAATACGTTTCGTGGAATAGTATACTTTACTTAATTTTTGCAAATATTTAAAAACAATAATTAACATTGCAATTTAAGTGAAATTGCAGTGGTAAGTTTCCAGTTTATAATTACTACTATGTTAAACGTCTCTAAAAATAATATGTTAAAAGCCTAAAGCAGTAAAATGAATGTCGCGCTTAAGCGATATGAAGAGGGAAGTTATGTGTGTTACGTTGGGAATACTGAATGTGGTATTTCACACTTACCGCGTATTGGTTCTGTGCGGAAAACAAGCAAATACGCACGATCTCGCACAAAATAAGTTAAATATCACTAGAACAAAAAAATGTGAATACGTGGAAACATGCAATACAACACTTGTCATAATAGTAAGTTAGTTTGGCAACTCGTCAAAAGATAATTTTCTAACTTGGATTTGAAATATTTTGCAATTCAATGTTCGGCAACCCTTGACTCCAGGCGGCAGAGAGTTCCAGTGACGAGAGGTAGCAACAGTGAAAGATGAGCAATACAGAGATGATGTGTGAAGTGGAATTTCTAGCGTGTTATCTCGTTGTGATCGAGTATTAATATTATGATAGCGAGAGAGATAGTATGAAAATGAGCGAATAAATAATATGGGGATGAAGTGAGCATAATTCGATATAAGAGAGAAAATGAGTGCATATTTCTCCTCTCATGTAACCTAAGCCATGATAACTTCTCGAAAGAAGGTGAGATATGATCATAGTATCGAACATTACAAATGAAGCGGACACACGCGTTATGAACACGCGCATTCGAAATCTTTAAACATTTTCAAAGATGTCGGCAAAGTTAAAATAAAAAAAAAAACAAACGACATGTTTAATTAAATGCGATAATTAAAAGTTTATTGCGGAAAATTGAAGGACTGCATGAAAAGTACTTAGTCATTTTCGTGTAACGCTCAACTGTCGATTTAAGGACAAAAACAGGAAGCTAATTTACACTTGTGTGACTTATTTTACTTTTACAAGCATCGCTACAAGCTGTTCTGCAGATCTGAAATAGCCTTGCGTCCTGGTGAACAATAATCCAATATATCAGATTTATGACACGTCGATCGAGCTGGCCACCGTCACGTTTTTTATTGTTTACATATAATCCTTGAATTGAGGTTACGATGTTTGATTTGTTTGTCATTACAATTATTGTGGCAGTTCCTTGTTATATAATTCAATCATAATCCGGGACCTGTACCTGAGCTGAATTAATATCAGACGTAGTTCAATTGGAGGACAAGATTTAAATTACACTTTCAGGATAGTTATTGTCCACAAACGTATAATTGAAAACATTTAATTCTTATTTGAACATAATCATAATCATATCATCATCACCACCATCACCGGGCATAGGATGTTCGGAAAAGTAGAAACAAATAGATTACATTTTCTTTGCCCTACTTGATAATGGATCTATTTCGAAGCCCTGAACGTTGTATGTGCATCTAGCACACGGTGAAAACTCGAAATAATAGTTAACATGGCGAGTGTCGTGGAAGTTCTAAATAGCATCGTAACATTTCTTTAGTCATAGGCCTAAATGTCTTCGATTCTTTGAGGTAACCGATTTAATTAAATATCTTTGAACTTGGTAATTCTTGAGATATCAGTTTAGAAGTACCATATCCAGTGATGTGAACGTTGACTATTATTGTGACGAATTGTATCACCCAAGATATCCTGAAGAATAGTGAAATCATAGGTACTTTTCCCGTTGCTTACCTACGTGAGTAGAATAATGATTATTAGAGCAATGCTCTTCGACGTTAAATAACGTAAACATAAAATACAGGGTGCGTCAGAAAGAACGGATGGATTTCACATGGCAAGAAAATTGTAAAGATTCATCAAATCAAAAATTTATTGTTATCAACATATTCACCAATACATGCAGTTTATTTATGTAAAACAACATTATCCATATGATGTCCTTGGCTTTCAATACAGGCATCGAGGCGTTTTCTGAAGTTCGCCATCACTTTCACAGTCATAGTTGGTGCAATTGCCACGATTTCTTCACGAATCGCTGTCTTCAGTTCGTCCAGTGTATGTGATCGATGTTTACAAACTTACGCCTTCAAATGGTCCCAAAGAAAGAAGTCGCAGGGCGCGAGATCTTACCGTAGCCTCGGACAATCTCAGTGCAATAGAATTTCGTCCAGGTGATTTCTTCTTTAATGTTGAACCTGTGATACGAAATGAAGCCACCCACCGCAAAATTGTATTCCGAGTTGAATCCTAGCGTGACATCCGATGTCGAAATGAGTCCTGAGTGGCGATCACAGACTCTTCATTTTTCAAAAATGTCTCTACGATGAAAGCACGTTGTACGTCAGACCAACACCATATTCTCAACTGAAACTGCATTCTATGGCTGACCCAACAGTCGTGGTCCCCCTCACTATATCCCTCTCCTCGTTGCGTATCGATAGTTTGAAATCCATCCGTTCTTTCTGACGCACCCTTTATAACGTAAAGATTAATTTTTTGGTCCTACAGAATATATCTTCGCCCAACAGTGCATTATACTGTGTAATCCCGGCCACCAAGTCACTCAATTGAGTGCGCTCCTTGTATAATGGCAGTTGACTTAATGTAATATGTCAACATATATGTCGAACTTGGAGTAAGGCCAAAAAGGGAAAAACACTAGACGAGAGGGATTCGGTCCGCTGCTGTGGATTGAGCTTCGGCGTAGCTCAGTGGTTAGAGCACTTGGTACGTAGAACCAAGGACCCAGGTTCGATCCCCGGCGCCGCAATAAATTTTTCTCCTCTAATAAACCATTGTTACGAAATATAAGTCACGCTCGCTAATAACATCGTTAACTGTCAATAATTGAATACCTGTGAAAGTCAGGTAACATAAAACTATAGGTAAATTAAATAGAAAATAAATAAGTTTTTATCTATGTAATTTATTTTATTCCACAATGAATTACACATCATTACATAATTACTGAAAACATGCATCAATTTTTGCTCACACCCAATCTTGAATCGCTTGTCGCTCCCGAAGTGCAGAAACTAATGTATGGATGTATGTATGTATGTATGTATGTATGTATGTATGTATGTATGTATGTATGTATGCATGTATGTTACTCAGAATAAACCATAAGTAATGTCATTAATTTCAAGGGGTTAGTTTTTTAGATATTTCAAACAAAAACGTTTCACACAAATTTGCTCGTTTTTGCTTCCTTTTTGAGAAAATATTATTTTATATGAAAAATTTCATGTCGTATTTTGGGAAAACCATTGTTTTAATTCCCAATATGCTCAGTTAATTTAAGAGAGCAGTGTATTATGATTGCGGATGATGTGAATATGTTAGGAGAAAATCCACAAACGATTAGAGAAAACACGGAAATTTTACTTGAAGGAAGTAAAGAGATAGATTTGGAAGTAAAAACGCGAAAAGACAAAGTATATGATTATGTGTCGTGACCAGAATATTGTACGAAATGGAAATATAAAAGTTCGAAATTCATTCTTTGAAGTGGTGGAGATATTCAAATATCTTAGACCAACAGTAACAAATATAAATGACACTCGGGAGGAAATTAAACGCAGAATAAATATGGGAAACGCCTGTTATTATTCGATTGAGAAGTTTTTGTCATCTAGGCTGCTGTTAAAAAATCTGTTATAATTTATAGAACAGTTATATTACCGGTCACTTTGAGAGAGGAACAGAGATTAAGGATGTTTGAGAAAAATATTCTTATGAAAATATTTGGGGCTAAGAGGGATGAAGTTACAGGAGAATGCAGAAAGTTACACAACGCAAAGCTGCACACATTGTACTCTTCACCTGACATAATTATTAGGAACATTAAATCCAGTCGTTTGAGATGGGCAGCGCATGTAGCACGTATGTGTGAATCCAGAAATGCATATAGAGTGTTAGTTGGGAGGTCGGAGGGAAAAAGACCATTTGGGAGGCCTAGACGTAGATGGGAGGATAATATAAAACTGGATTTGATGGATGTGGAATGTTGACGATAGAGACTGGATTAATCTTGCTCAGGATAGGGACCGATGGCGGGCTTATGTGAAGGCGGCAATGAACGTTCGGGTTCCTTAAAAGCCATTTGTAAGTAAGTGTATTATGGTAATGAATTAAAAAAAAATAATTTTAGTTTTGTCCTTTAATTTTGCAGAAATTTCATCCCAACCAATGTAAAATTTTAAAATTCCTTTGCGAAACTAAAAGTTGCATTTGCTCGGATCAGGTTTCTGCACATATAAAGGACAAAACAAAAACTCTTTCGGTCATTTATTGTCGTAATACACTGTTCTTTTAAATTGAATGACCATATTTAGGATATATTAGATTTACGAAAACATTGTTTCAGTACCTGTGAGGCTACTAAATAAACATATCTGATAATTTCACTTTTCTGTAAAAAAAAAAAAAGTAGAGAAAATATTCCTTTTAAATAAAAAAAGCAAAGTTGTGAAAAATGAACATTAAAATAAAACATTCTTGTAATGCAATTAATATACTTCTCACAAAAATTTAACAATTAACATGGATAGGGTTTTAATAAGTTATCTTCCCTTTATCCATTGAATCAGCGCTGGCCATCCCTGTATATAGCTCGACCAAGCAGCATATTATACTGTAAGAGGTAACGTCCATTTTCGGCTTTCCTTTTCAAAATTTTCTAGAGCTCTTTCAGTGGAGCAGCGTAACCCGGAGTGAGACTAGTGGCCAACAGCCTTGGAGCTCACATATTTAGTTTCTTGCAGCTCCGAACCCCTTGCAAGGACGCGTTTTGCGTACCTTTTAAATTTGTCCTCCCAATTCTCCTCTTTCAATTCAATATTATACTATCTCTTTCGTCTGTCTCTTTTCTTTCCGCTGTAAAGCGCTCAGGCTCTCCTGAGCTCTAAATCGCGCGCTTGCGCCTATGGGCATGAGTTGACATGACTGAGCCCTAAGCTATACATGTTTTAGCTAGCTTTCATTGTTTAAGAATTTGACTGCAAATAGAAATCAGACCTATAGAATTTCTAGCCGGAAAAGCAAAGGACTATTAAAAACGAGTTCGCAGTTAAACTGCGTCTAAAAATTCAGAATTGGTGTCAGATTGGGTCCTTAGACCGAAAGTCTGCACTTGAATATTCCAGGCGAGTTGCTCTTGACCTTCTGTGAACCTGACTGTCTATCAGGGAAATGAATATAAAATATGACTTGGATATCGCGCCAATGAGGCTTCTCGGAATGTTTAATTACTGCAGCACGTCAACACACCTGGCGTCTTCATCCTAGAGATGCTCAAGGTCCGTACCACGGCCAGTTGATCGCAGGTTATGTCATTTCAAACGCATTCCCTTGGCCGGGATGGCTTTTCAGATCCGTGTCACATCATCAACTCCGTTATGTAGTCTTGAGAGTTACTTATAATGTGCTCAGATATTACAGCACATTAGTGACTTGTTTCTTGAGATATGGTTTATGTTACGATTTAGACATTAGAAAGAAAATACATCTTGATTACACAACTTTTAACACTACATCACTTAGGGCCGATTGTATAAACCGTCTTAGACCAGAGGTTAAATTGATCCTCGTTCTAGCTGAACTTGGAATTTTGTGTTGTATGAAGTATAATCTATTATCCATGTGCTAAAAAGGATAAATGTTCATCTCCCCTCTTGCTTAAAAAAGTCCCTTGTGCAGACACTTGTATTTCCCTATTTTGACTATGCTGACATTTTACTGACTGATCTCTCCAGCGACAACAAAACGGAACTTCAACGTGCTCATAATTTGTGTGTACGTTTTGTAAGCAATGTTCGTAAATATATCATATTACCCCATCCCTGGAAGCAATAGGTTGGCTTAAACTAGATAAGAAAAGAAATTTACATTCACTTCTCTTTCTCTCCGAAATCTTGAACTCTTCTATTCCTTCGTACCTGTCGTCTTGCTTCACTTACCTTTCTTCCCAGCATAATCTGAACACACGCTCTCGTCATGAAACAATACTAACAATACCATCCCATCGCACCTCCTCATACACATTCTCTTTCACAATAGCCCTGCCAAGACTCTGGAATTCGTTACCTGCTAGCATCAGGGACTGTCGAAATAAAATTGAATCCAAACGCAAACTTAGTAGGCACTTGGTCAGTAATTGATTTCTTGTAAATAGTTTCCTTAATCTATCACAAAATATTTCAATATCCGATAATTTCATCACTATAAAATTTTGTTATTCCAGGTTTAATTTGTAATTCAGTAAATATAAAATATTCTTTGTTTTTCTATGATAAATTAGCTAGCTTTAATTAGTCAGGTAATCTTTTCGTACTTTGATTTTTATTGTAATTGTAATTGTAAATGTAATACTAATTGTAATTGTAATTTTATTTGTAATTGTAATTGTAAATTTAATACTAATTGTAATTTTATTCTTCATATTATAGATGGAATCTTCTGGTAGAGGGGCAGAGAAGGCCTGACGGCCTTATCTCTACCAGGTTAAATAAATAAATACTAATACTATAATCTGAGATTAATTTCTCTTAAACTAAAGTCAACTTTAACTGAAGAAATTTCTCCGATTAAGTTAGATAATCCAAGTTCAGTTATTTCTTTTCTGTTTGAAATATACGAGTGGCAGATTGTGCAAGAAGAATAACCATTATATATATATATATATATATATATATATATATGTTTTCAATTTCTTGCCTTAATATACAAACATTCTTATATTTTATAAGGCTTTATCGTGTTCAGCAGTAGTATCAAATAACATAACCTATAAAATTATATTATGTTTATAACCATTAATTATTAATGGATATGGTAGGTACATTCATAAATTTTCTATTAGCTGTATTACTAAACGAAAATTTAAAAAGCTTTATTTTGTTTAGCAGTATCAAGCACCATAACATGATAACAATTTGGAAAACGGTCTATCTTCTTATTATTGTTCGCCATTATTTACATTGCACAAAACAAACCAGTGTCTCCAACAGAGTGTACGGAAAGTCGCCAAAAAGTAGTTGGAAAGTCGCTAGATTTCTCATTATCAACAAAGAATGATTAAATTGTATCACTATGGTGTGTTAAAAAGGTCGCTAAATCTCTATTTAAGCAATATAAAAGTTAAAATAAATTGTCGTCGAAAAAGAGTTAAAGTCGCTAAATTGGCAACACTGAACAAACCTGTACAACATGGCCCGCGCATCACATACTTCATCTGTTTATGCGATGTTGCCGAATCCTTTTCACGTGAATTTAGATTGCATTTGAACCAAGATAATTTGATCGCGGAAAAGTTTTATACAATAGAAGAAGTGTCTGAACTCGGTTCACTTTCCGATCTTCGATCAAAGTTGTTCTTTAGCCAGAGAGCTTTGTACAATTGGGCCTCAGATATATAAGTTTAATATTGAACTAAGTTTATAAATACCTAGTTGACTAGTTTCAGCTTGGGAGCCATCTTCAGAACTCCTTGCATCTTCCGGTGTCTTAATTTGGTTTGCTGGGGGTGCGTTTGTATTGTATAGTGTGGAGTCAAATAGTGTGTGTGTTCTGAAATTCAGGTGTGTGTTGAGGATTTGTTGTGGGTGTGTTTTTGTATGTTTGATATTGCTCTAATGGTTTAGTTTCTACATCGGACAGACAGACAGATCATTTCATACACTTTACAAAGAACACATCACAGCATAACCAAATCACACAGCACTTCCACATACGTAGAACACATCACGAACGCCAACAACACCTACAGCAACATAGACACAGACATGGAAATTCTACATATCCAACCGAAAAACCAGAATCTAAACATACGAATGTAGTTCAGATCGAGCATCTTTAAAGTACCGGTATATGAGAATTCCAATGTTTATCCTTCCAGTGACACTAGTTAAAACTGTATCTTGGTATAAAAACTAAAAATGTATCAATCATATACACACAGTATACAGGGTGGAAGAGCAATAACCCTGCAGATTTTCAGAGCGAATAGCTCATGTTGTTTGTAACAAAAACGTGCCGTAGCATATTGGTGGAAAGTTCATAGTTTTCTCAGAAAAAATGTTTTTTTTTCCTCCCCAAATGTTTAACACCTTCTTATTCGGTAATTATTAGTGCTGTCGCTCAAAATATTCAATCGATTAACTATTTGAATTTAATCAATTAATCGATAGATTAACTCACATATGTGGAGTAACGGTCAGCGCGTCTGGCCGCGAAACTAGGTGACCCGGGTTCGAATCCCGGTCGGGGCAAGTTACGTGTTTGAGGTTTTTTCCGGTGTTTTCCCTCAACCCAATACGAGCAAATGCTGGGTAACTTTCGGTGCTGGACCCCGAACTCAGTTCACCGGCATTATCACCTTCATTTCATTCAGACGCTAAATAACCTAGATGTTGATACAGCGTCGTAAAATAACCCAATAAAATAAAAATCGATAGATTAATCAAGTTTTGATGGAGTTAAAAATGTTTTACTATACTGTAATACATAATTATCGTTAAATTTAACTTGTGTTCGGTGATAAGCATAAGTATTAAATGTTGTATATCTGTATATAGTTTATCGTTATATTACAAAACAACTATTTTAATTACTTACTAACATATTTATTATGAGGCTTATAATTTATTGTGTTAATTTGTCGGCGAAGTTTTGAGATAAACATAAATAACAAAAAGTATGAAGACTCACATAGTTAATACTGCTTCATCCATGATATTAAACATGTGAGTGCGAATTAAGTGCCGCTCTACGTTTAGTAACAATGTTTCCTGCATCACTAAACACGAAAAAACTTTTTTCTGTCAAGCACTTCTCCATGATCGTTCAATTTAAATCCAATCGTTTACCTTTCAAATTCTGATATGACATAATGGAGTTTACACTTTTCACAAACGGCAGAAAATTGATTTTTTTCTTTATCAAACTAAACACAACTTTCGTATACACACTCAGTACAGAAAATGCAACTGCAAAAAGTACAGCGGTCGAAACAGAAGACTGGCCCCTAATGTAATCGAATAACCAGATTTTAGAAAGAGGAGAAGATAGTTACGCTCTCACTTACACACAGTGTAGACATGGTTATTTTATAAGGGATGAGGGGGACGAATCCCAGCAAAGTATGTATTTCATATGCTAGGAAGATGAGCTGACAACAAGGTGGAAGATTTCTTGGAAAACCATAAAACTTAATAAGGGTTTCGCATTGTGTTTCAACTTTCAATAGAGGGACACTAGATCACTGTCCTAATATCTCCATCTCTTTCTAAATGTTTGTGCAAAGATTTTCCCTACGCTACTTGGTTTAGTTACAAAATAACAGTACTATTGTGCTTTTAAGAAAGCAATTTCCGAGAGAGAGTAATATTGTCGAAATTTTTAGTTTGAGTTTGTATTAACAAAATAATAATTGTCAACTACAACCTATTAATTTTAATCGACTCGATTATTCAATTAAATATTTTTGATCGATTAATCTTACAATAGAAATTGATCGATTAATCGATTAAATCCCACAAAACTAGTAATTATGCCAGTAGGATCGTAACTTTTGTCCATATCTATAGAAAATCTAATAAAGAATCATTTATCCTTCTGGCGTATTTCAATAGCGTGGATGGTTTTCGTGTATATTTAATTTTAAAACCATTAATTTCAAGCCAGTGAACGTTGCGAACAGATTGCAACGTTGTAGCGGGAGAGGGAGGGTCGCGTACAGAGACAGAGCTGAGTTCATTGACCTCTTACATCTGTATTACTAGCAGAAAGATTACTGTGTTAGCGGCGGTGTTACGGACTGCTGAACCTTCTAACTTAATTTTCCAATTAATCGTGCATTTAATTACAAAACGTAATATAGGTTTTCTATTTCTTTAATTGTACCTTATCGTCCCTTCCAATTTTCTATATTATTTCACTTCCACCGTGTGTATACTGGGTGAAAATATCATTAATTTCTTTGAGATATTTCAAACAAAAACGTTTAATACAATTTTACAATTTTACTCGTTTTTGTTTCCTTTTAGAGAAAAAAATGGTTTTATACGAAACATTTCATAGTCTGTTTTTGAGAAGCCGTTGATTTGTTTCCCAATATGCTCAGTTAATTTAAGAGAGAAAGTGTTATGATAATAAATGATTGAAAGAATTTTAGTTTTCTATTTAAAGTGCGCAAAAGTTTGTTCCGAGCTAATGTAACTTTTGGTTCTGCAAATGAATTTTACAATGTAACATATGGGCTCCTGTGTGTCAGGAACATAACGGACGGGTCTACGTTAAAGTGAAAAAAGCGAATGTCAGGTATTTTCATGGCGAATCCTTGGACTCGTCTAGCCGAAATACCCTCCTGTTAGTACATCCGTCACCAATGCTACATACGCTTTAGTTGTTGTAGCATCGTTAAATATCAGGTTATAAACTTTATCTCACATTATGACTGATATTCCAAATTAATTGAAATATAAATTTAATTATAGGCCTGTCAGAAAATGCTTCTGACTTTCTGAGATTCGATTCATAAGTTTCACTATCCTTTCCACCGCTCGTCCTTCATTACTGCTAGTAATTGCACTTTTTAAATGGAACGTGCCTGCATTGTCACGATTTCATTTAACTTCCCATATTGTCACACTCGAACCTTGAAACTCTTTCATATTATTCTGTGTAGAAAGCAGTTTAATTTCGTGGTTGTTCCTTGTGTCATAGTTCTCATGGTAATGCGTTGTCACGGCGACCTGGAACTAGGGTGATCTAGGCGGCCTCTCGCAGTATCATCACAGTCTTGTCAGGCATTGGACTTAATTTACATCCGTCCTTCCGAATTCTGTTGATTCTTCTTCACTTCTCTCTCACGTCTGTTAGGAATAACCTTGTCGACGATTTCCACATTTCGAAACCTACGTCACATTACCTAACAATAGCGGAAGCTTCCGTTACTGCCATCAGTGCCATTAACAAAGAATCGAATTACGACGAACCATACTGACGGAAAACTGATGGTTAGAGCCCGGATGTTTAGGCATTCATAACAGTTAAAATAGGCAGGCAAGAAAGACAATAAAAACGTAAAAAGAGCACAATAAATTTTGAAAAAGGCATTATGAATTTTAAAAAGGCATAATATATTCTAGCAATAAATTTAAATTATATCAACATAACTCATTTTTACTTCGTAGGTGACACATGTTGATTTATAAAATACAGTGGAAGCTCTTAAGTTCGACAGAAATCAAGTTCGACATCCTATAGTTCGACTGCTTACGTAGGAGAATTAGACACGCCCCTATACGGACACTAAGAAATGGGTTTGTCATTTGAATGGGAATTGGTTCTGTGTCTTGTAGTGATACTTTTGTTAAAGGAGAACAGAATATTTTATTGATTAGGACATCCATATTGATTACTGATTTTAAATTAATGAACACTTCTTTTTCTATATGAGAATTGTGCCGTTTGTGAGACGGAACTGTCGAAACCCACTGTGGTACTAGAAGCGCATACACAAGTCTCGGGGCGGGCAGGAAATGCAAGTACAGTACTGTATTCGTTGATGGATAACCAATAAGAATTTGTATTCATTTCACCTGCCACACCCACTACCCTTATTGGACTGAACTTTAAATTCTGTTCTCTCGAACTTAGGAGAGTCCACTGTACTTTTTTTCGTGATTAATTATCTTTTCACAAACCTTACATAACAAAACTGTGCCATAGGTTGAAAACACATAGGCACCAAATTCACTAACGTAAGCATGAAGTTTAATTTGCAATGGTTAGTGAACTTAGGCATTTTAGCTAACCGATCTTATACCTTCTGTCACCCGACAATAACTGACTGTTCCTCACTCAATTTCTTTCTCATACAATAATAAACACGTGTAGCATAAAATTGTAACAGTAAAATTTGCAAATATGAAAGCAAACAATTGGAAATGCTATTATCGCGGTGGCCTCATGCTTAACATGTCGGCATCATACAATAACGTGCAGTGTGTTTTTAAAACATAATTTTGTCGACCGATTGTTGCTCTGTAGGTTTCACTCTAAGCGTCACGTTGTCATGTTTACTTCCTCGATAAGAATATGCAGTAGTTTATTATATTGTTAAATTACTATTATTGTTGTAGTTATTATTATTATTATTATTATTATTATTATTATTATTATTATTTCATATACGAGTACTATATTGACATTCTTACTCTTTAATAATAATTTTTAATCACATACTTTAATGTTCGTCCTCAGCACAAGACATTGCAACCTCGGTTTTAGTCCACGTGGATTAGACAAGTAGCTGTCATTCTATAATGGAAGCAGTTTATTGGTTGCAACAATGAAATTGAGACGAGTGATTGGAGCGGCGATACAAGAAATTGAAAACAATAATACAAGTAAATTTCAAAGACCTGCCGAATGTTACGCACGAGGCCGTTCAAAGACCTGCCGAATGTTACGCACGAGGCCACTCAAAGACCTGCCGAATGTTAACCATGAGAGCGCGACGATAATACGTGACAACTTCTATGAGAACGGCCTTAATATTTAAAATTATAAAGCTGATTGTTGATATCGTGAATATGTGACATTATATTTGTACCTGTGGATTGTCGATCATTATTCATATTACACCAATAGTATTAAAGCACGATTATTAGCAGATTAAGCACCGAAATAAATTATTTTTTTTTTTACTATTGTTATTAAAGTGAGTCGTTGTTTCATATATTTAAATTCCAAATAAACAAGAAATATTGCTTTAAAATGAACAGAAAAAGCATTTATTGTTGAATTAGTATTAAAAAGACAAAATAGCCGAAATAAAAATTGACCCTATCATTTTGATTTACCCCAAATCACATTTATATCTGTGAAAATAATGATTTACTTCCACGCAGTAGAAAAGGCATTTTGCCAGACATCCGGGCTCTGCTGATGGCTAATAGTTCTATATTAGAAAGGGGAGAAAAATAGTTTCGTCTGCTCCATAAAATTCTAGAATGTTAATTTGGGACCTGAATTACATTACAGAATACTGATTTTTTTATATCCGCCTATATATTTTCTGTCATCTCCCTTATTTTAAACTTTTAGACCTTTGCAATTTGAAAATATATGCCGCATTACCAAACAATAGCGGAAGCTTCTATTACTATTGTCGGTATCATTAACAAATAATCGTGTTAGGATAGTGCACACTGAATGAAAACTGATGGTTGTTGGTTCGTTATCAGACATAAGAAAAAATTAATTATTTTGTCTTCACCCTAATATCTAGAACGTTTATTTTCTGTTTTCTAAAGGCCTCAAATTATATCAAATACATACTTATCATATTCACCTTCACATTTTCTAATCTGCATCCAGCTTGTCCTTCAGAGGCCTCTGCGGTGTTTCGAGGCGTTATCTTTGCAGATATGCATACATTCTCAATCAAGACTAGCAGAGCGATCTGTCCATAAAGCATGGAACTGGGTACAGCGAGAAATAGTTAGGGACTTGAATAATTTCAAGGGAAAAATTGTTCCTGGCCGGCTATCGCATACTTCACACCTTGCAGCTATAGAAACCACTCACTGTCTTTCGTGTATAGTCCGGATCAGCTTACTTAATAGCCTAAGAGTGAAACCTAGTCATTTTTTCACTACTACTACATATGCTAGTGGATTATAGTGATTTTCTAGCTCAGGTCGAATTTTCTTTTACCAACTTCGTTTCGAATTTCGGGTACTGACAAATACTACAACTGGCAGTTATTTTGTAACTGTTATGTTGGCAGCATTGATTTCAGTTTACAGTAAAGCAAACTGATGAAAATACAAGTAAGTAAATACATTTTTAGGTTAGGTCTCATGATTCGTAAACTCTTTAGTGAAAGCAATAAATTTCATGTTGCCTGACAAAATAAATTGTGTTATTAGATCATAATAATTCCTTCTAATTACCAACATAATATGCTAGAAGTCCAGGAGGAAAATATATTTCATAAATAAATTATTGAACCATTTAGGAAGCACCTTGCAACATAAATATGAGATGTGGTAAATAAGCAAGATATTGTTATTGTTAATACTATATTATTATTATTATTATTATTATTATTATTACAATTATTATTATTATTATTATTATTATTATTATTATTATTATTATTATTATTATAGTACGTACCATTGTGATTTTACCTTCTTTAGTGATATCTGGTATTAGTTGGCAACACTGAAGAGACAGCCAAATTAGCCTTTTAGGTACTACTCTTACGTGATCCTCACTATAGTCCGTTTTTGTGCGAAGCGGGCCTCGCGACTCGCATGCGTCGATTCAGAAAAACCGAGTCTTAAGTGTGCTACTTGTTGTAAATATTCAAGTCGAATCCAAAAGTGGAAGTTACTTAAAATTCATTTTAAAACACTTTCTAACGTCGCTTTGGACGGGTTGGAGAAATCTAAATTATTGTAATTCTCTTTTGGGATCGTTCAAGAATCATGATCGCTCTGGCGCAGGATGTGAACCCGTCACTCTCACGATGGACATAGGACCGCGGCCCGGGGGACAAATCCACTTTCTAGCAATAATCCTGTAGTCAAACACAATCATCGTTGTTAAACAAGGATCGGTTTCTCTAACAGCGGTGCTAAGTGTTTTGGCGGAGTGAAATCATATGTTGATGACGATCGCCGAGCCGACTGTCAATTTAGGATGGATTCATCACGACGGCTAGCAAGGGTCATGATCGTGAAGTGAAGGTCGCTAATGAGGTGCTGTGTGTAGGAAGTATTTAGAAAATCTGCCTGAACATACAATAATTTTAATACTGACAGGGATGCACCTAGATATCACGGAAAACTAAGCATCTTCAGACCAGTATTTCTCTAACTTCGGCTTATCATGTAGCAGCAAATAAAATATAATTTCCTCGTGACCCATTTACTATCACATTTAACAAGTTTTCTACAGGTAGAAAAAATAAAAAGCCTTATTTATTTATGGCCTTTAAGGAACCCTGAGGTTCATTGTCGTCCTCAAATAAACCCGCCATCGGTCCCTATCCTGAGCAAGATTAATCCAACCCTTACCATCATATCCCACCTCCCTGAAATCCATTTTAATATTAACCTCCCGTCTACGTCTCGGCCTCCCCAAAGGTCTTATTCCCTCCAGCCTCCCAACTAACTCTCTATATATGCATTTCTGGATTCGCCCATACGTGCTACATGCCCTGCCCATCTCAAACGTCTGGATTTCTTGTTCCTAATTATGTCAGGTGAAGAATACAATGCGTGCAGCTCTGCGTTGTGTAACTTTCTCCATTCTCTTGTAACTTCATCCCTCTTAGCCCCAAATATTTTCCTAAGCACCTTATTCTCAAACACCCTTAATCTCTGTTCCTCTCTCACAGTGAGAATCCAAGTTTCACAACCATAAAGAACAACCGGTAATATAACTGTTTTATAAATTCTAACTTTCAGATTTTTCGACAGCAGACTGGATGATAAAAGTTTCTCAGCCGAATAATAACAGGCATTTCCCATATTTATTCTGCATTTAATTTCCTCCCGAGTATCATTTATATTTATTACTGTTGCTCCCAGATATTTGAATTTTTCCACCGCTTCAAAAGATAAATTTTCAATTTTTATATTTGCATTTCGTACAATATTCTCATCACGAGACATAATCATATACTTTGTCTTTTCGGGATTTACTTCCAAACCTATCTCCTTACTTGCTTGAAGTAAAATTCCCGTGTTTTCCCTAATCGTTTGTGGATTTTCTCCTAACATATTCACGTCATCCGCATACACAAGCAGCTGATGTAATCCGTTCAATTTCAAACCTTGTCTGTTATCCTGAACTTTCCTAATGACATATTCTAGAGCGAAGTTAAAAAGCAAAAGTGACAGTGCATCTCCTTGCTTTAGCCCGCAGTGAATTGGAAAAGCATCAGATAGAAACTGGCCTATACGAACTCTGCTGTAAGTTTCACCAAGACACATTTTAATTAATCGAAGTAGTTTCTTGGTAATAGCAAATTCAATAAGAATATTATATAAAACTTCTCACTTAACCGAATCATATGCCTTTTTGAAATCTATGAATAACTGATGTACTGTACCCTTATACTCCCATTTTTTCTCCATTATCTATCGAATACAAAAAGTCTGATCAATGGTCGACCTATTACACCTTAAACCACACTGATGATCCCCAATAATTTCATCTACATATTGAGTTAATCTTCTCAAAAGGACAATGGACAGAGTTTTGTAGGACGTCAACAAAATTTATATTGTAAAAAAGTTTTTATCATTTCAACATATAGCACTGCATTAAGAGTCACTGCATTTCCAGCCTCATTCTCAAAAAAGAATGGGCCGATTATTCCAGTTGATGAAACCGCTCACCATACCGTTACCTTTTGGGCATGGAGAGGTTTATCATGACCATTGAACTCAATTAATTGCAGTTTGCAATAAGTATGAGCGCCATTTAACAAAACATGGTAGAGACAAACAACTTGGTTACTAGGGAACGCGAAGATAGTGACGTCACCGCCTTAAAGTGTCATAAATTTTAAAGTAAGTAGGTAGAGAAGAGACTGTTACATTCATTTTCACCCTCTCCATATGAACAGTATACTCTCATCAAATCTTTCCGTTTGACTGGCCCATCTTGTACTATTGCTGTTCAGATGTTGATATTAGATCATATTAATCTACTAATTTCCATCATAATGTGTGAGAGATCCAGGAGGAAAATATAGGCCTACTCTTTCACAAATTATTGAACCATTTAGAAAACACCTCCCAACATAAAAATGAGATGTAGTAAATAAGTAAATAAGCAAGACATCATTATTGTTAATAATAATAATAATAATAATAATAATAATAATAATAATTATTATTATTATTATTATTATTATTATTATTATTATTATTATTATTATTATTATTATTATTATTATACATGACATTATGATTTTACTCTCTTTGGTGATATCTGGTATTAGTTGGCAACACTGAAGAGACTGCCAAATTAGCCTTGTAGGAACTGTACTTACGTGATCCTCACTATATTATGTTTGTTGTTCCGAGCTGTCTAAAGCATCCTGTGCACGGGACCAACCCTAAGGAGTTTCCATGTTAGTCATATAATGGCTATATGCTGGTACTGCTGTTCAGAAGTGCACTGTATCACCATGGATGTATTAACAATAGCCGTATCCCATAAAATTGTTTACTTTGTTATGCATGTAACACCGCATGGAAAAAAATGTTATGTTTTATTTAACGACGCTCGCAACTGCAGAGGTTATATCAGCGTCGCCGGATGTGCCGGAATTTGTCCCGCAGGAGTTCTTTCACGTGCCAGTAAATCTACTGACATGAGCCTGTCGCATTTAAGCACACTTAAATGCCATCGACCTGCCCCGGGATCGAACCCACAATCTTGGGCATAGAAGGCCAGCGCTGTACCAATTCGCCAAACAGGTCGACAACACCGCATGGATGTTTTCTTGAAAACTGTATGTGGAAGCCTCTGAAATCTTTGTGTTGCCATGGGAACAAGATCTGTACCACTCGATGAATGGAGCTGCTAACAAGAAATGGTAGCAAGCCGTGTCAGCGTCGAGAGCAAGCCGAGCGTCACGAGAAAGTGTGAAGTGCTCTGTCCGCGTTGCGAAATCCGACGTCGCCGTTTTCTTCAGACCTCTCTGAACAATGCAAATTGTCCAGCCAGCGCTTTAATTGGCGTGCCGCCTTGAGTTACGCAACCAGCACAACCGTTTGTACACATTTTGTAACCACTTTCGTTTCTACATTTATGTAAACGCGAGAAGTTAATAATTAGATTATTCAATGTGAAGGAAAACGGCGCAAGTTTTAAAGGGGTAGTCATAGTGTAAGCAGCTGTCATGGCCAAATTTGTGAGCTAAGTTCTTGAGTTCGAATCATACATGTGTGTCAGTTACGTAGGCCTAGATCTATACGTATTATAATGTCCTGATTCACTTCTTCACACGTCATGGGAATCACACTGCGTGTTCTTGTAGTATTAAGTAGAGTAAAAGGCTGCTCGTGAACTTACATCACGGATTATAGAGGTAAGAAGAAAGAGAAAAGGAAATGAAAGGAAGAGAGAAAAACAAAATAATAAAATAAAATAAAGAACCAAGGAAAGGAAACAGGAAGAAGATTGCAAAATTAGAACTGATAATAAGAAAAGGAAGTACGAAATAATAATAATAGTAATAATAATAATAATAATAATAATAATAATAGTAATAATAATTAGAGTATGCCATTAGGAAAGTCCAGGATAACAGAGAGGGTTTGGAATTGAACGGGTTAAATCA
Organism: Periplaneta americana; assembly: GCF_040183065.1. NCBI lineage: Eukaryota > Metazoa > Arthropoda > Insecta > Blattodea > Blattidae > Periplaneta > Periplaneta americana. Next base: position 38,841,886 of record NC_091119.1, on the reverse strand, counting down.
GCTGCTTGTCTATGCGGATGACGTGAATATGTCAGAAGAAAATCCACAAACGATTAGGGAAAACACGGGAATTTTACTTGAAGCAAGTAAAGAGATAGGTTTGGAAGTAAATCCCGAAAAGACAAAGTATATGATCATGTCTCGTGACGAGAATATTGTACGAAATGGAAATATAAACATTGAAAATTTATCTTTTGAAGAGGTGGAAAAATTCAAATACCTGGAAGCAACAGTAACAAATATAAATGACACTCGGGAGGAAATTAAACACAGAATAAATATGGGAAATGCCTGTTATTATTCGGTTGAGAAGCTTTTATCATCCAGTCTGCTGTCAAGAAATCTAAAAGTTAGAGTTTATAAAACAGTTATATTACCGGTTGTTCTGTATGGTTGTGAAACTTGGATTCTCACTGTGAGAGAGGAACAGAGATTAAGGGTGTTTGAGAATAAGGTGCTTAGGAAAATATTTGGGGCTAAGAGGGATGAAGTTACAGGAGAATGGAGAAAGTTACACTACACAGAACTGCACGCATTGTATTCTTCACCTGACATAATTAGGAGACGTTTGAGATGGGCAGGACATGTAACACGTATGGGCGAATCCAGAAATGCATATAGAGTATTAGTTGGGAGGTCGGAGGGGAAAAAAACCTTTGGGAAGGCCGAAACGTAGATGGGAATATAATGTTAAAATGGATTTGAGGGAGGTGGGATATGATGATAGAGACTTGATTAATCTTGCTCAGGATAGGGACCAGTGGCGGGCTTATGTGAGGGCGGCAATGATCTTCCGGGTTCCTTAAAAGCCAGTAACTAAGTAAGTAATAGCAATAATAATAGTAGTAATAATAATAATAATAATAATAATAATAATAATGACTTATTTTAGCTGGAAGAGTTAAGGCCGTAAGACCTTCTCTTCCACTCAACCAGGAAAAGGTATACATACATATACGAAAGGGAAGAAAGAAAATAAAACGGATGATAATGTAACAAAAAAGGAGTGCTGAATAAGTTAGGAAACGAAAAATAAAACAATAAAACATAAATGAAAAAGGAAAGAGATGAGTAACGAATTTAAAAAATAAAATAAAATAAAAGATAGACGAAAGGAAGTAACATACTGAAATCTTTCAATGAAGGAAATGGAGGAGATGAGAGTGAAAGATAAAAGAAAAGAACGAAAAGGAAGGAAAATGAATTAAATTAAATTAATTATATTAGAAGAGGAACAAATAAATTTGATAAAATTGAGCAAGAAAAGAAAGTTGAAAAGCATAGTGAATGATGAAAAAAGAAAGTTGAAGTAATGAAGTTATAGGTAATTGTAGAAAGAAAGAAAGAAAGAAAGATAGAAAGAAAGAAAGAAAGAAAGAAAGAAAGAAAGAAAATAAAAGAGGAAGAAATTACTGTGTAAAAAAGGTAAAGGGAAAGACCGAAGAAAGAACTGAGGAACGAATGAAAGAAAGAATGGGAGGAAAGAAGAGGTTTTTTCTTAGAATATGACTTTAAATAAATGCGCAATTTTAATCTGCGTTATGCACTTTAATTTCTGCAATGTATCTGAAGTAGTAGATAGAATTTTTTTGACCTGAGGTACAAATGCTGGCGGGGAGGTGGAGATTTAACCCTGTCCTACTAGGCCTGGGTGTGTGTACCTTCTATTATAGTACGGATCAGCTTACTTAATATTCTAAGGATGAAACCTAACCATTTTGCCCCCATTACTACATATGCTAATGTATTATGGTGATTTTCTAGTTTGAAGGTTGAATGTTCTTTTGTCAACTTCGTTTCGAATTTCGATACTGGGAAACACTTCAACTGTGTTGGAGTACGAACAGTTATTGTTGGCAGTGCAAATTCTGAAAATTCAATTGTTCTAGATTTCTGAGTCGATTACTGGAAGCTAGTGAAATTCCAACATACTAATAATTAATTAATATCAATATACCCATTATAGAAAATGGAGCATCTTCTGCGGACCTCTGGAGAAAGAAGTAAGGAAGAGACTAGTGAAGTGCTTTATGTGGAGTGTAGCATTGTATGGGACAGAAACTGGGACATTACGACGAAGTGAAGAGAAGCGAATATAATCATTTGAAATGTGGACATAGAGAAGGATGGAACGTGTGAAATGGACAGAGTAAGAAACGAAGCTGTTTTGGAAAGAGTGGGTGAAGAAAGAATGATGCTGAAACTGATCATAAAGAGAAAAAGGAATTGGCTGGGTCATTGGTTGAGAAGAAACTGCCTATTGAAGGATGCACTGGAAGTAATGGTGAACGGGAGAATAATTGGGGGCAGAGGAAGATATCAGAATGATAGACGACATTAAGATATATGGATCATATAAGGAGACAAAGAGGAAGACAGAAAATAGGAAAGGCTGGAGAATGCTGGGTTTGTAGTGAAAGACCGGCCCTTGGGCAGAACACTGTGAATGAATGAATCAGTATTGTATTAATACATAATAGTTATTTTATGTGTTGCGTTGCGTTGTCGTTACAACTCAAGAATATAGTCAGATAAGTGTAAATAATTAATATAACATACAGTGTGATACATGCACTAGAATAGCAAAATTATTAGGAGTAAATAAAAATTCTTAAGCATACATTTCAAAGTGGCATTCGGTTTTCCGAGTTTGTACTAATCATTTTACGTGATCAAACAAAATACATTTTTAGGTTAGGTCTCGTGAATCGTAAACTGTTTACTCAAAGCAATGAATTTCATGTTGTCAGACAAAATACATTTTAATATTAGATCTTATTAATCTACTAATTTCCAAATTATTGAACCATTTAGAAAACACCTCCCAACATAAAGATGAGATGTGGTAAATAAGTAAATAAACAAGACATCGTTATTGTTAATAGTATATTATTATTATTATTATTATTATTATTATTATTATTATTATTATTATTATTATTATTAGTTGTTTTACATGATATTGTGATTTTACCCTCTTTGGTGATATCTGGTATTAGTTGGCAACACTGAAGAGACGGCCAAATTAGCCTTTTAGGAACTGTTCTTACGTGATCCTCACTATATTATGTTTGTTCCGAGCTGTCTAAAGCATGCTATCACCGGACCAACCCTAAGGAGTTTCCTTCTTAGTCATATAATGGTTCACATGTTTCGCGGAAAACCCCTTGAAAATGAGCAGACGGAATCATTAATAACCGCTTTGTCGTGATGTAGCCTATGTGTTCTTTGAAGCAGGGCTCCTCCTTATCATTCGATTATGGCCGTTTTTTCTTCAAAATTCCACATTCAGATTTGCCTAATTGCAGGCGTGCGCACATCCGCTTCTTTGCTGACTCACGTGCTGCAATTATGCAATCACAACTCAAGTCCAGGCAATTACGGGCGATGGACGGTGGGTGGATGGGAGCAGGTGAAATATGTGACCTACTTGCGTCTCAGGGCCAGTGCGGGTCACAATTCTTGCCAAGCATCCTTCACATGTCCACATGTGGCGAGCTAAGCACTATTACTACTACATAATTGGTGAACTCTCCTCCGCTAGTGTTCCAGTGGTAGCGTGTCAGGCTACAATGATAGTAGATCATTCGATTGTCTTTGTGTGTTGTCTAACAACAAACATTCTCATGGAGGTAGATAAAAAAAAGTTAATTTTTTTCTTCCAGCATGTTAATAATGCCAAAACAATTGCTTATACAAATTTTGGGCACTCGAACGCAATTACGAGGGACGTACAGAAAGTAAGTTTCCCTGGGCCGTTTAAATAAAGAAAACACAATTCTATGGAGATTTATTGGAACAGATACAGCAATTGATGAGCTATTTTCCAACATATTCCCCACCGAAATTGAGACATTTGTCATACCGTGGGTCAACAAAGAGGTACAGACCACTGTCACACACTGATTCTAATCCCAGGCGGCAGATTTCTACGATACAGGGATACAAATATGATCCCATGCTATGACAAAATGTCTCAATTCCGGTAGGGAATATGTTGAAAATAGCTCAAAACGTAAGGCCTAACATTCTAAATGTTGAGGGATGGTGGAAAGGAGAAAAATTCTCCCGGCACCAGGACTTGACCCCGGGTTTTCAGCTCTACGTGCTGACGCTCTATCCACTAAGCCACACCGGATTCCCATGCCGATGCCGGATTGAATCCTTTCAGTTTAAGTGCCACCTCTTAGGTTCCAGTGTGGCTTAGTGGATAGAGCGTCAGCACGTAGAACTGAAAACCCGGGTTCAAATCCGGATGCCGGAGAGAATTTTTCTCCGTTCCACCCATCCTCCATCATGTGATGACGCAGAATTTCTGCATGGAAATATCATACGTACTTTGGTACATCGTAATATATGATATGGGAAAATAATCACTTAGTGATTTAAGACGGCGCTCATTTCGTCGGATCCCGGCCACTTATTCACTCGTAATGAGTGCACTTCTGCACATTAATGTGTTGGACATTGTGCCACTGTCACATATCTGTGATGCAGTGCATCAGAGTCGGCCTCTAGAGGGAATCTAAGAGGTGGAACTTAAACTGAGAGGATTCAATCCGGCATCGGAATGGGAATCCGGTGTGGCTTAGTGGATAGAGAATCAGCATGTAGAGCTGAAAACCCGGGTTCAAATCCCTGTGCCGGAGAGAATTTTTCTCCGTTCCACCCATCCTTCATCGTATGATGATGCAGAATTTCTGCATGGAAATATCATATGTACTTCGGTACATCGTAATATATTCTAAATGTGCTTATAAGTCAGTGCCAGTTTTTTCAAATTTAATTTTATTCACTCTAAGGGAGAAACATCCCTATAAGAATATCATACTAAATTGTCCTTGTTGTAGCTCAACTGTAAGTGATTCATTTGTACGTCAAAAGGCGGTATTGTAGGTATCTCATAATGCATTTCGCAGTGTGTTTTTCATCAATATCTAAGAAAGTTGTTTTTGGCACTTAGCACTGCTCCAATAAATCTTTCCATGGAATTGTATTTTCTTTCTGTAAACGATCCCATAGAAACTTACTTTCTGGACGGCCCTTGTAATTGCGCTCAAGTGACCAAAATTTGTACAAGCACTTATTTCGGCTTTATTAACATGAAGGAAGAAAAAAAAATTATCTGCCCCCATGCGAATGTTTGCTTTTAAGTCAAAGCGGTGGTCATGCGTCATGTTGAGTGTGGTGATGGTGCTAAATGTTAACTATTACACGGAACCGGCTGGCCAATGACTGAGCCTTGTTTGTCGCAGTAGGCCAATGACATCACTCCTATCCACCTGCTCCTTCAGAGGCGCTGAGTTACCAGCTTACCCTCTCCTCTTACCCCGCAAGGACCATACTCCCCTCGCAGGGATCCTCTCGTGAAATTTGTATAGTACCACCACAAATGCTACTGTTACTGCTACTTCTACATATGAAGACAATTAATTTAACCAAATGACCACATAGTCATGCACTTATGAATTACATCGCAATTAGTTTTAGTTTACCAAAACTGATGTCTACTGGGCTCCACGTTAGCCAATAATATGATAATATTTTAGTTTTTTGGAATTACGAGCCAATGAGAAGACATATAATACTTTTTAAATTAATAAATAATAATATTTGGAAATGTAATTACGTAATGTGGAAGATACGAACCTGGTTATCCTTACATGATTTGAGTTGCTGTGACGAAATTCTTACCTGTAAACAAATAAATGTATGAATTAGACACGAGTCAAATAATAATTGTCATAAAATATAGCAAGATAAATTGAACGAATACAGAAAGTACAGTACGATTATTTAGTCCTGACAGTCGCTGGCAATCTGCGCATGGGTCAGGCGAGTCCATTAAGTTACGCCAAGGGATGTTCAGGTTAGTCTGTTGCCTGCAGTCAGAGCGATCGGATGTCACGCATGCGGTATAGCGTTGTGTTTCTAGTACAATTAAGCTGTACTGCATTCTTTTACCGACCGCTCGTTATCTCTACTCCGGAACTCTGCCCACTACTGCTATTACTTCCCCTCTTTCGCGTCGCTGAGCTGTCAGGACTAAATAACCGGTCTGTATGTAGCACCCAAGCTCACATAAAAATAATTTACTTATTAGTTCCAAGCTTTTTTTAAATACACGATTATATTCACAGACGATAGAGTGATAAGGGACAATAATATAGCAATGTATGTATGTATTTATTCATTCACACTGCAAATGGGTATATACCCGGTGGCAGTGGTAACTAATTACACTCAATAATGACAATTAATAATAAACAACTAATAAAAAACAATAATTAATAATAATGATAAATAATAATAATAATAATAATAATAATAATAATAATAATAATAATGAGCATCCTAAATTAAATGAAGCATGATCACTTAAAATAACGTTTAAAGTAAATCTAATTTGTATCTTAATCCTAAGTTCGAACTAAGACCCACGAGTGTGACAGGTTCATACCTGCACAAGTACCTTTCGGCACTACACTTATTTCGCTGTCAACTGACTCATTGCACTGAGTCTATTCTGATTTCACTAAAACTTCAAAACCATTTCACTGTTCAAATACTTTGCACAGCCACTTCACTGACACAAACACACTTCACTTACACAATAGACTTCACTGACACTACACACTTCACTGACACAGCACACTTCCTCACTGATAGAACACTTCAAATAACATGGACAGTTAGTGAAATTAACGAACGATGAGAAAATAAAATAGACAAAGAACAAAGAAAAAAGTAACAATAACATAAATGATTCCCACTAAACTTGCACACTTTTTCTCATTACATATTTTAAGCGTTTCATAACTATTCAGTTCCTTTATGACGTTGCCAATGATATTACTGTTTATAGTTCATTTTCTTTAACTATTATTCCAAAGACAATACATAAATAAAATCAGTTAATCTACACAAAATGAGATAATTAACTATCGTTCTCTGGCTTGCGCGTTACAGTCATTCTGTATAATTTCAAAATAAGACATTTGACTTAATTTATAAATTGTATTCCCTTTGTTTTTGTTTTCCTTATCTTCCCCTTGTTATCCTTGTTTCCCTTGTCTTCCCAGTGTTCTCCTTGTTCCATTTCTCGCACCACCCATACATAGTTCTACGTAAAGATATGCATCATAGTAAAATTATGCAATTGTCGACTTTTAAAAAATGAAGCTATTTTTCATGTGCATTATTCCCAGATAAATTGAGTCATTTAGTTTAGATTTAGAATAAATCGTTGTTCACAGACAGATGGCATATTGAAAACCACTTTGTATCATTGGTACTGAAAATGTGTATTTTTGCGAAAATTTTGAAAACGAATTTTTTAGCATAACAGTACTTTTTCTTATATTTCGTAAAATAGACTAAGAATATTTTATTTTTCTTTATCTTTGAGGGTAGATTAATTCCTATACTACTTTTAAGTTTAGGATGACATTATCAGAAAATTAAAGGAAATAACCTAACAAAAAGTAAAAAGTCAGTAATCAGAGAAGAAATAGAGGAGATAGAAACAAACAAGTAGGCCTATACAAATAAAGCAGTACATTAATAAATAGGCAAATATATACATAAATAAATAATTAATTAAATAAACAAGTAAGTAGATCATAAAGTAAATGAATCAGTAAGTAAATCAGAAAGTAAGTAAATCAGTAAGTAAATCAGTAAGTAGATCAGAAAGTAACTAAATAACTATTAAGCCAATAAATAAGTAAGAAAGTAAGTAGATAAGAAAATGTATGTAAGTAACTAAGTATGTATGTACGTAAGTAAAAAATTAGTATATAAATAAGCACATAAATAAGTAAATAAATTAATTAATACGTAAGTAAATAGTCCACACCTGTGGAGTAACGGTTAGCACGTCTAGCCGCGAAACCAGGTGGCCCGGGTTCGATTCCCGATCAGGACAAGTTAGCTGGTCGAGGTTTTTTCCGGGGTTTTCCCTCAACCCAATATGAGCAAAGCTGGGTAACTTTCGGTGTTGGACCCCGGACTCATTTCACCGGCATTATCACCTTATCTCATTCAGACGCTAATTAACCTTGATGTTGATAAAGCGTCGTAAAATAACCTACTAAAAAAACGTAAGTAAATAAATCAATGAATAACTAAATAAATGAGTGAGTAAAGTACATAGTAAAACAATCAAAAGGTAGATAGGAACTATGCTGTGAAATAAGTTTAAGCCTAAGTGTAAGAACGCTTACATGAACTTAGCCTATGCCTTTGATCTGGGCCCAATCTGATAGCTCCAAATTTTTTCGTAGCCGAGAAATGTTTGACAAGTTTTGTGTGGAGCTCACTGTCAAGTTCAGCCATTTTATGTGATATCTGTGTGCATATATATTTGGATAGCCTACACAACATGAAACCCCAACTTTATTTCCCTATCAAAGAAAGAAAGCTATCCATCACCTTCAGCTGGGTTGGAATCGGAGAACCTTGGCCCCATGAGCAAGAATAGTCTATCCAGGACGACACTAAATAAACCTATTACTAAACAAAGGAAATAAAAAAAAATAAAATTGTCGTAAGAAGGAAGATACGCAATAGAGAATAAATTAGAAACATTTTAAGAATAAGAAAAATAACTAGAAGCGAAGGAGAGTAAAACATAAAGGGAATAGAATTTACACAAGTAAGGCCAAATTCAACAGTGTTCATAAATGAGATATTAAGCATACAAAGAAATAATTTATTACAGTTGTATGAACACTTTTTGTAAAATTAAGTTAAAATTAATATAATCAGTTAAAAACCAGACATGTTTCGGAGGAATGCTCCTCCATCTTCAGTGGCAATACTACGATGCTGGTAGGCGGACGAACATCTGTACCAGCGTCGTGGTATTGCCACTGAAGATGGAGGAGCATTCCTCCGAAACATGTCTGGTTTTTAACTGATTATATTAATTTTAATTTAATTTTACAAAAAGTGTTCATACAACTGTAATAAATTATTTCTTCGTATGCTTAATAAAGGGAATAAGTAATAAAATAAATGAAAAACAAAAGAAGGTATACGTAATTTTAAGAATACGTCATTAAGGAAATGATTACTTCAGAGATTAGTTGAATTGCAGTGCTTCCTCGAGGCTTAAGTGGTGGACTGCAAGATGCAATATTTATAATATATGGTTTGAGTTTGGAAGAAAAGTATCGCTCGCCTCAGGAATACGTCTGATCCACAACGTATCTGCGAAATTGCGTAGTACGAGATGCCATGTTTTCCGAAACGAGGCAACTTACAGTAATTAAGGAGAATTCGGTATGGCGCCACGTGGGTTCGTGACTCGCCCCAGGTTCGAGTTGCGAGTTCCCCGACTTCTGACTGGCTTCACCTTGGAAACGAGGCGTCGCGACCTCCGAGAAGGAAGGATTCGTCGTCACATCATCGCCTCAGCACTCTCCCACACCGCATGCGCGGTGTCATCGTTCATTGAAAATTACAGTATATTATACTCTTTTGTAACAAAACCGCATTCACATGACGATTCCCAGATAATATTCAGCGACGAAGTTACGTACCGTGAAAGGACATTTAATCAAAATTCATGTTTTTTTTACATTAACACTGTCTCCTTGACGACACGACATCTACGGAATAATGAAAAATGATGTTTTTCATACTAGATACCCAGGGACATGAACGTGGAGTATGTCATACGGCAGGCATGTTAATTCATGCCCATAGGAGCAAGCGCGCGCTTTAGAGCTCAGGAGTGCCTGAGCGCTTTACAGCGGAAAGGAAAGAGACAGAAGAAAAAGGTAGTATATGCCGCATGGTCGAGCTATATTCAAGGATGGCCAGCACTGATTCAATAGATAAATAGAAGAGAACTTATTAAAACTGTATCCATGTTAATTTTTTAGATTTGCCTGAGAAGTATAAGTGCATTATAAGAATGTAAGTTTTAATTTTAATGCTCATTTTTCACAAGTTTGTTTTTTTTTATTCAAAAGAAATATTTTCTCAACTTTTCTTATAAAAAAGTGAAATTTTCAGATATAGGCCTATTTATTTAATAGCCTTACAGAATGTTTTCGTAAATCTAATATACCGTATATACGTATTACTGAAGATAGTATATTGAAAATTTTGAAAATATTCGCATGGAAATCGTTTGTAAGGAAATGAATTAACAAAGCAACTACTTTTACATCATAGGCAAAAGATATGTGTCCATGTGTTGTAAAAATGTCAGCTCTATAGCTTCAGCAGATTTCGAGAATAGTAATATGCGTTACAAGAGCGGTATGTTGAAGTTTTCATGTTCGAGGAAAAGTTTAAAAAAGCGAAACGTAGTTGAGTTTTTTTAATTTCCGAGAATTGAAAGAAAACATACCCCTCTTGTATCGTACATTATTTTGTGCGAAGATCGTTTATTACATACCTGAAAGAGGAATTTCTAATTAGTTGCAATGAAATCTCCATCTTGGTTTCTGTTCAATGACGGCAAATTTGCAAAACAAAAATATCTATCTTCAACATTGTTGCTTTAAAATGTTTTCTGTGTTTACAATACTCCAGCAGGACGTGATATGTCTTTTTCCCCCCCCCCCGGTCTATGATGAGTCTGGAATCTTGTTGATTTTTTCACGGCTTCCTTAATGTTACTTGCATCATAAATGCAGTAACTTTAGTGGAGTTGTAGAGTTTACTTAATTTTTGCAAATATTTAAAAACAATAATTAACAGTGCAATTTAGGTGAAATTGCAGTGGTAAGTTTCCAATTTATAATTATTACTATATTGAACGTCTCTAAAGATATGTTAAAAGCCTAAAGCAGTAAAATCAATATGTCACTTAAGCGGTAAGAAGAGGGAAATTATTATGTGCGTTAGGTTGGGAATACTGAATGTGGAATTTTAGACTTTCCGCGGATTGGTTTTGTGCGGAAACCAAGCAAATACGCACGATCTCGCACAAAATAATTTAATATTCTGATGATAGGAAGTTGCTCACAAATATCACCTTAAAAGCATAATGCGATAAGAGTTTTGTTATGTAATATTAGTTACACTTAAAACAGATACAGTACCTAGGTAACTTTTCTTTGTACTGTAATATTGTTTTGATTAGTTTATTGATTACTTTTGTAAGGCTAAAGATACCATCAATATCATTCCAACTTATCATGTCATACTCAATCTCTTTCTTTGGAATATCACTTTCTTTATGAATGATGTGTTTCATTCACTTAATACAGTATAATTATACTACCATGGAATTTAAGTGAATATTCCTTCTTAACTGCAATATTAAGAAATCAGTGTTAGTACTTTTGTTTTACAGACAATATAGAGAATATCAAACAGAAAGCAGTCATATAAAAATAACGACATAAAATTTCGCAATCCGTTTAAAGTTTGTGCACCACTGTTTTCTTAATCCAACAGGTTGCTTATTCATATACACAACCCTTCCTCTTTCCATACTTTGCGCTTGCTGCCCGCGCACGACGTCAAGGTCAGAAAAATGTGCTTGCTTTGACATCACTCTCATACGGTATTTTTTGTTGCGTACCGGGTTGATTAACACATTATTTTTCACCTGCAAGAGATCTGACATATTCAAAATTGACATACAAATTTTAATACGTCATTGATATACATATTTTTTTCTTGCATACAATATTTTTTACTTGCTTTACATTTTGCCTACTCATTAAATTTGGCATCCTTATCGTTTGTACGCTATTAATTTTGTATAATATTCACTTAAAATACTTTGTATAATGTACTGACATTTGAAAAAATGAAAAATTATGTAGTAAAATCGTGGCCACGTGTTCTTAAGTAATCCAAAATGCGTCACTCATCCTTATGTTGTTGATATCTTTGGGCTATATGTTGTTGTCTTATGATATACGTGTAAGAATCCCCTAAAACAGAAGTTTTCAAACTTTTTCAGACTGCGCCGTCCTTCACATGTCAGATTTTCCGTGCGACGTTCTTGTACCGAAAACTTAAAATATGCTCAAATTAGATTTGGCGGTATTTTTTTAAGAAAATAGTCCTTTAGCCTTCCCTACCAGCTTGTAAAAATACTAAATTGGAATAAAATATATACCTATAGTACACGTATTGAAAATTTGCTTGTCATGTTTAATTATAGGCTGCATTATAAATTATTTTATTTTTACCTTATAGCTGCGACGCCCAAAACATAGACCGACGACGCACAGTTTGAGAACCACTGACCTAAAAGATAAATATGAATTGACTTACCGAAATTTTATTTCACTAATGTTAGCTTCACCAAAACGTTTGAACGGAGCCGCCATTTTCAGTTGACTGTCTATGCTGTAAACAAATGACTATCGCAAAGCATATTTTATAGTACCGTAAAGAATTTATAGTTTAAACTGTTGGAAAACAAAGAAAAAAATGCTAGAGAATTGATAACAGCAAACAAGTGCTAGGGAAGCGATAAAATTCTGCGTTATCTATCTATGAATGGTTGAAAGACGGCCTTTCGTACCGTTTTATTGGTCAAAAGTAATATGACGTAGTAAAAGTGTAAGAGTCATTAATAAACCTCCTCGTATGTAATTGTAAAAACTTTGTAACTAATGCAACAGTTCATGGCATAAATACTCGTCAAAAATTACTTTCATATTCCATAGAGAAGTCTATCGAAAAGAAGGGCGTTGTATGACAGTAAAAATGTTTAATAGTCTCCCTGTGGATATACAAAATAAACTCAAAACAATATTATTTAGGTCCAAAGTAAAGAAGTACACAATTCTATTCTGTAGGTGAATTTATGGCATTCAACATTGCTGCATGAATATTTATATATTGTATTAATTAGGCCTATCAGTACTAACTCCTTGTGTTCTACTAATTTACTAACTTATGGCTTTTAAGGACGGGAATTTTACTGGAAGCAAGTAAAGAGATAGGTTTGGAAGTAAATCCCGAAAAGACAAAGTATATGATTATGTCTCGTGTCCAGAATATTGTACGAAATGGAAATATAAAAATTGGAAATTTATCTTTTGAAGAGGTGGAGAAGTTCAAATATCTTGAAACAACAGTAACAAATATAAACGATACTCGGGAGGAAATTAAACACAGAATAAATATGGGAAATGCCTGTTATTATTCGGTTGAGAAGCTTTTATCATCCAGTCTGCTCAAAAAATCTGAAAGTTAGAATTTATAAAACAGTTATATTACCGGTTGTTCTTTATGGTTGTGAAACTTGGACTCTCACTTTGAGAGAGGAAGATAGGTTAAGGGTGTTTGAGAATAAAGTGCTTAGGAATATATTTGGGGCTAAGAGGGATGAAGTTAGAGGAGAATGGAGAAAGTTACACAACATAGAATTGCACGCATTGTATTCTTCACCTGACATAATTAGGAATATTAAATCCAGACGTTTGAGATGGGTAGTGCATGTAGCACGTATGGGTGAATCCAGAAATGCATTTAGAGTGTTAGTTGGGAGGCCGGAAGGAAAAAGATCTTTAGGGAGACCAAGACGTAGATGGGAAGATAATATAAAAATGGATTTGAGGAAGGTGGGATATGATGATAGAGAATGGATTAATCTTGCTCAGGATAGGGACAAATGGCGGGCTTATGTGAGGGCGGCAATGAACATCCGGGTTCCTTAAAAGCCAGTAAGTAAGTAAGTAAGTATGGCTTTTAAGGACTAAAAGATTTCCTCTAACCTCGTATAACGACAAAGTAAAAGTTTATGAGAAATCTTTTAAAATTAAATTGTAGGAAAGTAATTAACATTTTAAAAGGTGAATTGGGAAGTTAGGAAGTCTATCTAAAAATATAAAATATCACAGTCGACGAAGGTCTGGGTATCCAAAAGGTATATGGAGAGACAGAGAATGAAATTGTCCTTACACCTGGACTACAGTAAATCGAATATTCTGCCAGTACTGTGTGAAACTTTATTCTCCTTGTCGAGTCTGTCAGATATGTCCGCTTCAGCAGGATCAGGCCGTACAGAACTCAACACGAGTTAAATTTGATACCAGCCTTCACCTCTGTGAGCGTTATAAACATGTTAAGCTGTGAAGAGTAAGGTCACTCTAATACGATCATGGCCTTACCAGAAAGGTCGCATTTAATTGTTTAAGAACAATATTTAACTCGACATGTATTAAATTTTGTGAACTCGAGAGATGAGTAACCCTGACCGGCATTTTGAGAGAGCTGTCATGTTCGACACAGATTTGAAAACACCGCTACGCAACCTTGCACTAAGTTCATCTTCATCTCCTCCTTTTTCGTAATGCTTATTTCCACTATTTCTTTCTCCGTAATTATATTCACCTTCTGCTTTCTTATAATCATTATTTTCACAATATCCTTTTCCATAATTCTTTTTATCTCATTTATCGTAATCATTACCTTTCTCTTATTCCTCTCCATAATAATCTTCATCTTCTTTTCCATAACCGTTACCTCTGCCATATCATTTCCCGTAATCATTTCAATCACTTTGTTTTTAATAATCGTTATTTTCTCTACATTTTCCATAATTATCTTCACCTTCTACTTTTTCATAATCGTTATCTTACAAGCAAACATTCTGATGACAGATAAAAATGTTAATTTTTTTTTCCTTTTACCGTGTTAATAACGTCAAAAGTGGTACTTATACAAAGTTTGGCCACTCGACCGCAATTACGAGGGCCGTAAAAATAAGTTCTCCAGGGGCCGTTAACAGAAAGAAAGCACAATTTATTTGGACTAATTTATTGGCACAGACACAACAATTGTTGAGGTATTTTTCAATATATTAAGAGAGATGCAGACGGCTGTCAAACGCTGGTTCCGATCCCAGGCGGCTGACTTCTACGAAAACATGAAAAGAAAATTGATCCCATGGTATGACAAACGTTTCAGTTCCAGTGGGGGATATGTTGAGGAATAGCGCAACAATTGCTGTATCTGTTTAAATAAATATGTCTATGCAATTGTACTTCTTTTGTGTAATCGGCCCCAGGGAAAATCACTTTCTGCACGGTCTCGTAATTGCGGTCGAGTGGCCAAAATTTGTATAAGCACTTCTTTTGACATTATTAACATGGTGGAAGAAAAAAAATAACTTTGTTTTTTATCTACTCCCATCAGAATGTTTGCTTGTTAGCTATACCTTTTCTATAATCAACACCATCATTCATCCTACTAGCAATAGTTATCCATTAAGAGTGTATTACACATTTGGGAAAAATATATTTTTTGTTTTTTGAAAAAACTATGAACTTTCTGCTAATATGGTATTACACATTTTTGTTAAAATATGAGCTCTTTCCTTTTGTTAACTTTATTTATACACACTTTAACATGTGTGATCATATCGTGTGTTAGGATCTGTGGGTATACCAGTAGGCCGTTCTTACTCTTGTTGAGTTCCTGTTTCTGTTGTAGATGGCTTGTATCAGAGCCTTCTTCAGTTACAGCTGGCGCCAGCGTTTTTGGCGTGTGTCCTAGAGTATAGTGCCCAGTTTGTGAGCATATTGCTAGTGCAGCTGAGAATGGTACCATTTCCTATACACATCAGATCAGCCATTTGCCAAACACAGTTGTCAAACTGACTCCGGAAAATGTAAAGCACTAGCACTTAACGTTCCTAATACTTATTGCACACGCCAAAAACGGTGACGCGAACTGTACAAGCCGGAGCCATACGTCGGCAACATTGTAATTAACTGTCAAACGGAGGCCCACTATCCAGAACATGTGTTGGTGCTAATGCCGATTTTCAATGTAAAATTAATGTTACAATATAAGTGTGTGTCTATGGAATTATGTTCGCGATCGTACCAAACGTTAATTGTTGATGTATTATAAACTTAGTGCGTGTTGGCGATAAAAACAAGACAGTAAATGAAAATATGGCTGCAGTCTTTAGCAATTTTTACGGTTATTATTAACGACAAAGTGATTGACAATTATTCTTCTAAAATATTAAATATTGTATAAACTACATTTTTATAGTCTTACTTTTGGTTTGTGGTATATCAGAATTCTAGCCAAATTGTTGGGTCTCGCCTGCTATATCAATAAAGTTACGCCGTTGATTTTCAAGTTCATTGTAAACACCTGTTTTGTGATCCCATAAATGTTGCAGTTTTGTTGAAGATTCGGAATGCCTGCTATACGTCAGAACTGCCTATAATTTGTAGATGCATACACTTACTTAGTTGGTATTAATATTATTTCTTTTGTAATAAATTAGTTATAAACATGTTTATTTTCACTTCGTATTTACAGGATTTAAAGTTCACTGAGTTTACGCTAATTGGCACATACGTAATTAATATATAATGATGTGTTTTGTTACGTATTATGTTGAAGGTATGTTTCTTAATTTTTCATACATCTTTATACTTGGCCTTGGCCTATTTAAAATTATATTTAAAAAATGTATAACAAATAATTTAGGATAACTGTATTGTTACGGTGACTGGCGAGGTTCAAACTAAAACTGGCTACATGGGCATCTGAAATATTTATAGAAAAGCACGACAGATAATCACATGAAATTAAAATGTATATGATATTCTAGATCTTTCACGTCAGAGTTGAAACAACATAAAGCTGCAAAACATTGTCAATTTACTAGCGATATAATGGTTAATTGATTGGAATAGGGTTTATATTGCGAAAGTACGTCGTTATTTTATTTATTTTTGGTACAAGTAACATTTCTTTAAGTACTTATTTATTTTCCGTTGTACCACCAATAAAAAACACGTATGCTTTTAATTTTTTTTAGTTATAAGTGGCTGTATGCAAGTACTTACGCGGTATTCTGAAACGCAAATACAATACCATTTCGGATTCCGTAATAAATTACGAACATCAGTACACTGAACCTTGAACATATACACTTAGTTTTGTATCAATTAATGTCGAAAATGTATATGTGACAACGAAATCAAAGCACTAAAGCGTCAAACGTCATGCTATTCGCTCTGAAAATCTCCAGGGTTATTTAACTTCCACTCTGTATAGGCCTATTTGTGGTTTTAATTTTTTTCTTTTTTTTTTGTGCTTGGTTCGCACTTTCCGAATATGCTTATAATAACCCCAATAATTGAATAATTTCATTTATTTGCAGGTACATCATGCGCTCGGATGTAAACACCTTAGAATGAGATTGACATAGAGTTGGGAAATACCACATGGATATCGTGGACCGTAAGTCATTTTTATCGAAAGATATGTCTTGATCTCTCAAATATTAATCTGTATTTCATAATACTATTTTTTTTTGTAGATGATAATATTTAAATTCTGTGCAACTCGCCATATTTTAAGATGCATCACTTGAATGTTGGAGCAGCGTTGAATTTGAAACATACGAGTGGTCTGTCGTCAACACCGATCATGTGTAACAGCTTATGTTGCCAACTCAACACATCTGTCTTAAGACACATTAGAGTAGACTAACTGCGAAAAAGATCAGATTTCTCCATTAAATGAACCAAGAGAAAGAAACAATGGTAATTAATTACAAATTAAAAATTATTGATAAAATTGTCTCTTGTTGTACGGGTCATAAAGTGTGAAAGTTTCGTATTAAGCACTGTTGAACATAGCTTGCAACGCGCTTTGAGGCATTTCATCCGGGCTTATGAAAGTGGATACCATCTTCCATTTTTTTTTTCGAAAAGTTTGCTTGAGGAGCACTCCTTCCATTATTTTAATCACATAGAGTATAATCTTTAATTTCAGAGTAATAATAATATTACATCTGATAAAAATGTTTATTCAATACCAAAACGTAAAATTTATGCACTTTTTATATTTACTACAATAACATGTATACGTGTCTTCAATCTTACATTGACTAAATATTAAGCTATAAGTCGTTTTCTACAGTCGAGATACTGTTGCCATAGTGAGATATGAATAAGAATTACTTTTTTTTCAATCTCCTTAAGGTTGTCACTAATATATTTAAAAAATAAATATTACTGAAAGTTTGTGTTCAGGTTAGACGTCACAGAAATATGTAAAATACCTGCTATTACTTAGTTGAGAAGCTTTTGTCATCCAGTCTGCTTCAAAAAAGTCTGAAAGTTATAATTAGACAGCGAAAAAAAAAAGTCAAATAAAAGTCATGTTTACGGTTTATAAGTACTCCACGCATAGACTATGGCACGAGGTGTGCACGCTTCCCAAGTAGCTACAACACGGTACCGTCCGCAGAGAGCACCACGCGACACCGAAAACAAATGCCACTCTGCGTTCTCAGTCAGTCCTCGTCCGTACGTGAACAAAGAACATTGAGATACGTAAACATATTCTTCATTTGCGTTCAATGAACTGATCATAATGCCGAAGACAGATGTTAAAAAACAAAGGGTGTATTCTTTAATACAAGAATATGGTGTCCACATTTTTAGTAGTGATACTGATTAAACAATTAAGTGTCGGTTATATATGTGTGCATTAAAAAATGTAACAAAACAATCGATAGAACATCAATGTAATACAAAGAAACACATAAAAAAGTCGCTGTAAGTTAGAAGAAAATAAGGGTTCGAGTTTAAATTCCGCCTCAAATATGAAATATGACTTTTGTCAGATTTTGTGTCGAATGATAAGTTGCAATATTCCATTCAAAACGTTGGACAATCCTCACTTCAAAGGGTTTATGGAAAAGTACACAAAATATCAGGCATCTTCTGAACCATCGATTCGAAAACAGTTCTTACCTACACGCGCCTCTAGTATGCCTACTGTGCTTACGTAAACAACCACCCTCTGACGAGACAAACTACTGGCATTGTAGTTACCTTCACATCCGAATTACTTTTTTTCCACTGTCTAGTTATAATTTATAAAATAGTTATATTACCGGTTGTTCTGCATGGTTCTGAAGCTTGGACACTCACTTTGAGAGAGGAACAGAGATTAAGGGTGTTCGGAAAATATTTGCTTAGGAAAATATTTGCGGCTGAGAAAGATGAAGTTACAGGAGAATGGAGAGA